>NW_004797367.1:565071-566264 GCF_000002075.1 Aplysia californica
CCCCGTTTCCTTTTTACTTTACTTCCCTCTATCTCTGCATTTCTACCTCTTTTACTCTATTATCCAACCCCGCCCCACCCCAGTTCCCATTTCCCCTTGTCGGTCCTCATCAGTTCTATATATGTTAACCTCGATCTTTCCCTTTTGTCCATTCTCTCCCACAAACAACCTCGGCCAAACACGCAATCCTTGATTGATCCTGTTTCGCGCTTTTTTGCATGCAAGACACAAACAGCTTGCTATTTTTTATGCTTCTGTTCTGTCTGTGGACATATGTTTGAGTTATCAGGAAAGGAATGGCCAAAACACAGGACACGATGGACACGATATTCTGAAACGTTCCTGGTGGGGCATAGTTATTTAAAAAATAAATACAACTGAAGTAACAAATTTGTGTTGAATTGTTCATATACAAACTTTCACCATTCCAGAAAGGATACGCCAGACGGGGTGAGATAGAGAGATAGAGAGATAGAGAGATAGAGAGATTTTTTTTGCTAATCTGTGACGTTTAGATGTCAAGCAATCCAACTGGAAGTAAGATGTTATTATATCACATACGCATGGAGAAGCAGATTAGGACAAATGTAATATTAGGGACAATACAAAAAGGAAGACATGGCAGTTATTATGAAAGGCCTTGTCGACAGCCCATACAAGAATGTGATAAATAATGTCTGCTCTCGCGCCGAGACAACGTTACAGATGCGGAGGGGGGAAGCATCAGACAGACTAGTTTTGGGCAAAAGTAAAAAGTAAAATTGTTCCCACATCCGATCTGGACATTGGGGATTGTCATGGCAGTGAGACAACATCCTGGGCCTTCGGCATGTTGTGGTAGAGTTGTCAGTTCCTTTCCACGTCGACTTTACTTCCCCAACTCGAAGTCACTACTGATGGGTGGGTAGGAAGGTCAGAACAAATCCATATCCGAACCGAGGCTTGAACCCGGTCATACTCAGTGGACAAAGATTAAATAATATAACCCCAATATACTATTCGCACACCCCCACAATAACAGCTCGTTGTTCCCTGTTTTTGTTGTTGTTGTTGTTGTTGTTGTTGTTGTTGTTGTTGTTGTTTTTGGGGGGGCGTTTTTAAAAACCTTCTACACTCCGACGGCTACCTGGGATAATGCCAAGTTCTATACTGGGTGGAAAGTAAGTGTGTGTGTTTTTGTGTGTGTGTGTGTG
>NW_004797367.1:566956-568786 GCF_000002075.1 Aplysia californica
ATATATATATGTTTCTTAATTTTGAAATCTATATCCAGAATACTTTTTCTCTATTTATTTAGTTTACTGTAAGTTCAAATTTGTACAGAAAGCATTTTGTACCTAGAATACCCATAAAAGACAACCGAATGTTGTCTCAGAAAATCAGGCTAAATCTGTTGGACTAAATAGGACGAGCCAATCGCACACTAAATATCCCTCGTGATTTAGGGCTAAGGACGTGAATACTAGTCCTCTGTGCCGAAAAAGATATACACCCTAAGTGAACTTGGTACTTTTGCTTTTCCAAATAAAAAGCCGAGACATCTATGAGAAATTCTAGGTTTGTTGGCGCTACCTAAACACGTGCTACACAATAAAACCTGATCTTTGCCCATCAGATCGATTCCTTACCCTAGCCCCTGACCCCATTGGTTATTGTTTACTATGACCTCCGGGGCCAAGAAAAGACGTGTTAATGTGCGAGGCGCGTAGGTCCAGGGTCATTTCGTCTCCAGAGCTGTCTGATGTTGCGTTTAAACAGCCGTCTGTAAAGACGGAATCTTGCCCTTGCCTGTCAATCCACGTCTGAAGGAAAGAGTCGACTCCAGGATGTTGTCATCTCAAACGTTTCTGTCTGTTTGTTTTGGAGGTTTTTCTGTGACACTAAAGGGTCTGTACGGTAGGTGGGGGGATCAGGATGTCAGCTCTGATTTATTTATTGATTGACTGGGTGTTTTACGGCACCATCGATTCAATTTTGGTCATGATGTCAGCTCTGAGGACCAGCGTCTTTGGTGTAGCATTCGGCGGTCGCAGTTGCATGCAGAAGACATGTGTTCAATTCCCGCTTGAGAAAATCTTATCAAGTGTCATGACCTTTCTTTTGTGACTTTGTATCCATCTAAGCCCTCGTTGGCCCTGAGAGTAGGTTTAAAACCAGTCACCTTACTGATTCAAAATGTCTTGAGAAGGGAGTTTAAAAATTACGTAAATCATCAACATGAATAGACAAACAAGCTGGGGGGAGCACGCAATTAATAAAAAAAACGTTTATCTTTACTTACTTTCAGGAAAAGATAAAAACATCGTTACAATAACTAATTAAAAAGATAGCTAGGATAACATTATTATTTTCCTATCAACCCATTTGTCTGAATCAAGAATTTTGACTTGAAGCAAACGATTCCTTTCAAAGGGTTGAGAACACAAACCATTTAGTTACTCATAGATGGGGGTGGAGACAAAACCAATTAATTCAATCTATGGCAGAATTTTTTTTCATCGTTTCTTTCTAATTTTTCCTCCACAATGGTTCTGTACCAGAGAAGTGACTGACTGTGTTGAGACGTGGCGAGAGTTAAAATTTAAATATATAAGAGAAAGAGAGGAAAAGGTTACTAAACTGTTAAGCGGAGAGGATATCTCCAGCTTTTTTATGGAAGACAGATGCTATCTTAATAGTGTCTTAGGGGCAGATAAGCAAACCTATAAAGAAGAGGCGCTATTGACTTTATGATATTCTAACTACTTTCTCCTCAAGTCTGTCCATAATATTAATTACGTCCGGACAGGCTATGTTGCCAGCTGCTCTTTTGCTTGTCTTTACATATTTCTATAGACAACCAAATCCCCTTACCTGCAAACAAAATGGGAAAAGTGCATACTTTTCCTGCTTCGTCGACAATTACAATTTGGATTTTGACCAATATTTCTCAAGCACATTCAACCAGTGCCACAAATTAAGAAACTGCATTAGTGGGCTCAATACGTCTGAACGGCTGACCACTAACGACGTGTATTATCCTGGTTTGCTCTTACTACAGCGGATCTGTTCAAGTTATCTGGGGG
>NW_004797367.1:568886-593886 GCF_000002075.1 Aplysia californica
TTTTTTAAAAATTAAAATGAATGTAATATGTTTATGAAATTTACGTCTATTCAAGTATACTAAGAACTGAATTTCCCTCAACCCAAATATTATTTTTAATAAGTGATTGTCTCCATGTTGGCATCCTTAAGCATTTTCCAATGTTCTCTCTTTTTATACCATGATGTACTAAAGGTCTAAGAATAAACCTCATTTTTGTTGCCTCTGGGTTTTTTTTTCTCTTTCTTTAGTAATTAAAAAGTATTCACAGCGGTATTTGGTGGAAGCAAACCATACAGATGTGCCACTGTCTTTCACAGGTACAACATCTTGCTGATGGTGGTCAACTACTTTGTTCCCATGATCACACTGGCCGCGACCTACTTACGGATTGGCTGGGAGCTGTGGGGAAGCCAGGCCATTGGCGAGGCAGTGCCCATGCAAGCTGAGAGGATCCGAAGCAAACGGAAGGTCAGTGACGGGTCATTTGTGTACTTGTTCTTGCTTGCGTTATTGTGGTTATTGTTGTTAGTGCTACTGTTGTTGCTGGGGATGTTTTTTGTTGTTGCTGTTGCTGTTGTCGCTTTTGTTGTTGCCATTGCAGTTGTTATCGTTGTCATTGTAGTTGTTGATGTTGTTGTTGTTGTTGTTGTTGTTGTTGTTGTTGTTGTTGTTCTTTGTGATTGTTTGTGAGTGTATATGTGTGTATCTGCTGGAAAATCATAGTTGATTTCATCTCTTTGGAGAACGGTCTGGTATCGAAGTAATATATTGTAATATCATTCCCCCATCAATATCCGCACCAAGCAACAATGAATCTGCAGAAAAGGATAATATTCCTCAAACGAAACAGAAGAAATAATAATTAAGACGATTTTTTACTTCTGATATAGAAATTGTAACCAATTTGTGAAGCAAAAACATTTACCAAAGGTTGAGCTATTGTAAGCATCATTTCCACATGTGGACGTGTGCAGCTTACACGTGTCTTTCCGCGCTTCAGTCTCGAGGTAGAAGAGAGGTTTCTTTTATCGTGCTCGATAAGGTGGGAGATGATGTTCATAATTTTCTCCAATCCCACTGTTTCAGTCCTCGATCTGAATGGTCTGTTGCCTGGGGGTGCCTTGGGAGGTCAAGGGGGAGACGTAAGGCTCTTCCTTACAACACTGGCAATGGGTGTTGATAGAAGATTTAATGCTGTAGGGTTTCTAGTGGTTATAACTTGGCTTGGCCTATAGTCCTTCTCGGACACCTATTCTGGGTCACCTCAAGATGACTTATGTGTGTCTTAGAAAGCCAGATTTGACAAGTTGTAGTAGTTGTTGGTCCTTCAGTAGAGGGTGGCGTCGTTAGCCTAGGGGTTAGACTACAGGACTTCTAACCGTGAGATTGTAGGTTCGGGTGTTCGAGCATCAGCTGGGACTGACGTTGTGTCCTTGAAAAAGGCACTATACACGAATTTCCCTCTTGGCTTGGTCCTTTCCTAGATAGACGCTAAACTTGGAGGTCTCGCCTCTTAAATAACAGTGTTGATGAGGGCGTGTACCGTACGCCATTTCACCATTTTTGTCACTTTCAGTTGTTATTGTTGTGGGTTTGTCTTTTTTGTTGTTGTTGTTTTTGTTGTCATTGTTGTTCTTGTTGTTATTGTTGTTATTTTTGTTGTTATGTTCAGCTTTTATTGCTATTCTTGTTGTTGCTGTTGTTGTGGTGGTTGCTGTTACCGTACTGTTTCTATTGTTGTCATAGTTGTTATTGTCACTGGTGCTGTCACTTCCGCTTTCGTATTCAAGGTTAATTTTCTATTTTCTATTTTTCTTTCTGTTTCATTTTAATAAGCTTGTGCTATTCGCGTTGATAGCAAAAATGACGGTCAGGCCGGAGATTATCCTCGTTACAGCAGCGAGAAATGAACCGCTGGTACTCTATGACTCCTGGGATTTCGATTAAATCCTCCCTTTGAAACCCCTGTCCTTTGACATGGGTTTATTTTTGGGGGTGTCAGGGCAATTTGTTTTTCTCAACACGACATCCATTGTGTCAGAGATCCCTGAGAATGAAAGATGACGAAACAGAGGTAAAGTAATAAACGTCATTTTTTGACAGCACCCAATGTCTCAAATTTCAGTTTTGGCCAAGAGTGATTCTATTCCTTCCTATCCCCGGAGAATTCACTCCATTGAAATGTAAAGATATCTGAAGATCCTTGACAAAAATCGAATTTTAGGTATTATTGAAACAAACTTTAACGTTTTCAAATACAAGTGTTTACACTAAATAGTCAAAATCCTGACTGACGTAAACAATGTTAATTTAATTGTTCGTGTTTTATGCTTCCATAGTCACCGTTCAGATAAATTAGGAGGCGGGTGACTTCGACATGACCCGTGAGGCCAAGGTGGCCTGAGAAGTATACAGCATCTCATCACATTGGCATAGACACTAGTTACAAACCCCCCCCCAAAAAAAAACAACAACAGCTTTCCCTCTCGGGAATCAAATACACAATTTTTACAACGGAGATCTAGATCGCTAAACAAAAATAAACAGCTTCAAGAGAGAACATTTAATTAGAGTAATTGAAACAACACCTAGTCGGTCGTACTGAAACAGGGGGGCGGGTCAGCGAAAGCAAATGTAACGTAAGGTAATCAGTTAAGTCTAAAATACCAGGATATAGATGGGGCTTTTATGAGGAAAATACCCCCCCTCCCCCCCGCAAAAAACAACAACAAAAAAAAGGCAACAGCAACAACAAAAATCTTTTTTTTTAAACCTGCGTCAATTCCAGTTCATGTCCACATCCGTTTGTCTAATTAATCATAAAGTTTCACACCTAATGACCTCTGAGAAACGACGACGTGACGTAGGAGCTGATTTCAAAGTTCAAAATCGGATGACGTTTTTTTTTTTTCTTAGACAAGAAATATCCAAAGACGATACTGGAAATGATACAACATCGGCTAAAAATGCTTTTGGGTACCGAAATCTTCTTTGTTCATTTTCTGTTGTTGCTGTTTATTGCTTTTTCATTGCCAGTATTGCTGTTGTTTTAAATTGCTGAAGTAGAGATGGTGTATGTATGTGTGTGCGTATGGATGGATGGATAGATAGATGGATGAATGGATGGATGGATGGATGGATCAGTGTGTGTGTGGGGGGGGTGTGCGTGTGTGGGTGGGTGTTTGTAAGTTAATGTTTGGATGGATGGATGGATGGATGGATGGATGGATGGATGGATGGATGGTTGGATGGATGGATGGATGGATGGATGGATGCTAAAGAGAAAAATGACATCGGAGTGGGGTGGAGAGATAGATAGATAGCTAGATAGATTGATAGATAGATACATAGATAGATAGCTGGGCCTGGATGAAAAGAGGACTATGTGGACTACCAACGAGTCACGCAAAGCCGTAAAAAGGATTTACCACAAAGACGACACTCTTTGCAAGCTAACGACTAGCTCTGTTAAAAGAACAGTCTTTGAGTATGAAAATATTACTACAAGTCTTTTTTATCTCGCCAGTTCTTAGTTTCCACCCTTAGGGTGTCCTTCAAGATGTAGATACTCCTTGAGTAAAACCAACATCCTTTAATGACGTACTACTCTCTAAGAACGCTTTCTGAATTTGTGTCCAAACTCAAGAGCCGCCTACAGTCCCACGTAATGCTCGACAACGCAAAGCTTCAACGAGTTACTGACACGAGAGTGGGATCGGGGAAATATTAGGTTAGAACACCAAGGCCAAAGGTTGGGGCTATAGACGAACATCCCAGGCTACGAGGAGTCTGCGGTCAGTGCCACTGGTCATTGAGATGTGCCCAGGCGTCCAATTCTATGGAGGTTTTTTTATCTGGCTGAGGTCAGACTATAATGTCATACTTGCGATGACCATGTGGGATTCTGTGTCTCAGTGGAATTGGTTCGATAGCGTAGTTCAGTGACTGACTTCTTGGTATGCGGGTAAGGGAAGCACGGTGGGAATTCTCGTCCGTGTACAGCTTTTGTTATGTGTGTTAGTATTTAGGACCAGCGTGGATTTAATAGCGGTGTGCAAATCTAAAGGCCTTGCAACACCATTATATGAACAGACAACTGCGAAGGATAGCCAGAACGATGGAAGAGATATGTGGAGCAAGCAAAAAAGACAAGATGGTGGGTCCTAGGGTGGGATGGGATTGGAGATACCCTAAAAGACTGGTAGACAATTGGGGTAAAAAAGTAACTGATGAAGTATTACGCTACGTGCTCATCGAAGTGTCGTAGATGATTCATTTAAAAGTGGGAGAGGGGGGGGGCTGCTTCAATTTTGCATGCCAAGGCCAAACCACACGGAAACAGACACGAAGGCCCACCGGAAAGACAGCGATACTTGATCAATAATCTCTCCACATAGTGATTGAACTCATGTCTCCTGCTTGTGACAGCGAAGCACATAACTGCTAAACCACATGCACCGGTGTAAATTGAGAGAGAGAGAGAGAGAGAGAGAGAGAGAGAGAGAGAGAGAGAGAGAGGGGAGAGAGAAAGAGAGAGAGAGAGAGAGAGAGAGAGAGAGGGAGAGAGAGAGAGAGAGAGCTGGGGGGGGGGGGCGAGAGAAAGGATAGGTAGGTAGGGAAGGGTGCAGATGTAGTGAAGGATCGGAAAACAGATGGGGAACGGGAAGAGGAATAAGGAAATTGAACGTCTGACAGTGATGCAGCAAAGTAGTCTGGAGCGCAGACACGTAGAGATTTATGGATTTTGTCTCTCCTGGTTAGAGAAGACGACCCACACACCAAGTGATTACATCTAATGAGCTTTAGTCTGTTCTCGAAGTGTACATGACACTTCAGTATTGGAGACCAGGTATTGCAGTATACAATGGCACGTTATTCCTGGAAATTGAGAATACTTCGGAATTCTTAAGCGCTTTGTTGGAGTTATAATGAATTCTAACGAGTCAAGAAGAATCTTTCAAAAACGCAAACAGATGTTTCAGGTTAAACTCGCCTTTTATAATGCTATAAGAGTATTATTTTAACAGTTAGGACCTCCGAATTTAACGCTACAGTAGGACCCAGCCAAATAGATAGATAGTCTCAAACCAAGCCAAATCCAGAGCATTCCGCGGGGAATTCGAACCAGGGTCATCCGTTCCGTTTTCCAGCATGATTTCGACTTAACTATTCTAATTTCAAATACAATCTGTTATAACGATCATTGTTATTAAGTATTACAGTAGAAACTGACACGGATACATAATATAAATGTGTATAGAGGAACACGTTCACAACATTCTTGAAAGTATTACACAAAAAAGGTGAAATAAAATAAAATGAGAGTAGGTGGAAGAGTTGACAAGAAAGACGACTGGTCCGAAAGAGGAAGAGAAATTGGAAGGAATGAAACGTTTTCGGAAAATGAAGCACCCAAGATTTCCAATTTTCGTGTCTCAGTCGTTATAAGCAATAGTGTGGCGCAACAATGATTTATATCAGAGAGTAAATTGTTCTGTCACATGGGGGATTGAGCTTCTCTAGCTACCTTAAGTACGATTTATTGCTACGTCTCCAATACATCATTTTTATTGAACTTTGATCACTGTAGCCCTTTTCTCAAAATGAATGAAGCGAGAAAGAGCTGACAAATAGCTGGGTGCATTGACTAAGTTTCAACAAACTGCCTCAATAAATATATCAATGGATATCACCCGTCCTCCAAGGATGATTACTATATATACGTGATACTTTTCACAAGGGATCGCCGAAGGCCAGGCTGTTTCCAGAATGTATTGGCTCCCTTCACCTTCACCTTCAACCTTTTACTGGGCTAAGGATTTGGACCCATGGGTAAACATGAGACCTTTCCTTGAGCGATGAATATTCGGTTTTGTGTGATGTGTCTGTTAGACATGATAATTTGGCCTTGACCCCATAACCAAGTCAGTCTGACCATCCTTCTCATTCTTCTCTCTCTCTCTCATTTCTGTCTCTCATATCTCTCCTCTCTCTCTCTCTCTCTCTCTCTCTCTATCTCTCTCTCTGTGTCTGT
Source organism: Aplysia californica (assembly GCF_000002075.1). NCBI lineage: Eukaryota > Metazoa > Mollusca > Gastropoda > Aplysiida > Aplysiidae > Aplysia > Aplysia californica. Next base: position 574,903 of record NW_004797367.1, read on the forward strand.
CTTACTTTCTCTATCTATCTATCTATCTATCTTTCTATCTGTCTATCTATCTATCTATCTATCTATCTATCTATCTATCTATCTATCTATCTATCTATCTATCTATCTATCTATCTATATATCTATCTACCTATCTATCTATCTATCTATCTATCTATCTATCTATCTATCTAACTATCTATCTCTCTCTCTCTCTTTCTCTCTCTCTCTCTCTATATATATATCAATATATATATATATATATATATATATATATATATTATATATATATATATGTGTGTGTGTGTGTGTGTGTGTGTGTGTGTGTGTGTGTGTGTGTGTGTGTGTGTGTGTGTGTGTGTGTGTGTATTTAATTATCTAAGTGAAAGCTATTTTTTAAAATTTGTTTCTTTGTTACTTGTTATATTTTGTTTTTGTTTTTGTTTGTTTTTGTTGTTGTTGTTTTTTTGCTGTTGATTTCTTTTTTTTTTCTTTCTGTTTGTTTTGTTTGTTTATTTTTATTTGTTTGTTTGTTTGTTTTTAAGGGGGTGGAGTCTTATTGTGTGCAATCATTTTATTGAAATGGCCTTTATAAACATCTTTAATTTCAAGCAAACCAAGCATGAAGTCATTCCATGGAATACAACATAAAGATACATTAGAAAAGCTTTAGTCGAAACCATCCGAGATGACCAGGACCACCTTGTGTTGGCAAAAAAGCGGATGTCTTCAATGGTGTCATTATAGATAGACGCGCATGGGGTTGGAGAGGAAGAGGTCGTCTGTTGTTGGTATAAGTTTTGGTCTTGGTGGTTAGAGTAGTTTCATCAGTATACTATATCATTTATAAAAGCATTTTTGTGAGCTGTTTTTGGACAACAACTGGACTGTTTATAGTATGTATATCAGTGATTGTTTTGAAAAAGTGGTGATTAAAGCAGGTTCGACCGTATATTTATTCATAAGCATTATTGTGTGCTGTTTGTTTTTAACCACATTTGGACTGTTTGTAGATTGTATATCAGTGATATAAAGGCATAAAGGTCTTGGTCATCCAGCTCTCACTGGCAAAATCGAAGACAAACGAGGCAGGGGTAGGCCCAGAACAACCTACATAGGGAATCTAAACAAATGGGTAACGGGGAAAGATAAGGAAACCATAGCTTTTTTTAGAGCATCCGAGCAAAGGAATGAATGGAGAACGATGATCGCCGATGTCTGGCACTGGATGAATGAATGAATATCTGTGATTGTCGTTAGAGCAGGTTCGACCGTATATTTATTCATAAGCATGTCATTATAGTGTCCTGTTTTTAACAACGCCTGAACTGACTCCACCCCCAGGTGGTAAAGATGATGATTGCCGTGGTAGTCATCTTCGGCGTGTGCTGGCTGCCGACTCATCTGTACTTCATCCTGAGCAGCATCCACAAAGACATCGCCTTCCTGCCGTATGTACAACAGCTGTATCTGCTCATCTACTGGCTGGCCATGTCCAACAGCATGTACAACCCCATCGTCTACTGTTTAATGAACGCCAGGTGAGAGAAAGATAAGATACGATCAGATAAGATAAGATCATACTTTATTGTTTCAGAGAGATATTTTTCTTGGCAGGTGAGAGAGACGCAACCGTGTTGACGTAGTAACTACGTGTGTCTTCGAAGGGTCTACCTCTATTTTTTACTTCTTTTGTTTGTTATTGCAGTGTTATCATAATGAAGGTGAGCTTAGAGTCCCTTTTGTTCTCTTTCTGTCTTTTTATTCTCATTAAATAGAAGTGAAATGAACTGTTCTGCTCGTCCTGTGGGACGATGATGTGTTGCTGAAATATGAACTCGTCCAAATGTGACTTTTTGTATTGTTCCCTGGTGTTTGCGATTCGACAAGACAGTTATTTGCAGAGGACGGTTTACTTTCGTTCTTGTCAGCCTTATATATGTCAATACATATCAAGGCATACAGCCCCTCACCCCTTCCCCCCAAGCACATATCAGAATCATCGTAACAAGATTTTAAAAGACAAAAAATTTTGGTCTTTATTTGTTTGTCTTGTTCACTTCAAATTTAAAAGGATGATAATAATAATAATGCTAATAATAATAATAATAATGATAATAATAATAATAATAATAATAATAATAATAATAATAATAATAATAATAATAGAAACTATTTCACTAATTTATATAGCACATGTCGGAGCTTTTCGGCATGCTCTATACGCTTTCCACACTACTATTACCCCAGCAGACCCCAAAACACTTAGAAACATGTTCTTTGCTTCCTGGAATCATAAGCTGCAACCTACCGATTGAACTGATTAACAAATAGAATTATATCTCTATAATTCCATACTTAATAGCGACATTTATCATATAATAAAAAGTAATATTTTTAGTTAGCCCTCATCTCCTAGTTCTACCATAATGTTGTTGTTGTTATTTATTTTTGTTTTGTTTTTTGAAATACCTTTAAGATCACGTCAGTTAGTTTATGCTGTACTCTGATCCCTAACACACAATTTTTATATTATTTTTACAACTCCCACCTCTCCTCTGTACTATCGGAGAAAGATATATGTTGAACTTTAAACAAGAAGGGGTCTATTATAATTTTAATAAACCATTTATCTAAACATTCACATTGTAGAGTGGAAAGGGAAGGGGTGGGGTAGGGAGAGAGTTTGAGGAATTCCCATAAACAACATACCAGAGAATTGACAGCCCCACCCTTTCTTCTCATTTTTTTTTTGTCTCGATCCCGAACTCCCCCACCTCTCAAATTTCTCCATTTCAGTATATAAACACAATCCATGATGAATTTTCTGTCTCCCAAACTCTGATCCTGAGATTTCTTCAGAATCATGAGTCAAAACGAGGCCGTGTATAGCTCACGTGAGTGATGGACGGACAAGGCAATGTTCGACTGAATGGTTTTACACCAGCGGGAGAGAGCCTTCTTTGTTGACTATCTAGTCTGTGTTTGTCCTGGTGAGACTAAGAGAGGCAGAACGACAGTACAAATAGGAGAGGAGAGGGGATGGGATGAGGGTGGAGGGGAAATTGGGGGAAAGGGGAGGGGGGGGTTGCTCAAATGTTCAATGAAATAGAGGAATTGATCAAAAGGTATATTGGGTAAGTTTGAGGAATCCTGAAGCATAACAAACACAAAGGGGAGAGGAGGATTGAGGGGGGGGGTGATTTGCCCAAACGTTTACAGAAGTAGAGGAAGGGAGGAAACGGTATTTTGGGTAGGTTTGAGGAATTATCTTACATAACAACCGCAAAGGGGATGGGGGGAGAGATTGGAGGAAAAATTAAGGAAAAAAGGGGAGGGGGGGATCAAACGTTCAAAGAAATACAGGAATGTATCAAAAAGGTATACACGGTAAGTTTGTGAGTAATTCCCATACACACCAATACAAAGGAGAGGAAAGGGAATGGTTTAAGGAATCCTCATACATTAACACAAAGGGAAGAAGAGGAGAGGAGGGGAGGGGAAGAATGAGGGAGGGGGGAGGGGGAGATTAGGGGGGGGGCGCCCAAACGTTTACAGAAGTGGTGGGTTGGATCAAAAGGTACATAGGGTAGGTTTGTGAGTAATCCTCATACACAACAAAATACAAAGGAGGGGAAAAGGGAATGGGAGGGTGTGTGTGTTGAGGGGGGGGGGTTGTAGAAACGTCCACAGATCTTGAGGAAAGGAGCATAAGGCTCTAGCCAGAGCCTAAAGTAAACAGGCTAAGAATTGGAGGAACGGCCAGCAGTACTAGGGACAGGGTTGGAGACAATGGTTTAATAAGTTTTAGAAAAGGTTCATACGGCTTTAGCAATATGAATAGGTTTTTTAAAACAGTATCTTCAAGTTGATCCCAGCATAATTTTGCATTTATGCAGAATTTTGGCTATGTCCACAATAAGGGTCATGTAGTATTGTTCTCGTTTATACACATATATTTTGTATTTAAAAAAAAAAACACAAACAGGCTGACTGCAAAGTTTTCAACGTATCACATGTACCACTAACCATGGATCCTTTAACGGAATTATGCCGCTGTTGTTTGTGTTCATGTCGCAGTTGTTTTTTTTCAACAACATTACATGATTGTATTTCTGTCATGGAAACTCCTGATTGTTAGATCTGTTTTTCTTCTGGGCTTTTCTTTTCTTTTTCTTTTTACTTTTGTTTGTTTGTTAGTTCGGGTTGTTTTTTGTTTTTTGTTTGTTGTTTTTTTGTTTTTGTTTTTGGTCTGAGATGACAAGATGACAAGAAATTCTAATAGTAAGAGATGTTGCATTTATCTCATTATGACACTGACCCATGGCTCAGAGCTATATTATTCCCCATTCTTACGTAGTTGATGATGACTGCCTTGTGACATTGTGTTGAATGAGACAGAGACAGCTATTAACCCACTTATCAGGATTTCACTACCACTCTTTCCAGTAGATACAGGGTATGTCCTGGAATCATATTTCTTCTATATGAAAAATATACTCATTATCCTTTGCTTCACAACTTTGTTCTAAAAACGCCTAATTTTTTAAATCTTTGTTTGAATTTCTCATTTCTCAAATTTCAAAAACAAACAATAAACAAGATTTGATTATGTTATTATGTCTTTAATTTCAGGTTCCGTGCAGGCTTCCGAAGATTTTTCGGCTTTTGTTTCAAATGTGGGTCCTGTACACATGATATGATTCTTCTGAAAACGGAAGATCCTGCCATGACATCAAAATATGTGAACTAAAAGGCCAGATCGGAGCGAATACACGTAAATTCCTTTGGGGATTTTCATACTGCTTAACCTGGGCTCTACCCTTAACTGCATGTTCATTTTTACCCATTCCTTAAATCAAGCCCACTGCTTTAATGTTAAGGAAATAGCCATATTTCATGAGAACAGAACGAACCTAATTTTTTAAAAACAAAGTTTGGGTTTATAATTTAAGTTGCGAATTCAGCTAAGCGCGTTCAAAATGCAGAAAAGCAAAAAGTCCTTATTATGTCTTTTTTCTTTTTTTTTCTTCTTTTTTTTAAGGATGTAAAATAAATGATTAATTCCAGAGACATTCCATTATGTTCATAAACCATTTCCCTCCGTGCTTGCCAGTATAAGACAGTGTTTAGCAAAACAATACTCTGATTTTGTAGTGGGGGTTTTTTCCTTGAAGGAATCAGACAAGTGTTTGTTTTATCCTCCACTTCCTTTTGCTCTTCCTTTTTGTTCTTCTTGTTCTTTTTGTTCTTGTTTTTTTTCTTCTTCTTCTTCTTCTTCTTCTTCTTCTTCTTCTTCTTCTTCTTCTTCTTCTTCTTCTTCTTCTTCTTCTTCTTCTTCTTCTTCTTCTTCTTCTTCTTCTTCTTCTTCTTCTTCTTCTTCTTCTTCTTCTTCTTCTTCTTCTTCTTCTTCTTCTTCTTCTTCTTCTTCTTCTTCTTCTCCTCCTCCTCCTCCTCCTCCTCCTCCTCCTCCTCCTCCTCCTCCTCCTCCTCCTCCTCCTCCTTCTCCTCCTCCTCCTCCTCCTCCTCCTTCAGCCCCCTCCCAACTTCTTTTCCTTCCCCTTTGCCTCCCCTTGCTGTCTCTTCCCCTTAAGCTCCTCTTTGTGCAGCAGTGAAGAAAACGCGAAAGTGTTAATCAGTTGGCATAGTTTGGTCCTAAGTTGAGATGATAATGAAGATGTTCTCTGCACAAGACCCACATTTGAAACTCGGATCTTTAAACATAGGCAAGTTGACTTTTTACACACTGGGTAGATACACTTCCGATCTGAAGGCAAGTTGCATTGCAAATGCTCAACCAAAGGCCAGTTGCATAAAAAGGGACATCATTAGTCTCAGTAAAGATTTCAAGATTTTTTTTTCAGGCATGAGCAATGCAACTGGCCATTGAAAGAGCCAGCTATAGGGAATTTATCAAATAAATAATAAGAACCATGTATATAACGTTCCGTTTGAGAAAAAAATACAAAAATAGAAGTTTAGTAAACAAACAGACTTATCCTCATCCTGCTTTGGAGAGACTCTTCAATTCGACTACTAAGACTTGCCGAAGAGCGTTACACTCGAAGAGTTAGCAATTAATATAACTGGGCGAATAAAACGTTCTTTTCCTCTCCGACTTCCTCATATATATTTTGCTTATTTAATTCCAAGAGTCTCATGGAAAATATTGATGCACCACATCCCTCCTAAATGTCAGGAAAAAAGGACTGCAAACAATGCAACTGTCTTCAAAGTGGACATTATTGTTGTAAAATAATAGATGCATGTCGTCAACATCAGATCGTTAACAGTTGCTTTATCGAGTTTACTTTTCTTTTACTAAAGCTTTGTCAACATTGCGATCTTTCAGGCTTGAAAACTAATGTTCTTGGCAGTGTTGTCCGCTCTGTTAATTGTATGTTGTGGTTACTGTATCATGGTTTTGCAGCATGCCCGGTACACAGTTACCTTTTGTAATACGTAAGAAAGCTGAAGTGGTGTTTGTCTCCTTGTTATGAACGCAACACGATTGAGTTTTAGCCCAGGTGACGTTAGAGTGTTAACTCATTTCTCTTCTAAAAGTCTGTTTCTTTGTTTTCTGTTTTGCTGCTATATTTATTTTCTTTTTTACTTACCGTTTTGAGTGCCAATTTACTGCGATGCGAGCCGGTATGGTGTTAGCCCTACAATCTGACCAAGGATGCGCCTGAAGTTCAACCTTTTTTGCAGTATCAATTTTGTGTGGTCCACAACAAAGCATAAATCCCAACTCAAATGACCCTTTCGTACCTACATGATATTTCTTGTGTTCCCTCCCTGCCCACCACACCAAACTACTCTTTAAAATAACAACTCACAAGCATAGATCTGGGAATATACATTTGATAAAGCAAACCTTGTCAAACTTTGGAAAAACCTTGAACTCTGTGGCGTCAGAGAACAATTGTTAGACAATTTTAGAGCTCTATACACCATAGCTTATTGTATGTCCGTTGGAAAAAAAGAAAGAAAAACAAACTGGTCTAAGTAAGAATAGGGGTACAGCAGTGGTGTGTTTTATTTCTCCTCCTTTTCATAATCTATTTAGATAAAATAACACACGACGCAAACCAAAGCCTAAAAAGCCTATATGAGCTTCTGTTTTGTAGAAGACACATTATGTCTTATCTATTCAAACCAACAAAGGTTCCAAAGCCACACCACCGAACTGGTCGACAGCTATGAGAAATCTAACATTTCATAAGTACATCAAAAACAGAAGTCATGAACGTTAGCCGAAAACATGGCCCCCTGAATTTTCATGGGATTTACAAACAACTAAAGCACGGTAAGGAATTGTGAATACCTAGGCAGCATTATTCATTGATAGACAAATGGAAATACGAAAAGGTCGACACTGTTACCTATTAGCTTACACCCTTTCTGTCTCTTCCAAACATCTCCATTGAGGAAAATTACTAGTTTATCACTTCAATATGTTTACCAACATTATGCTACCAGTTCCACGACAGCAACGTCACGGGATGTGTGATGAAATAACAATGTCACGACGCGGTGAAATCAGGCACTCGTCAATTTTTGGGCATGTAAGATTTGGGATCATCTTAAAGTGTGTTCTATTGTCTAGCTCAATATAAACAAGTAAGAAGTTATCTTGAATAGAAATCGAGATATATACGATACCTATTTTCAGAGGTAAACTTACGAAAAAATGGCTACCTAAGTTTGATAATGTCCATTATTTGAGAGTCCTTGGAAACAGAAAAAAATCAAGTTGATTCAGTAAAATCCACACAGAAATATGTTCTTTAAATGGACATAAAAGATGTTTAGCCAAAAAAAAAAAAACCAATAAGAAATTGCCAAACCGGCAGAAAAAAAGCCGTTTTCCTCAATTTCATTATTTTGACGAGCACCTGATATCACTGCGATGTCTCACAAATGTCTCCGTTAAAACCATAGACCCACAAGAAGAGACAGGAAGATATAGACATAGCTGTTGGCACAGTCTTGCCTACATTTAATTTTTTTTAATGGAATAAAATGGTTTGACTATTCCTGTTACGAATGTTACCTAGTTATCCAGCCTTTGGAGCCTGTGACAAGAAGTACTCAGGCTGTAAAGGAAGAGTCTGGCCACGCGAAACATGGGTTGAAACTATGAAGGGAACCCTGAGCAACTACATCTTATTTGTAAGAGCTGTAGAGGTGACCTATCATTGAAAAATTGCTTCTCTCTTCGACGTCTAACGGTAACAGAAGGTGAAAAAGTTGGGGGTTTTTAATTTTTAAATCAGAGAGGTCAGTTAATGGCCATTCGCATTCTCAGCTGGTAAGGCCGGCTTAAAAGACTTCAATCTCTTTGATTAATTATAGTATTCTTCCTATCGGCAGACAAAAAGAGGATCTTTCAAATACCCTCGTCTCCACTCAACGTTGACTAAAGCTCTGTACTTGGCAGGATGAGTGGTTGTGCTCCTCTCACTCCCTTTTCTTCATCTATCTGACGAAAGAGTAAAAGACAAAGACAACACAATCCCTTCAAAACGTAGTTACCGAACTGATCATTACGACGTAAATGTCAAGTACCAATCAGTGTGACAGTTCCCTTACTCTCCCACTGTGACTGGCGCTTCTCCTGGTGTTGTTTACATCAGACGCCAGACGGGCCTTGTGTTGCAATCAGTGAAAGGCTCGGGGAAAACCCAGAGGGCGGGGGGGTATTTCTGAGGACACTACTGCTATAAGCAAAGAACGGGGATGACGTTTTCCAAACTATGCGTAATAGGAAACACTCCCACACATACACTCACTCAACACACATGGATGCATACATACCTACATACACACACACACACATACACACACACACACACACACACACACACACACACACACACACACGCACACACACACACACATACACAGAGAGAGAGAGAGAGAGAGAGAGAGAGAGAGAGAGAAAGAGAGAGAGAGAAAGAGAGAAAGAGAGAGAGAGAAAGAGAGAGAGAGATTACAATAAATATACATATAATATAAAGAGAGAGAGAGAGAGAGAGAGAGAGAGAGAGAGAGAGAGAGAGAGAGAGAGAGAGAGAGAGAGATTACGTTTTTCTATTCACATTATATTTATTGCCCGTACGGTTTGTTTGTTTGTTTGGTAACTTTTTTCTGCAGTTTTATACTAAATGTTGTATTTTAGGGATTGGAGGTTCATAGCTTTTGTAACGCCTTATACCAAATAGAAAAATTAAATCATCGCTTTTTGAAAAGGTAACATTTGCAAACGTACGGGTTAAGGCCTTTTGGATGGTGCTGAAAGACATTTGTGAGGCAGCGTGATGGAATCAGGCTCTCGTCAATTTTAGGGCATGTAGAGTTATTGGTATTATCTTAAAGCTTGTTCACTTGTCTTTATTTGGACGAAAACAATATCGATTTATTTTAACTATAAGTCGAGATATTTGAGAATGAAGGAGGTGGGGGTCACTGTTTTCAGAGGTAAAATTAGTGAGAAAATGGCCGCCAAAGATTAGTTATTTCCTTAGCTTTAGAGTCCGTGGTAACTGAAAATTAACATTTTTTTGTGCCTTAAATCAACGTTTTTCTCAAACATTCAGACAAAAATAAGTTCTTTAATGGGCCTGAAAGGTGTTGAGCCCAAAAACAAAAATTTGATAAAAATTCACAAACCTTCGCAAAAATGCAAGTTTCTACACTTTGATTATTTTGACGAGAGCCTGATTCCACCACGCTGCCTCACATTTAGTACACATCTGAATATTTCTCAATCTTGTTATGTGAGCGTTTCTTCCATGAAAAGCGACATGAGGGTTAATTAATGGTTCAGGTAATAGAACAATGTCAGTTATAATTTAAGAACAGCCCCAGTTTGGTTCAGTCAGTGGTTACTACAAATTATTTAAAGAATACAGCTGGCCCATACTATTTTCAGATGAGCCTATCTTGTGTCTAGTTGCCACCTTTTCTCCTTTCGTTTCTTTTTTGGCACAAATTGCTGGACCAGTCATCAAAATGACGGGTGGTGTCTATTATGGAGATACACTCTTACATTGAAAACGCGAAAATAATTAATAAATAAAAAAATAATAAATCACATAATTTTTTTGCTCCACAGAAGGGCAATTTGGTTTACAATGGCAACCATACAAACATACATAAATACATGATTATAAATACATATATACATAAATACATGATTATAAATACATATATACATAAATACATGGTTATAAATACATATATACATAAATACATACACGATTAAAATACGTAAATTATACACAATATAACACCAACGCAGAATATTTTCACAATAACTGTTACTATTATTAAGAGAGTACGTTGATGTTTTGTGGATGTAACCTCAATGTTTGTCTTCGGAATAAAAGTTTTTTAAACTTTCAAAGCATGTTGCCACACGTGCCAGTTGTGGCTTGGCTTACCCCTTTGTTTGTTTATATTTTAATAAAATTCGAGACATTTGCTGTTAAAGGAGGAGGGGGTCCCTGGTATCACAGTCAAAATAAGCACGAAAATGGCCGCCAAAGTGAGTGACTTTCAAATTGCAAATGTGCAGTTTTTTTTCCTTTTATCAATGGTTTTATTTTTAATAACATCCATACAGAAATGGACGTAAAATATGCAGATCCATTTTTTTTAAAGTTCTCCAAATATTGCTCATTGGGCTGAAGAATGCCGTTTTCAGTACGATGCCCCACTTTTATGTCTTGCTGAAGACCTGTGTTCATAATTTATTTTGTTTCTTTTTGTTTTCTGAACAATATCACACAAAAAATGCAAATTTACAGTTTCCAAAAACACTCAAGCTTTACAAAGCATGACATCTTGGTGACCATTTTCTCGCTAATTTTATCTCTGACACAAGGCAACCCCTATCTCGACTTTGATTACAGATAGGTGAATTTCTTTCATCTAGAGCAGGCAAATACTGAATAGGCTTAAAGATGCTACCAAAATCTCCATAATATGCTTTTTAATAATGATGTAAGACCTGATTCCACCAAGAAGAAACCATGTTTTTCCACAGCTATTTCTGGCAACTAATAACATTTTTTTTCGTAATGTTGGTGTTTTACGAAAATACTCAATATAAATTCACTCCATAAGGAAACTGAACCCGAGTGTCCTGCGTACGAAAATAAAGCTCATAAACTCTACACCACAGACGTCGGTGTCAATGAGAATGTTGCACCTGCTTTAGCTATTTCTTTAAATGTCTTGATGTGATAGGCTCATAATAGTATGCGCGCCCTTGTATGATTTCTTGAAACACAAATCTTCCGTCCTAGAGATATACCAATTACTGATTTCCATGGTTAAAAATAGGTGTTAGTTCGTTTCACAATCACGCCTGTACGTGGAAAAGAAAACTCAGGTATTGTGTATAAAATAAAGCATAATAACCTAACTTTATAGATTACGTATGTTGTTATTAGCTTCAGAACACCTTTTCTTCATATACATCTCAATAATGTTGTGTTATAGCCGTGTTAGATTCTCTGGCTTAACCTCTTGGTAGCGGGGTGGGGGGGGGGGGGGGGGATGGAGAAAGCCCTTGAAGGGAGAGTTTGCTTCCTATTGGCCAAATGTTTTTGACCTATAAAAGTTCATATTTACCCTGATTTTAATTATTGTATTTTCAGCACTGTTGCTAGATAACACGTACCCTTACACAAACATACTCACAAACACACACACACACACACACACACACACACACACACACACACACACACACACACACGCACGCACACACACACACATACACAAGCATACACTCACACGAGCGCTCAAATACCAGGTCAACTCAACTGTTTCTCATTACTACAACTGTCTCCAAATTCAAAAGAAGAAATATCTACCTGTGAAAATCAATAATATTTGCAAATAAGTGTGTTTATTTTTTAAACCACTTTTTCAGTCTAAATGGAATTACCTATAAGTTCATTGTTGCCCCTTGCACGACAACCCCACTCACTTCGAAAAACATTTTTTTTAAACACCACACCCATTGCTTCATAATCTCTATCTACCTGTAACCTCAAAGCTCTCTTACTACTCTTGACAACCAATCACAAAACTCATAAGAAGCTGATAAACAGACAGTTGCTGACCAGACTGGCTTTTCTGTTAATGCTCCATCTCATATTCTGGCTGTTCACGTCAGTTTAGCTCTAAATTAATGCTTTTTAATTTGCTTTTCCTTTTTCGACGTGTTCATCTTACTATTTTGAGTAATATTAATTTTGTATTTTTGTCTATCTATATATTAGTTAGTTTTCATTCTTGACTGACATTTATATCTATGCTTACCACATGTAAAAAACGGTGACATATTGTCTCTCGATTCAATCTGGGTTAAAAAGAGCTTTAAATGTATACTAAAACCACTTTGTATTCTCCTCTCCACCGGATCCCTCATAGCTCTGCCCCCAAAGAACTTCTATTTCATAATACCTCTTCTCATCACAAGTACGTGACCTTACTCGGAAGACAACTAGTTAGAGTTACTCCTCTTAACGTTGTATCATTTCCTATCACAACTTTAGCATGAATGTGTTCCGTCAAGTCTCTATAAACGTGTTCAAACCGGCTTGATTCCCAGTTTTCTTCTTGCACTACACATTTTTCTTTTCGCTATCACCACATGTGATTAACGATGAAGTAAATCTCATACAAACCAATTATTTCCAGTGTTGGTTATCGTGTCTGAGTAAATATAGATCCAAAGCTGTTCCAGCATCCCTTGAATTTGTGTTAGAGTTAGTGTTTTAGTTTCTTTCTCTACATCCAGGATCTTTGATTGCAGTAGCTCTTTTACGTTTTTACGTTTATACTATAATCTTAATTAATATTATACTGGCTACATATAAGAGCAAAAATACCTTTTATTTAATTATCTTTGTCGGACCTAGGCAGGTACAAAGTCATACAGACGACACAAAAGAAATTTATTTTGGTTAAAGAAACTATCCATGAACAATTTAATACCGACTCATGTATAACCTCTAGCCCCTGGAATTCAGTGTTCTGCTTTTCGAACCGTGATTACTTGACAAAACAGTCTTGGCATTGTCGTAGATTTCTAAAATAAATAGCTTGTCACTTTTGACACAGCCTGTATTTTCTATTTTTAAATACATGATATTCACTTTTCAATCTTGAAATAGTCTAATTTTTTTTCTTGTCTCGACAAAGCTTAGCTTTTCATTTCAGGTCCATTCCATCCACCGTTACTCATCTTTCTATTTGTGTCTCTCATTTTGTACCTGTTTTGTTAGTGAACAAATCTCCAAAACGGATGAATAAAGAGAAAGAGCATTTTTCTAAATCCGCATACAATCGATTTGGATAACAGTATCACAGAAGAAAAGTAAAAGTGCTACCCTTATAGAGAGATCCCCAAAAGAGAAAAAAAAAGACTTAAATACTGAGTGTGACACTACCTCATGGGATATAGGAGTCGCCATGGGTCTCTGATCACCAAACATTATTATACTTAACATCTTAAGAACGTCACCAATACACCAATAAGTAGTTTATAAATCTGGCTACTCGATGTGAGGAAAGTTGGAAAGGAGTATGTATTCCACCCCCAGGACAGAAGACGAGGAGTGTGCTAGAATATGCGACAAAAGCTAGAGGATAAAGCACAAATGAATTAAATGCTTACGCACTAATGAAAAGATCTTATCATTTTTTAAATGTTTTCTTATTGTTTTATCCTAGTACTGAAGTGTCATTATATGTACTCACTCACATTCTTGTAGTGATTGATTGTCTGATACAAATAAGATCAATAGCATGACACCAAAAAGTTAGGACAAGGGGCCAAAAACCCCCAGCTCAGACGCGGTAACCAATAACGAAAATGGTAGAGTATGAAATGCAGGAGTTGGTATTTCTTAATGTGTAGTCGTCTTATTAACAAAAATAATATGTGAGGCAGCGTGGTGGAATCAGGCTCTCGTCAAAAGAATCAAAGTAATTGTACCTCAGTAGAGCAGTAAAAGAGCCGCCCACGCCAGAGACATCTCAGAAACAAATATCAAAAACAGAGAGACACTTTGTCCCTAGGTAGACGCCAACTAACCCCAGCTCCCTCCTTCTCCCTCTCCACAGATTCCGCCAGGGATTCCTCCGTTTCTTCCGCTTTTGCCCATGTCGCGCGTGCCGGCGGCGCCACCATCTGCTGGTCATGGAGCGAGGCTTCTACAGCACGCGCATGTCTCTGGGCAGTGAGCGAGGGGAGAAGAACGGCTCCCTCCTCCACACGACCGTGGAGAGCCTGGACGACCACGTGAGCACGCCCACGGCCTCCATGTACCGCATGCACCCGATGTCCACACGGGGGAGGAATAACCACCACATCCAGAGGGACCTCTGAGTCCAACAAGCTCGAGAACCGTTAGAAGAATACGACTTTATGGAAGTCGTGACTACTACTCCCTTGTTTTCTATTGGCCACGAGTCAGATTGGTCGTCACCACAGACGTATCTGAACACCCCCAGTGTTGTGATCACCTGTTGGTGCTGGGGACAACCTTGACAATGACGTCAGACTTGATGTGGCCAATGGCCCTACAGACCGTACTGAAGTCTTGATAACTAGAATGTTATAGGTACTCAGTATTGGTCGAAGACGTCTACAGAAGAATAGACCCTGGGATCTCGTCTTTTCTGCTTACTCATCAGGGTAAAGAAAATGAGACAGCCCCTGACGCTCTCATGTTTGTCTTGTCGTTTACTACTGTGAATAATTTATTGACGTAATACTAGCAGTCAACAGTAGTAACCTGGTCCAATTTCATGCACTGAAAATGGAGGCAAGGGATTTACCTCTTTTAACCATTATGACTGTTAGCTACTCTATATTGAGAATAATGGGACACTTGTCGTGTATTCATCATTATATTCTTGTCGTTACTAAATAAGAGCAGATAATAGTCGCTCCTATTTGGTCAAATCTGTATATTTTGTTTGTCAAATGGACGGGGGAAATCCTAGTTTGATTGTGATTTGATTACTATTCATATTTGTTTCTTGCTACTGAACTATGATAGTGTTCTCTCTTGTACAGCATTATGCGCACTGTTTTGCTCGACTCATTTCCAAGACAAGAAAGCGATATATTTATGAACTTTTCTTGAAATGTACGTGAATTTCTTTTTAGTCTAAGTAAAAGAACAATCTGGAGTACTTTTACACAGGACGAGATTATTTTGATGAAATAAGATATCTTTCTTATGGCTTTATTTTCCCCGACGGGAAAGTGTCCTTGCAAAAGATTTTGCATTCAGAGTTGAATGTCAGAAAGCAAGTCAGTCAAACCCAAAACATAATCATAATGTATATAATTTTGTTATGAAACGTACATATCGTTAGTACTCTGTTGAGGTGTTCTAAGTCCAGAAAACATTTTTTTTCAAAAGAGAGGAAATATTGATTTATCCTTTTAGAAATGGTACTTATATTCTGTACCTTTTCTTGCTTTTTTCAATATCACCTCTGAAAAAAAAAATCATTTCTAGAGCATATGCAGCCAAAGACGCCAAAGATTAAGAAACTGCAATATGCAAATTAAAATTTTGGTCTCAGGACATTATTTGTACCGTTGGTTGACAATAAAATAAACAATCATGTCGGGTGTTATGGAGATTTATACCACTAAATCGAACGAAAGCCCAGGTCCTATTTCTTTTATACAGTTTTAGCACAAGTTGTATTTTGAAGTGTGAGTGGCGAGGTGTTACTTTGAAAAATTCAACTTAGCACTTTCAAAAGAGTGGCAACTAACATAGTGGATATGGCGGAAACCTCGGAGCGACCCTATTGAAACCAACACTTTAATCATCTTTTTTCACCTCTCATTTGTTATCGTCCTCACTTTGGATAACTAGACAGGAAAAGCGTTTTGAGAGCTCCACAGACTTCTCGAAATGACGTGTTCCTTCTTTCACATTTAGTGCAACACACGCAGGGTCTTGATGGCTGGCCATCATGTTTTCCCACAACCTTAGGCTCATCGGGTCGTACAGCAGAGACCGACTCCTTCAGTTTGGTTGCGAGTCTGTCTATTTTTGTCGTCCAGGTTGTTGGTTGTGACAATGCGAAGTTGATGCTGTTTTTGTAGTTGTTGTTGTTGTTGTTGTTGTTGTTGTTGTTGTTGTTGTTGTTGTCATTATTTTTGTTGTTGTTGTTGTTGTTCTTCTTCTTCTACTTCTTCTTTTTTCTTGTTATCAATATTTTCTAATCGTAATTGTTGTTATTGTGATAGTGGTGGTGTAGGTTGTTGTTGTTTCACAATATTGCGTAGTATTTATTTCGGTTTTATTTGTATGCTTTATCTCTTTGCTTGAGAAATGGAAGAATTGCTTATCGTGTGTGTGGAAGAGAAAGGGAAGGGCGGGTAATCGAGGGAGTGGGGGTTTTTTTCCTTTTTTTTTTTTTTTCCTTTTTTTTTAAAAGGGAAATATTTAAAGTTTCGTACGGAATCTGAAGACTCCATCATTTCTCACGATCCTTTATGACAGTTTTTTTTTGGGTCCATTTCTCAATAATCTAATAATTTTTAATGTATTTTAGTCTACGTCTATTCTATTTTAAGCTTCTAAATGGGTTATATTTTCATATTCAAATGGGAATTCTTTGAATTCAAGAGGACACTCCAAAGCCGTTTTGTTCGTAAACAAAAAATATTTCTTTGGTCAAGCAATGTAATAAGACAGGGTCGTATAGAAAGGGTATGCTAATGGGAATTCTTTGAATTCAAAAAGACTCTCCAAAGCCTTTTTAAATTTGCTCCTTTACGAAGAATATTTCTTTGGTCAAGCATTGTAATAAGACAGGGGTCGAATAAAAAGGGTACGCTAACGGTCAATTAAGAAGATTTGCGGCTTTACAAGCTTTTCAGTTAGAAGACGATAACCAGTTTCTTAAAAAGTGTTTTCTGTTTTCATACTCTGTTGCGGTTTTGTTTGGTTAACTTTTTTTTTCAAACGTGGGAGATTTGGGTCTTACTGTCTGCGAAAGAATAATGCATGATTACGCATTTACCCAATGATTTTCGATTACACAGATTTTTTAGAGGCAAGGCGAACTGCACAATGATCCCAGACAGGCAGGACAACTAAGTCGCTAGACAAAACCAGCAATAATGTTAGGAGCAAATAAAAGGATAAACAAAACATTGATTTGTGTAACCAAAAAATGGCAGACGCTCTCCTCATTATGAGACGAAAGTTCATCTTTTATTATGTACAAATTTGTAACTGAATGGGTATTTTATCAGAAGAGCATGATGAAATTGCTCTGTTGAGAAAAATAATACATTTTGTATTTGCTTACAAAAAAGGCAAAATACATTTTAGCCAGCCAGTTGCAACTAACAAGAGAGAAATAACAATGTCCTGAGGCTAAACATAGCCCCAACTGTACCGTCTTAGAGAGTAGAATCTCTTTGAGTCGAAGTCTCACATGTTTTATAATGGATGGGATTTTTTAAACTATACGGTCTGCGTCACATTTTGAAGAAAAAAAACCATAAAAAAACAGAACAGTATAAAGACACACGCCAGGGAAGACTACAGAACATACAATGTGGATGAAATGTCTGGACAGTTATAAATCAGACATATGGCCTTTGCAAATTACCCAGACTTGGCTGTACATCATGCTTAAGTTCAGTTGGGGTCTTTTTCGGTTTTGCGTTTCCGTTTCTTTTATTTTTCTCGAAAAGACCTCCTGACTCCTTTAGTGTTTCCCCAGAGTCGAGGAAAGCTAGTACATGGCCGTATGTGATATTCTTGACTTTCTAGACATATAATTTTTTACGTCAGAGGGAAAATCCATGAATACAAATTACTAATTATTTATTTTCCTTGCATAATAATATTTCACAATAAAACAACATCAGGAAACTTAGTTTAAGATTTTGTTGTCATAACTGCCATGACTACTAAGAGATGAAGTCTGAACAGACAATAACATTTCCAATGAATTGATACTTACGAGTTATGAAATCCTTCTAAACGTTTCAACCTTGATCCAGCTAGATATACGTTGAATGACAGGCCTATATAAAAGCAAATATGACTGAAGAAACCCTCCATTTCCCAATGGCAGATGCTTTGTTTGCAATGACTGAGTTTTGAGTTGTAAGAGTTGCATAAAATGGTATAGTTTGTTAGACATCATACCTAACATGATCAAAAACATTTTTTAAATCTCATGCATTACTGGGTTCCAAATATATACAGCTTCCCAAGCCCACATGATTATTTTTTTCACTCAGATTTTTCTATGAACACCTAAGAAACATTATTTTTCTAAACCTTGTCGCTCCGTCTACATTGGACACAGCCTATCAGGGCCTGTACAGGTTGATTGAACAAAAGCTGTACTCCTGCAGAAAGACCTAGATGTTAAATAAAATATCTCCACAGAGGGGATGACTCAGCCCACGTCTTTCGGTTAACTCTGTTAAGGATTTAGCAGACACATAACATTATGTCCATCAGCAGACCAAAACCCTTGTTGCGCCACATTCGAGAGATCTAGCCAACAGTACTAATGTGTATATTTCATAATGTATGTGTCATTTTTGGGTTTCAGACAAAGAAAACAAAGTCGAAAAAAATAATTATAATATGATTAGCTATTCTGCTTGTAATTTCTTTATTCATACCCTAAAGCCGAATAAACAGAATCTGCGCTCTCAATGTGTCAGCATGCAAAACGTGCTATCTCAGACGCCAGTAAACGTAAAACAGTCTGGTTGATAACCTCTTTGCACGATGCTGAGACTGTGCAATACTACAGAGAAATTTTCCGTTACACTTTTGCAACAACATGATGTTAACGCCCACTTAGACAAAAAAGGGGAGAGAATGTTATGTCACTAGAAGAAAATACAAAAGAATATTGATTAAGAGCATCAACATAAGAAATATATATTAGACGTTATGTGGCAAAGCCCTT
>NW_004797367.1:598886-601764 GCF_000002075.1 Aplysia californica
TTTAGAACAAAACAATGAGGGTTTTTTTCCACTTGATGGGTTCGAGCATTACACCTGCAATAAAGGTTTTGGAAGTCCGTGTTTACTTGATTAAAAACAGTCCCCTGTCTTCTCGTTTGTTGGAATGGAAGAATTAAAAATTATTTGAGACAAATGACCATTTGTGTCTTTGATGTACATTATGTATTTCAGTTGTTGTCTATGATGAGACTTTAAAAAACCCCCCACGGTTTTACAGTATTTATGATTGTTTGTAAATATATTATATATGTGATTCTAATGTGATATGTTCTGATTGTGAAACAATAATTGTTTGTTCATGACTTGCTTTCTCGCAATGCTTTACTTATTGACTTCTACGGGTGGATCTTTGAATGACAATACTATCATAATGCCATGGAGATAGAGGGAAATGTTTCACAGCGATGCTGGTTATAGATCATGTGTTTCAATTTTCTTGCATTTATCTTAATTCTGGAGATTTGTGAAATTAGATTGCATAGTACTTATTACTATAGGGTCATCGAAATGATTTGTACCATTTCCGTTACTATTCATTCTTAATAGCTGTTAGCAGTTACATTTTTGTCGTTATCATCATCATCATCATCATCATCATCATCATCATCATCATCATCATCATCATCATCATCATCATCATCATCATCATCATCATCATCATTTTCATCATCATCATCATCATCATCATCATCATCATCATCAGCATCATCAGCATCATCAGTTTATTTCTTTGTGGTTATCTTGGTAATAAATTGTTATTATATTTTTATTATTATTATTATTATTATTATTATTATTATTATTATTATTATTATTATTATTATTATTATTACTATTATTATTATGATGATGATGATGATGATGATTATGATTATTATAATTATTATTATTATCATTATTATTATTATTATTATTATTATTATTATTATTATTATTATTAATAATAATAATATTTGTGTCTTCATTATTGACATTGGTGTTGTGTATAATTTAAGTGGTCGTTCTATCAATGACATCAGTTCATGTTTGCTTTGACTATGAATAAATGTCTCGGTCCCTCTCTTTGTGAGTTTCTTTATGTATGTCGTGTATGCGAGTGTGCGTGGTTGACGTTGTTATGATCAGGTTGAGAGTCTCTAAGATTGTCATGATAATAGCTTAATTCGTTAGTCTATATATCTGTCCTTCTATTTATGTCTATCTATCTATTTATCTATCTATCTATCTATCTATCTATCTATCTATCTATCTATCTATCTATCTATATTTCTATATATCTGTCTATCTGTCTATCTGTCTATCTATCTGTGTATCTATCTATCTATCTATCTATCTATCTATCTATCTATCTATCTATCTATCTATCTATCTATCTATGTATCTCTCTCTCTCTCTCTGTCAGAAGACATGTACTAAATTTCAGCTTAAGAAACTTTTTAATCGCGACCTCTGTCTACATTCTGAGATGGTATATTATCCTACTTGGCATGGTTTGGCTCTGATATGGATGATCATAGCAACTAACTCTAAATAGCATTAATAGGACGTAAAATATGTCCGAATACAAAATACAAGGGTTGCGAAGCAGCTTGGTGTTCGAGCTGAGCTTGGTTAAAAATCAGAAGGACAGATAGAAGGACTACCATCAGACAAATGAGAAAACAATAGTACTTATAGTTGTCATGTTATATAATTAGTGTTCCTGTAAAAAAACAACCGACCACACCTTTTTTCCGAATGAGTAGAATAACTGAAAGAATGCCAAGCGCTGGCCGTGTAATTATTTTATTCAAGACATAACTCACTGATGCCTAGAATTAAAATATTGTCACATTTAAGCAAAGCACGAAAGGGGCACATAAGCTATGTGTTTTAACGCCAATAAAAACACGTTTGATCTGTACTGAAGAGTTGAAAGTAAAGGTCTAAATCATTTTTCTGACAAAGTTCTGAGCACAGTATAAACACATTGTCCCCAAGTTTTTTCATAAAACGTGGTGGCTTGACAACGGGTCAGATGAACTTATCTCATTCGCAGTAGTTTTGTAACCCTTTATGTAGACCAATTTGAAGTCCGTCTGTTTTCACGGTTCTTGTTAGGGGTTAACCACATCTTATCTGTGCATGGTGCATCTAAAATACTTTAAAAAATACTCAGACTCTTGTAAAGGTATATCCTTGCTTTAATCGGTTAAACAAACGTCTTTAGTGCGAGAGCTGGTCAATGGTCACGGTCTCGATAAAACCACCACAGAAACTGATACTACATCACAGCAAACGGTTATCGCTATCTGTCTGCGTGGATGGTGTATTCCACTCAGTTTGTTTTGGATATGACAATCAGGACCAAAGCAGCTGGTCTCCTTTTAAATATTAATGACAATGGAGTCAAAAACATTTTGAAAGTAACCACACACTGGCCCAATTTGTCGTATGCCAATCATCACAGGACATAAAAGGTGGACCAAAAACGGAAGGTAACTCGTATGTTAACTAATGCATTACGTTGTATTGGAGTGATTGTTTCCCCTAGTATACCCATGGAGACAAGGGTCAAGATGATCGTTTTAAAGTATGAATGTAGATTAGGTCTATTCTTATCTAATGAATGCCATCTTGTGAGACAGATCGCACAGCAAATGTATAATTATATTACCAGCACTTTCCAAAACTAGTATGCATGTTTGTTTTGTTTTGGATTTTTTTAAATAATAAAAAATGTTCGCTTGAATGATAGATTAGTCAATTGGTTGATTGGTGCTACTACTATGCAACATCAACAACAACTACTACTCTAACGTATTCTACTACTACTACTACTACTACTACTACTACTACTACTACTACTACTACTACT
>NW_004797367.1:601972-603889 GCF_000002075.1 Aplysia californica
AATGATAGCTCAAATTCTCACTCAATAGCTAGCTCTGTGCTCTCGTGGCCTAGAGGTTAAGGTGTTTGCATCTCATTCAAAGGTCCCGGGTTCGAATCCGGGTAGCAATGTTTGCATTTCATTCAAAGGTCCCGGTTTCCTAATCCGGGTAGCCACGGAAAAATTTCCTTCTCTAAAATTGCCTCCTTTCATCTCCTTTCCTGCTCTCTGGAAATGTTCTGTCGTCTGCTCTCGTCTCCACTTTCTGTCCCACCCTCTTACCTCTTTTGTCCCACCTCTGGGCTCCTGACTCTTTCTGCAGCCTTTCTAATGCTACTCCTTGGCTCCTTTTTACTGTTGCCTTTCATCCACACCCCTGAGCTTCTGGTAGGAAAGATCTACACCTAGTTTTCTCGGACATTGGCGAAAAATCTCAGAAGTCCCGTGTGCAAGTTGAGCACATTAACAATCCCTTGGTGGTCTAAAATCGAAAACAGTAGGCTCTGGCCGCCACCCGGACAAAATTCAAAATGTCCTACAAACTGAAAAATGTGTATTGTGTCCAGCGGGCTCATATGACCTTATGCAGTTGCGAGCACCGTAAAAAAAACTTACCAAAAAATATTAAACAGAAAAAGAAATAAATAATATTATTAATATATTTTTTTCGTATTATTAAGGGAAAAAAACATCTAAAAACGTTCAAGATTCTCTATAATAAAGTGGTTGCCTCCCTTTATCCCACATGTTGCCCCTGAGAGGGAATCCTGACGTGTTGAATATTGCTGCCACAGGATTGTCCACTTGTTTTCTTCCAGGAGGAATGACATCATACAGAAACAATGTTTTAAAAAAAGTCTAAACAGAGATATCTTGAGTGTCAATCAATTATGACAGCTATTTTATTAAATTTTCTTTTACAGAAAAATGAAATGGATACCTGGAAAACTACCCCAAAAAATGATTAAAAGAACAATAATAGCCTATGAATTTGAGGTTAAATCCTAGGTTGTCTATCTTTTTTAGCTGGCTTGGGGGGGGGGGGGAGGTGTTTGATTCTTTGTTTGTTTGTTTTATTTATGCGTGTTTTCTTTTCTCCTATTCTCTTCCTGTGTTAATGAATAACTACTCAAACAAAATAAGGAGTCACAATGTGAACCTGAAAACGGTATAATTTGGGTTTCCGTTCCGTAATTGAATTAATACAACCTCCCGGTGGGTGGTTGGTGGGTGCTCTGGTGTGGTTTGCTTCTTTTTTCCGATCAAACATCTATCGTCCTTATCTCCCCTTCTTCTATTTTTTTATGTTTGTTACTCTCTTGTAACACCTCTAATCTTCTGGCGCCCATATGACATTATAATGCAGTTGCAAGCGCAGTAAAACCTCTACTAAAACCAAACAACTTCCATCAGAAAGACTGAGATACCTGCTAAAACACTCCCCACACGGAATTTGAACTCAGCCCTTCTGTGTGTGACGGTAAAACTCTTAATAGTTACGTCATCATAGACGTCTGTACTCTCGTTTTGTCATCTGATGTAAGATGATAATGAATAAGGTGTATGTGTGTGTGTCTGTGTGTGTGTATCTGTGTGTATGTGTACGTATGTGTATGTGTAAATGTGTGTATTTGTGTGCGCGCGTGTGTGTGTGCTTGTTTGGGAGAAGATGTGTGTGTGCATGTGTGTGTATGTGTATGTGTGTTTGGGTGTGGGTTTGTGTGTATGTGTGTGTATGTGTGTGTGTGTGTGTGTGTGTGGTTTTGTAACTGACTGAACAAAACTTTGAACGCAGAAAATAAAGATTTCAGATTGCAAACCTTTTCAACCTTTTACTTTGGGTAATGAAACCAATTCAATCTGTGTGTTTCTGATCTGATGTTCCCATCTCTCTCTCTCTCTCTCTCTCTCTCTCTCTCTCTCTCTCTCTCTCTCTCT
>NW_004797367.1:607611-611653 GCF_000002075.1 Aplysia californica
GGATGGATGGATGGATGGATGGATGGATGGATGGATGGATGGATGGATGGATGGAGGGATGGATGGATGGATGAATGGATAAATGGATGGATCATGTTTTGTGTCGGTGGATTTGTCAACCAATGACTGTCATATCGACGATCTTCCATCACAAATCATTATCCTTATGTAGATTGATGAATGGGTGCATGGGTGGATGGGTGAATGGATGGATGGCATTGGATGGATGAATGGATCGGTGGATAGACTGATGGATGGGTGGACGAATGGATGGATGGATGGATGGATGGATGGATGGATGGATGGAAGGAAGATGGATCGATGGGTGGAAAGATGGATGCATAGATACGTAGGCAGCTAGGTAGGTGGTAGATAGGTAGGCAGACAGGTAGATAGGTAGGTAGGTAGGTAGGTAGGTAGGTAGGTAGGTAGGTAGGTAGGTAGGTAGGTAGGTAGGTAGGTAGGTAGGTAGGAATTTAGGTAGTTCGATATTGTTTCTTTTACATGTTTCAGCTTGTGTTACCTTTACACAACGAAACAGTCCCCTTAATGAACGTTTCACAGGTGCACATACGTCACAAGGTTGCCAGGTGGTATGACTGTTTCCACCATATTACCCATACCCTGAGACGTGCGTTCTGTGCACTCAAAGCTACAAATTATTTCAAAAGAAGAAATCACGCACTTGCAACAAAGATTTCCTAAACACAAAACAAAAGAAAAGCGTTTACTTGTTGTTTTTTTACACTGTAGATCTTTTTACACCCTCATCGACACATCGACCTAGCAGAGGGAATGAGATACCCGACAACGTTTCTCCCCACGCTGGAATCGAACTCAGGTCTTCTGTGTGCGACGGCGAAACGTCTTAAAGTTACATCACAGATGCCGGTTACAAAAGAAGAAGAAAAAGAAAACAAACAATTAAACAAAATAAAGCAAAAACAACAACAACAACAACAACGACAACAACAACAACAACAAAAACAACAACAACTACACCAAACGCAAAGAAAGATTGTTTTGAAACAGGTAAAACACGACAGTATTTTCAATACAATTTATTGGGTTTTGTCACAGATTTACAACATACCTTGTACCATTTGAACCTGAGAGTGCATCTATCGGATTGTCAGGTGGAGATGCCCCTCATAGTTGTGTCTCTTATTAACAATAATATGAATTTGCTTTGATAGATAGATATTGTTTCTTCTACATGTTTCAGCTTGTGTTACATCTACACAACGAAACAGTCCCCTTAATGAACGTTCCACAGGTGCACATACGTCACAAGGTTGCCAGGTGGTATGACTGTTTCCACCAGTGCCAAATCTACTGCCTTTTGCCTAGTTTTAAATGTTCTGCCAGCTGTTTCTAGGAGCATTCTATTTTTGTAGACAGAATACGAAACATGTGGAAATACGAAAGGCTTTATAGCTAGTATTATGATATGTTTGTTTTCAGTAGCTGCTTGGGTGACGGGAGAGAAATAGGAATTTCCCAGATTATTTTATTGATTTTAAATTTCATTTGGCCTAAACGTACACACATTATAAAATAGGGCTCTGTTGATACATAAATCAGTGTGGCTTATAAAATTAAAATTAGATAAGATAAGTAAGACAAACTAGATTACACACACACACACACACACACACACACACACACACACACACACACACACACACACACACACACATAAATAATACTTACACAGAGAGACATACGAACATACAAACAAACAGACTCACAGACATACTGTCAAACAGAGACAGAAATGGAAAAGAGAGAAAGGGAAAGAAAGACAGAGAGAACGGCAGGGAGGGAGGGATAGGAAAAATAGACTATGGGGAGAGAGGGAGGAAGGGAGACAGACGGAGAGAGGGGAGGAGCATAAAGGAGAGAATGAGAGAAATTTTGACGAGAATTTGAAACAGAAAGAGATAAAGACCATGAGAAAACGAGGGAGAGTAGGAGGGGGTGAGGGAGGGGGGTAGAAAAAGAGAGAGATAAAGAAAGATAAAGAGAAATAGACAAAGACGTGCGAAACTGGAAAGAGACAGACAGACAGACAGACAGACAGACAGACAGACAGACAGAC
This sequence comes from Aplysia californica, assembly GCF_000002075.1. Lineage (NCBI taxonomy): Eukaryota > Metazoa > Mollusca > Gastropoda > Aplysiida > Aplysiidae > Aplysia > Aplysia californica. Next base: position 609,713 of record NW_004797367.1, read on the forward strand.
AGACAGACAGAAAAAGAGACCGAGAGAGACGGAGAGAGAGACAGAGAGAGAACGATAGAGACAGGGATAGAGGGAAAGTGTGTAAGTGTGTAAGTGTATATTTACGTATCTATGTGTGTGGGGTGAGGGGGAGACAGAGGGAGAGAGAGAGAGAGAGAGAGAGAGAGATCAGGGGCGGGGCTTTGAGTAGTTGTAACTGAGAAGCAAGCTGCGACATACATCAATAAGATTTCCCAACAAGATTTTAAAAAACATTTTGAAAGGGTTCAATTCAAACCCACTTTTACACCGACCTGCATAAAGGAGGGTTACAAGAAAATTAATACAACTTCGACTCCTCTTGTCTCTTGCCAAGAACTTTCATAACAGTTTTCAAGAAGTTAATTCCCAATGCTAATTCTTTAAAACGGTCTCAAACATTCAGAATCGGCGTCGGTGGTGTAGCGGTGAGGCGCTTCACTGTTACGAGCAGGAGTTCGATTCCCCAGGACAGAGCAGAGTGTGTGTGTGGGGGGGGGGGATATTTTATCGACTACGTTGGTCTTTCTGCTGATAAAATTGTTTCCTTCTCAGCCTGGGTAGTACACCCTGCTTCTAATTGATATATATATATCGTGTCGATGGGGGCGTTTTGTTGTTAGTTGTTTTTAAATACCTTTAGCTGCAAGCATTTCGCTCTTGGCTGCAATGCCTCCTTAAGTAACCACTTGTCCTTGTCATCTGGTCAACGCCAGAGTAGAGCAGGCTTTGTAAGTCTATAGGTGTGTGTAGGAGCCTGCGTCGAAGAACTACCAGGTTTGGGCAGTGAAGGAGAAGATGTTCAACGGTCTCCTCGTGTCTGCAATGGGGTTCCCACTTGGGGTTAATTCTGTTTATTTGCTTATTGGTGTGTGAGTGTCCTGTGCAGGCTCTGAAGATCAAAGTCTGATCGGCTCTACATAAGAGATTCGGAGGGTCTTTGGGGTTGGGTTTGTCCATGTATCCGAAGAGAGATCTTCCTGTTTCTGCGTTGGCCCATCTGTTTAGCCACTCGTCTCTGCTTTTGGCTTGGATGATCCTTCTGCAGGTCTGTAAAGAGTCGATGGAGGAGTAAAAGCACCTACATTTCAAAGGAGAAAACAATACTTCATGAACACTGACTTGCTTCGAGGAAAGAGCTGAATGCAGCAACACGATTTTCATGAAGTTGAATTCCTACTCTCCTGAGAGTGAAGGATTCCAAGATTTCCTACTCTTATTATTGAAGTGGATTAGAACACACAGCTCTTATACATCATTTTGACAATGGGAGTAGGAAATAACTTCTTTGGAAGGACAGCTTAGATTTGAGTCCTCTCGGATTTGAACCTTGGGTTTAGCTTCTTTTTTTTCTTGGCGTTAAAAATATTCACATGGACTTGGACATGTGAACTTGATAAAAACAAAAGGGTGGGAGATAAATACAATCATTTGCGTCAGAAGCATTCAAGAAGTCGTACTTACATCTAAAGGAAAAGACAACCTTTAATTAACTCTTTGTTGCCAAGCCAGAAAGTGCCTTTAGCGCTAGGTAAAATTACATAATATCACTATTATCACAATGTATTTTTTAATGGCTGGCCAGGGGTTGATACAAAAGCTGTGACATTTCATGGGACGACGTATAATTAATTATTGATTAAAGAACACGAGAAAGGATGCTATGATCATGATTACGTAAACAATCGCTCTCTTTTAGTGTCTATTGAAGTTTGATATTATGGTAAATGAGGTGTGGCTGTGTGTTTGCATGTACATGTATTTGAACTGTGGCGAAAAATTGGGAAACAGAATCCACGAAGTTAAAAGAGAAGGAAAACTAAAATGAAGGGACAGAGACAAAACGAGCATATTATTGTGTGTTTGTGTGTTTGTGTGTGTGTGTGTGTGTGTGTGTGTGTGTGTGTGTGTGTGTGTGTGTGT
>NW_004797367.1:614400-622965 GCF_000002075.1 Aplysia californica
TCCGGGCATTGGGGAATGCCTTGTTAGTGAGACAACTTCCTGGGCCTTCGGCATATAGTGGTAGGGTGGCTAGTTCCTTTCCACGACGCCATTACTTTCCCAACTTTTCTACTCTTAAGACCGGTATTTTTTAAAGTGCTTGGTTTGATTATGAACTTTCGCACTAATAATACAATTCCTGCATGACATTACTTCAAAAAACCTTGAGTTTTGATACAATTCTTCTCAACAAAGGAATCAGTGAAAATGAAAATCAGAACAAGACTCAGCTGCCAAGAGGCTTTTTAAAGCGTATCCATAATAGCTTGGATGAACTGTACCTAGGTATTGAAAAATGACGACGAGAGAGGGCCAGGCTGGGTTACGGGCCAGGAGGGGACGAGACAGGATTACCTCCCCTCCCTTACCAACCACTCGCCGGTCCCACGTGCGACATAGTGGGGTGACTGTCGACCCAAAGCTCCGCGAGTGATTGCTGTGCGCGTGTGTGTATGTGCTCACGGTCGGTGATACTGGATTACAGGCTCACTTCTGTTTGAGGTATTTATTTATCGACAGCAACAACTGTCCATGTCTTCTCGATGGTTGAAGACTTACAGTACTCTAGAGCGTGTTTTATTTCTTGTACTTCATGAACCTTTGATGTCGAAATTGTTTCCTTAACTGCTGCTGTTGTTGTTGCTGCTGTTTTAATTGCTGAAACTAATGATGTGGCTGTTGTTGCTGTTTTGTTTACGGAAACGAATGTTTCAGCTGTGACTGTTGTTGCTGATATTGTATTTGATAATAGCAATGATAATGTTTTGTGTTGTATTTATTTCTGTTTTCCAAGTGTTTGCTTTCAGGTTCGTTCTGACTGTTGTTGTTGTTGATGTGTCCCATTCATAAAAGTATTCTTTCATACAAACACACAAGCTTAATGGTTTGCTTGACGGGATCCAAGAAGGGCGTTAGTTCAGAGCCCCCTTCCACTTTGATTACCTAACAGCGTCAAAACAATGAGATTTCGCGCGTACCAAGCAATCATAAACATTTGTCACCATAAAGTGGCGGCTTTAGGTTGGTCTCTCTTAGATTAACAAAGCTCATTGCGGTAATGGCCTTTTTGTATCCATTGTTGTCGTTTTCCGCGCGTGCTTCAAAAGAAGAGAAAGGATAATGATTCTACCTTTGCACTTTGTGGTATCTTTTAAGGTAAATAAGACTCAATCGCTTTATTTTTTTGTTCAATGAGAAGTCAAAATCAAGTTGAGCAAAAAGCAAACGAGCAAATGCAAAGTTATACTATTTGTAAGGGAATCAAGTAATTAATGGTTACGGTTAGAAACTCAGTCGTGTAGCGGACTTTTGTAGGATTCCCCAGATCTGGAGTTTCGTCCATCTGTCTGGAAAAAAAGCTCTTGCCTCATCTATAGAAAAAGAATTATTACCCCTTTTTTTGACGAACTGCGCATTGCCTTTTATGTCATGAAAGACGATCTTTAAAATAAGAAAAAGTAACATTTTTATTGTTCCAGAGGAAAATCTTTCTTGGGTCTACAGGACCGTAAAAACACAATATGCAGGTATACATAGAAATTAAATCATATATTTCTCTGATTTAAATTAAACATGGAAAGAAAGCTAAAGCTGACAATAATGTACATATCACATCAGAAGCATCATTCGACCACACGCATTTATTTATCGCATGACAAGACCCCTAGAGTTATTTAAATACGTGTATGCATTCGAAACAGATAACACGTTGACGTTTATTCTAACAGCAGCCTTATACTAGATGGCTAAAAACTTCTGTTGTACTCTCTTTCTTTGTTGTTAGTGGCACGTATCTGACTCTGCGTGATCTTTAAGCTGTATGCATGATACAACTTTGCCTCGGCAGTATAAATTGAGGAAGTAGATAACTGCCTGCTTAGTATGCACATTTGATAGGCAGTTCTGGCGGTCAGTTCATATTCAGTTCACTTCAGCCACGTATACATTGAGTGGGCCTGGTCCCAGCAGCAGCACATTGTATTCCTGTTACACTTGCTTGGTGTTTATGACAGGGCATAAAGTTCACAGCTACCTCTGATTTTCCATCATCAGTTCACAGCAAATGGTTTCTATATTATGTATACCGTGCTCCATGGGGGTCAACTTGATTGAGACTCTGTATCATCGTCTGTGGTGCAACAGCGAGTCCGATCCCCGCGTGGAAAGACCTTTAATCGTGTATCTTTCTGTTAGAAGCGTTGTATCCCTCTCAACCTGAAATGACCCTACAGACAGAGTCAGAGCCAGCGTTCTCACTGATTCAAATAATGACCTAGCTAATGCCGATGAGGCGTAAAACACCTTCTTAAAAAAGAGAAGTTGAGACTCATATCTCTAAACTTGTAATCCGTGGTTCAACTCCTTCAAAAATTCCACTGACTTAAGCCAAGAGAGCTTTCGAGGAAACCTTAAATATACGCAGTCTCATTGAAGAGAGACGATAGAAGATCGGTAACGGCCATTTTGTGTTGCAAGGGTCATTTACCTGGTTATATTCGGAGCAGATTAATTCGATGCCTATGTTAGTCAGCTGAGTTATGAGTTTTAAATTTCTGTTGTGAAATAGTTGTACTTAATATTGATTTTTCTTTACCTTTTTGTTCAACACTGCACCATATTTTGTCAGTGTCATCAATGTGTGCTTTTATAGTGAGGCTCCTTGCTGTTGCACACTATAGACATGGGTTTGATTCCGATACGGGATGGTCTTTTTTTCTGTATCTCCTTTCCTTCCAGGTTGGCCTAACTAGTTATGGTTGAAGCAGTCAGTCTTGTGAATTATCTCAACTGCATAGCTGGGGGCGTAAAACGTTAAAAATTTACAATCAGAATAATTTAGAATTTATGACAATACAATGACTTGAACCCTGTATAATAATATATACCTCCCGTCGATCTCTGCCAGTCTCAGTGTTCAAATTGAATAGTTTAGAGAGATAACGTTCTACCGATGGCGTTAAGGACATTACAATTTCAACAAGGGTGATTCCAGTTTTCGTTGACCGAATCTGAGCAGATGGCAGATTTTAAACGGAATACGTATGTCTCAGGCTTATATCACCCCCCTCCCCTCCCTACCAATTTTTCAACCTCATTCCCGCTAAGCTGATCCCACTGCCATATTATCATTAATTCATTATTGTAGTTAGATATGATATACCATGCTGCGCTTTACTGCGTTTCTCGAGCCGTCCAAGCACTGCAAATTGTGGAAATAGGTTATGATGTGTTGCCTAATCGTTTATAGCATCCCACAAACCCTTGATATCGTTAGAAAGATATGTCGGATCAAGGAACATTAGGTCGGGGTTTGTGGGGTTTTGTTGTTTATTTTGGGTTTGTTTTGAAGGGGGGGAGTTGTTACTTTTGTTGTTGTTGTTGTTTGTTTGTTGTTGTTGTTTTTGTTGTTGTTGTTGTTGTTGTTGTTGTTGTTGTTGTTGTTGTTTTGGGGGTGGAGGGGATAAGGTTGAATCATTCACAAATAAGAATAAATAAATGAAGTAAATGTTACTTCCATTTACCCCACGACTTTTCTACTATTACCTTGATCATCAGCCCACATTGATTTCCAGGTGTTTGATGGCGCCACTGGCAGGTCCTACTTCTTTACTTTCCCTCCGCTGTTTCTGTCTGTCTGTGTGACTTACTTTTTCCCTGTACTAGATGACTACTAGTGTATCGAGTGCTTCTCTTTACTCAAACAAACAAAGCAACAAAACTTTAATATTATTTATTCATTGATTCATGATTATATTCTTTTTAAAAAGTCGGCATGATAGAATTTATTACATGTCTAACTGTCTGCAACGCTGCGCGGTAAAACAGCATTTTTCCCGGTAGTCATCGCGACCTTTCTGATTCTTCCAATTAGTCCTTTGCGGCGGATGCATGACTGTAAGTAATCATGTATGTTACCATACAGTTCTGTACGATGGTGCCCACCCCCACCCCCACCCCCCAAGTGTACTGTGGAAGCTCACTTCGGAATATACAACTGAAAAAGAACCAAAACGGTAAAGAAGTGGAAAAAGCCTTATCAAAATACAATGTCATTTAAAAAATGAAAAAGCCATTACATTTTTATAGCTCAGTAGTTTTGCCAGCTGTGGTGTGAAATTCATCCCTGCAAATCCATTCATTTTTTTATCCTTTTAGTTCATTACTAGTTCAGCATAATTAGCTCTCTCTTTCGCTGTCTCTCTCTCTCTCTCTCTCTCTCTCTCTCTCTCTCTCTCTCTCTCTCTCTACCTATCTATCTATCTATCTATCTATCTATCTATCTATCTATCTATCTATCTGTGTGTGTCTGTATGTTTGTCTGTCCGTCTATTTGTCTGTCTGTCTGTCTGTTTGTCTCTTTGTCTGTCAGTCTATCTCTCTTTCTCTCTATGTTAGTCTGTCTGTCTGTACGTCTGTCTGTTTGTCTGTCTATCTCTCTCTCTCTCTCTCTCTCTCTCTCTCTCTCTCTCTCTCTCTCTCTCATATAGACATACGCATACGTGAGTCAGCGTGGTGGAATCAGGCTTTCGTCAAAATAATCAAATCAAAGATATAGGCATTTTTCAGCCCGTTTGGCAATTTTTATCAAATTTTTGTTTTCAAGCTCAACAGCTTTTACGTCTTTTTAAAAACACATTTCTGTTTTTATTATCCTGAAAAGCGTTGATTAAAGGTACACAAATGTACATTTTCAGTTTTCAAGGACTCATGCATTCAAAGATACCAGCTTTGGCGGTCATTTTCTCCCTTATTCTTCCTCTGAAATCAGGTTACCCTACTTACTTCAATCACAAATATTTCGACTTCTATTAAAGAGAGAGGGGTCCTTTTTTCACAGAAAGATAGACAAATGAACAGGCTTTAAGGTGACACCAATAACTCCACAAGCCCAAAAATTGACGAATGCCTGATTCCACAACGCTGCCTCACATATTATGCATACTCGTACTCTCTCACACACACAAGCACTAACGTAATCATATGCACACGCGCACACACACACACACACACACACACACACACACACACACACACACACACACACACACATGTATATATATATATATATATATATATATATATATATATATATATATATATATACACACTCACACACACTCACACACACTCACAAACACACACACACACACACACACACACACACACACACACTCAAACACACACTCACACACACTCACTCACACACACACACACACACACACACACACACACACACACACACACACACACACACACACTCACACAGACCCCCCCCCCTTTCACACACACGCACACAAACACAAATGGGATAAAACGGTGTCAGGAATGAGTATTTTTGCAACCTATCCACAAACTGGACCGTGATGCTGAGGTTATAGTCTGTCTTCCTCATAGTTTTGTAATTCTAGACCGTAGACTGTCATGGCTACACTGCTTTTTACTCCCTGTAAATTGTTTGTTATAGTAGAGGTTTTGCAGCGCTCGCAACTGCATACGGTCATATGAGAGCCAGAAGATTAGAGTGTTACATAGAAGAGGAGATAAGGATGATATATGTTTGATAGGAAAGAAGGAGCAAACCACACCAGAGCACCTGCCAACTGCCCACACTCTCTGTAAATATCTCTTTATGAAGCGTGCAAACCATGGGCTGTGTGCCATTTCTGTTAAATTAAGGACAAGAAAGCGCATCTTTTCTTGATTTTCAAAAGATATCGTCGTTTACTGAAATTGGTGTTATTGCCGTACCGTTATATAAAATAATTTAAAATTACCAATGTTAATGATCCCTGAAGGGCCATTTGGTGTACATTGGCAAAAATACATACATACAACAAAACATAATTATAATCTATACCAACATACATACATCCATGCATGTGCATTCATGCATGAATACATGCATACATGCAAACATGCATACATGCATACGTACGTACATACGTACATACGTACATACGTACATACAACCCTACACATCTTCACACATAGACAAACAATATTTCAGCAATACCGAACAATTCCACAACCATGCTGTTGCTGGTGGCCACTGAGCAGCGCCCTGTTTGTTGAGCTTGGGTTGTTGTGTCTTGCTCAAGGACACACTCCAGTGACCACCCACTTAAACCTCATGTCGCCGACACTCGATTGACTTTACTCTTGAGTCTAAACTCACCACTCACTTCTAGCCACTGGAGTCCTCAGTTTTGGTATAGTGGAGTGTGCAAGCTCCCCCCCCCCACTACCCCCTTTTACGCTAGCCCTTTTGTCCTCTATTTGGCTCTATAGTGAACCAGTAATCTGTCAGAGTGCACGGAGTCTTTGGAGTAGTGGTGAGGCGCTTTGCTGTCGCACCTGAGTTCGATTTCTGAGCGGGGAGAATAATATGTTTGTCGAGTATCTCAATCTTTCTGATAAGATGTTGAATCCCTTTCATCCCGGGTTGGCTATTATTGGCCAGGTCGGTAGTCCGCCTCTTAAATGATCTTAATATTTTCGATACAAACATACTTTCTTGCCTTTTTTAAACTCCCAGTGGAGCACAGGCCATCAACAACATTACTCCAGCGAAGGCTGTCCTGAGCATCCTTTTCTATCTGTTTCCATGATGTCCCCGCTTTTTCAATTTCCGCTGATACCGCTCGCCTCCATGTCATCTTTGGTCTTCCCTTCTTGCGCTTTCCTTGTGGGTTCCACGTTAAGGCCTGCCTGATGGTGCTTGTCGGGGGTCTCCTCAGGGTGTGTCCAATCAATTTCCATTTCTTCACCTGAATATCTTCCTTTCCTGGCCTTTGGCGTGTTCTCTCCCACAGTTGAGCATTCGTGACTCGATCGTACCACTTGATCCTCACTATCCTTCGCAGGCATCCATTTACGAAGCTCTGCAGTTTCCTTGCTGCTGTCATTCTACACTCCCTATTCTCTCCTCTCCTCGGTGATGAAGGTCCTCCATCTTCCAGAACTGGCGGTCATGTTGTTTTTGCTGTTGATGTTTTTGTAGCTGCTTTTGTTTTATGGGAAAGGGCTGCTAACCCTTTGCCCAACCGACCTTAGTCGCCTTCTACGACATGCACGGATACAGTGGTCCTATTCTTTGCTCCCCTGTCTCTTGGACAGGGCCCCGAGAACCACACGGGTTCTCATACATACATACATTTCCCTTTATCAGGTATTCCTAGGATGTCGAGGGGAGGTGCAGATTTCGGTCCTGCGCTAGGTGTTTAGTGTCTATGATAGATATGTTATGTTGTTCCAGAACCTTTTTAACACCATCCAGCCAGGACCTTCTTTGTCTTCCCTTTGATTTGAAGCCAGATTCAGGGGTAAAGTAAGCTCTAGCCGCTAGTTGTTTCTGGAGCATTCTGGTTTGTTAGTTTTAGTAAGCTGTTACGGCGCTCGCAACTGCATAAGGTCATATGAGTGCTAAGGGGTGGGTGTCAACAGAAAAGTCTAAATGGGGAATCAGGCTCACTCTGCTCACCTCTCTAGCCCCAACAGCACAAAGTCAGCTTCGACTATCAAGGCACCCCGGAAATTGCAGTTCTCAAGAGAGTGACAAATATGCAAAAGAAGTAGAGAAAAAATGAAGATAGTAAGGAGGAGGAAAGAAAAAGCAGCAGTTCCCCCTATGTTGCTCCGGCACAGTATGAGCATGACATTGATAAGTCAGCCCATTTACACTTCTAACGTGCATCCTTTTGGGAATGGCCTAAACTCACTTCAGTCAGTAGCACTGCTCGGGGGAGGAGGGGGTGCTTTCTGGTTAGATGTCCTAACCATTTGACTCTTTGACGCTCTATGAAATTTATTACTGGTGATATTCCGCTTTGTAGACTTATGGTTTCGTTCCTTATGTGGTTTCATTTGGTGACGTTGATGGTTTTGCGGAGACACCTCATTTCGTATGCATTGATTTTTTATTTCTTGTGCCTTGTTTAGATACCGTCTTTGGCACTGGTACTGGTATATTAAGGTTGGTAAGAAGATGTTATTGATGAGCTGGGATTTCACTTCGGTTTGGATGTTCTTGTGACTGAGCAGGGGTGCTAGCTGGTACGTCACTGCATTTGCCTTTATATTTCTTGTTTCTTATCTTTGTCCATACTCCCATCTTGTGTGAAGATGCTTCTCATAGATTTAAATTCCTCTACTTATTGGAGTTGTGTTCCGTCAATAAGGATGTTTCCATGGATTACTGCTGACCTTCATAACTTCTGTTTTTGAAATGGAGATTTTCACGTTTAAGTGTTTACAATCTTTATTTAGTTTTATGGTGTGTTTTGTAATTCATCTTCATCTGTATAATAAACTTTGGTCATCAGCAAATAGAAGCTCTTTCAGTTCAGTGATGTTGTCAATTGCTGCTTTCGTGATCTTATGCATGTAAGTGATGAAGAGAAGCGGAGAGAGAACACACCCTTGTCTCACCCCAAACCTGATGGGGAACCAGTCCGATAGTCCTTATGTTGATCTTACGGCACACAGGCTGTTTTTATAAAGTGCCATGTTGTTCTCCAGCTATTGTCC
>NW_004797367.1:623065-634183 GCF_000002075.1 Aplysia californica
CTTCTACGACATGCGCGGTACGGATACAGTGGTCCTATTCTTTGCTCCCCTGTCTCTTGGACAGGGCCCCGAGAACCACACGGGTTCTCATACATACATACATTTCCCTTTATCTGGTATCCTTAGGATGTCGAGGGGAGGTGCAGGTTTCGGTCCTGTGCTAGGTGTTTAGTGTCTGTGATAGATATGTTATGTTGTTCCAGGACCTTTTTAACACCATCCAGCCAGGACCTTCTTTGTCTTCCTCTTGATTTGAAGCCAGACAGGGGTAAAGTAGGCTCTAGCCGCTAGTTGTCTCTGGAGCATTCTGGTTTGTTAGTTTTAGTAAGCTGTTACGGCGCTCGCAACTGCATAAGGTCATATGAGCGCTAAGGGGTGGGTGTCAACAGAAAAGTCTAAATGGGGAATCAGGCTCACTCTGCTCACCTCTCTAGCCCCAACACCACAAAGTCGGCTTCGACTATCAAGGCACCCCGGAAAATGCAGTTCTCAAGAGAGTGACAAATATGCAAAAGAAGTAGAGTAAAACTGACGATAGTAAGGAGGAGGAAAGAAAAAGCAGCAGTTCCCCCTATGTTGCTCCGGCACAGTATGAGCATGACATTGATAAATCAGCCCATTTACATTTCTAACGTGCATCCTTTTGGGAATGGCCTAAACTCACTTCAGTCAGTAGCACTGCCCGGGAGAGGAGGGGGTGCATCCTGGTTAGATATCGTCCTAACCATTTGACTCTTTGACGCTCTATGGAATTTATTACTGGTGATATTCCGGTTTGTAGACTTATGGTTTCGTTCCTTATGTGGTCTCATTTGGTGACGTTGATGGTTTTGCGGAGACACCTCATTTCGTATGCATTGATTTTGTATTTCTTGTGCCATGTTTAGATACCGTGTTTGGCACTGGTTTGTTTAGGTTGGTAAGAAGATGTTATTGATGAGCTGGGATTCCACTTCGGTTTGGATGTTCTTGTGACTGAGCAGGGGTGCTAGCTGGTACGTCCCTGCATTTGCCTTTAAATTTCTTATTTCTATATCTTTGCCCATACTCCCATCTTGTTTGAAGATGCTTCTCAAATATTTAATTTCCTCTACTTATTGGAGTTGTGTTCCGTCAATAAGGATGTTTCCATGGATTTCCCATGACCTTCATAACTTCTGTTTTTGAAATGGAGATTTTCATGTTTAAGTGTTTACATTCCTTATATAGTTTTATGGCGTGTTTTTGTAATTAATCTGCATCTGTATAATAAACTCTGGTAATCAGCGAATAGAAGCTCTTTCAGTTCAGTGGTGTTGTCAGTTGCTGCTTTCGTGATCTTATCCATGTAAGTGATGAAGAGAAGTGGAGAGAGAACACACCCTTGTCTCACCCCAAACCTGATGGGGAACCGGTCCGATAGTCCGTATGTTGATCTTACGGCACACAGGCTGTTTTTATAAAGTGCCATGTTGTTCTCCAGCTATTGTCCTGTCACACCATATTCCTCTTAGACTTCCCAAAGTTGACATCTATTTACCCGGTCGAACGCCTTTCCCTTATCCAGGAAAACGATATTGAGGTCTTTGTCATGTGCAATGGCAGTCTCTCACAACTGTCTTAATGCAAAAACTGCGCCAGTGCAGTCAAAATGGGATTCTCTGAGTTGAGTCTTCATTTATTTCAATAGGGACGTAAAACCACCTTTTTTAAAATGAAATATTTAGATCTCAAGGTCCTGGATATCATTCTACATGTTTATTATGTGGCGTCGTTGGTCTAGTGGTTAGACTCTCGGACTCACAACCGTAAGGTCGTAGGTTTGAATCCCGTCATGAGTCGGACGTTGTGTCCTTGAGAAAGGCACTTTAATCGAAATTGTCCTTTCTCCACCCAGGTTAAAATGGGTACCCGCCCGCTATATACAGCGAAAGATCTTGTCAATTTGTTAGTGTTTGAACAAGGCTTGCACTGTATGCTTCCCGGGGAGCTGAGAATGTTTCTGAATGTTATAGGGTCTGCTGGGGTAACAATGTTGTGTAAACCGCTTAGAGCTTGCTGTCGAGCGGGGGTATGTGCTATACACATAATAATTATTTATCATTAATTTATTCTACAGACTATCGATTACATAATAATGATTATTCTCTATCCCTCTATCCATCCCTATACCACGTTATTCCTCTCTGTCTCTCTTTATCGTAGTGCAACAGCCCGGTTTTGTCGTAAGAGTTTCTTTTATCAGACAGTTCGGTCTTTTTGATGTATTGACAGATATACTATTATTACTGAATGACTTGTTCTGCTATCGAGTGTTTAAGAAATGTGTTTACATTTCAATCCTTTTTAACTGGGGGGGGGGGGACTGGCGTAGCTACTCTTTCTGTTTGCCTCTAGCTTTCTCACTCTGTTTCTCTTCTTCTTCTTCTTTTCCTCTTTACAACTCTCTCTCTCTATTTATTCATCTCTCTTACTATCCACTTTCCTCTATGTCTCAAGGAGATTTGGGCTTGTAAGGGATTGGGAGGGGAGAGGGTGAAGGTTCAAGCCATAAAGAAAACAAAGAACAGTGAACAAATATAATAGATGGGTTCATGTTTTAGAATTAAAAACAAACTATCTAGAGCACATAATAATAGCCGACATCAGAGACTCAAACAGCAGACAAAAAGGGGGCGTATAGGTGAAGAAACAGTTTAGTGATGGGAAATACACTAATATAATATAATATTATTACAGCAAACGCCTGCTGGTGAAGTTCTATTCAGCCAAGATCAGCGGCAGACATCGGCGATCATGGTTCTCCATTCGTTCCTTTACCCGAATGCTCTTATTAATGTAAAAAGCTTCGTTACCCTAATTTGTCCCTGTTACCCATCTGTTTAGCTTCTATAAGTGGGTTGCTCTAGGCTTATTGATCCCAGTACAAATTTCTAATAATGTTTAGCCTATTCAGCCTAACCAGGCATAAAAATGCATGAAGAAGTAAGTCAGTCAGTCACAGCACACATGGATTCTTTTTTTTGTATGTGTTTTACGGCGCTCGCAACTGCATAAGGTCATATGGGCGCACGGGACACATTAAACATTTTCAGTTGATAAGAAATTTTTAATTTTGCCCGAGTGGCGGCCGAGGCCTTTTCTTATCGATTTTAGACCACCAAGGGACTTTAACGTGCGCAACTTGCACGAGAGACCTCCGAGATTTTTCGCCATTATCCGAGATGGCTAGGTATTAGATCTTACCTACCCTAAGATCAGGGGTGTAGCTGAAAGACAGCAGTAAGAAGGAGCTGAGGAGTAGCAGTAGAAAGGCTCTAGAAAGAGTCAGGAGTCCATAGGAGGGGACAAAGGAGGTGAGGGGGTGAGGGCAGGAAGTGAATACGAAAGCAGACGGCAGAGCATTGTCAGGAAAGGGTGTAAAAGGAGATTTTAGAGAAGAACATTTTCCGTCGCTATCCGGATTCGAACCAGGGACCTTTTAAATTAAAGGTGAACACCGTAACCGCTCGACCACGAGAGACCCCAATGCCTTCTCTGCTTCGGATATACAACTGCTGCCGTGGTACAATATACAGTCACTGTTTTTTCCATTGCATGCAGCAATGCATATCGTGAGTGAGTAAGCCGGGTTGTTGTGGCCCTTCCAGCCCAGATTAGGAAACTGTTAAAATAATTTTGAGCCCAATAACACCTGAACATTTTCCCGACGATTTATATTTACATATAATGTCCAGCTGATTGGACAGTTGTAGGCCTGGTATGTCAAGTATGTGGCTTCTGACTGTCAAGTTTTCAGACTGTGCTCATCAGCAAGGCTGTCCAATCGTGAGCCAGTGCTCACCAAGAGAGCAAGGCATAAATTAATGCTTTTAAAAGCTCGTTCTCCAGGTATCTCGCATTACATAGGCAGACATTGGTAGTAGCAGATGGAGCAAGGCCCCACCCACCTCAACCTGCCACTGAGTATCATTCTAACTAATTGCGTGGATCACGCAACTGAAATAAAAACCGCTTGAGCGTTCGAGTGTCACCAATATGTATGATTTGTGTAGAAGCTTCACGTGTGAATAATCTTTTAGCAATGTGGTTGCGTATTTAAGAAAGGTCTTTGAACGAAACGTCCATTGCAAATTTCCCTTGTTGAGGATTTAAATACAACAAATACAACCATAACCTATATTTCCCCAATATTTGGGAGAAAATTTCAGTGACACTAATTAATAACCCCCCCCCCCCCCCCCCCCCGCCCCCTAAAAAATCTTTTGAAATATTGGATTGAAATATTATTATCGACCCTATTTAGTACAGTATGCGAAAACGGCTTAATTTAGTGTCATTTCTGGTGTCTTCATAGAGCAGATTGGCATTGTATAATCATTTAACTACACACTGTTTCTGTCCGTAGACCTTCTAATGTTGGTAGATTTTTCTATTAGGAGATATTATTATTCATGGTTTGTGCGTCATGGGGTGGCGCTTCCATCACAATTCCCGGTGTCCTCTATATTAGCTGCAACGGAACAGGGGAATTTACCGTTGTGTGTGGTGCGGCACATAAAAGTGCGACTTCCACTTCGGTTGAATTTCTATCGAGTATCTCGGTCTTACTGTTGAGGAGTTGCATCCCTCTCGGCCCGGGATGGCTCTGAAAGGCAGAAAAGAATCCCGCCTCCTAAACAATCTAAATTGTACCAATGATGGCGAAAAAGAGGCAGTTAAAACATCAAAATATGTTGGGGGAGGATTAGATTTGTTGCATATAACATGTAGCAGACTGAAAGCTGTATTAATTATCAGTGGTCTGACCTTGTAATGCATGCAAACTGTCTCGCGAGTACAGAAAAGTGCTGAGTAAAGTCAGTGTGCGTACCGTGAGGGCTCAATTTGCTCGTTGATATCATGATAAGGCTGAGAGTCACTGATATGAATAACGCTCAGTCATGGGGATTTCCAACCGACGATGATGAAGAGCTTCTCACGGCTGTCTGATCAATATAATTTACTTGTACTACTGCTTGAATATTGCTTTAGTTAAGGATGTGAGCGAGGTTCTCAGTTAAAGTTCAGATTTCATTCTGGACTATCCCTTGTTTCAGCTGGTATCATGCTGGACTACGGAGTGGACGGCTATGGTTCGAATCCCCAACAGAGCTTTTTTAAACTCAAGCTATTGAGAATGCATTCCATTAAAACTCACTTCTTTAAAAAAAAATCTTGGATCTGTTTTTCCTATTTTAAAAAAAAATGAGGAGCAAATATTCCAATTTGCAATAGCAAGTTAGAATGAATTTCTTTCAATGATATGTTTTTTAACCTATAGGAATTCATATAACGAGTATCTTACGAATAGAGACTTTTCAAAAGATCATTTTATTGACACTGAACTATTCTCTACATCTACGTATGGCTTGGTTGTAAACAAAAGAATTAATTAATAAAATCAACCATTTTCAACCTTAAATATAAGTCCCTTTATTTTCAGGTTCTTAGCAAAGATCATTTTATGTTCATATTCAAAAGATAAACAGTTCTGGCAACTAGTAAGCACGATTCAGTGAAGACAAAACTGTTATCTCACTCGAGGAGCGCATCAGCTGTTTAGCTGTTTTCTTTGACTGTCGAAATCGAAGAGTTATTATTATGTTCATGACAGGCTCTACATTGCCTATGAGCATAATATTGTTTCACTGAAGCGTGTTCTATAACTTTTTTCAAAGGTTAGCCCATTATCTGCCTCAACCTACAGATTAACGTGCATTTTACTGAGCATTCAGGATGGCACGGCCATTTTGATTGAGCACCCGTACTCCACAACCATGGATAGCCGGGAGGGGGGGGGTGGTGTTGTTAAGCTAACCTATTTGCACAAACATATTCCAATCGATCAATATCATATTATGAAAAACATCGACAACCCCAGAACTTCCTTTAGTCCTCATCATTTCAATAGGAACATTGCACACCAAGGAACAGGCAGCAGTCAAGCTTTCAAGTCTTTGCGTATGAATGTTATACCGTCAAAAAAATGTTAATCGATTATTTTTTTCAACGCTCACAGATTACAGCCTCTGTGCAGCGGGTGTTTTGAGGGCGCCACTGGTACGTCCTACTTCTTCACTTTCCCTCTCTTATTTTTCCTGTCTGTCTGTCTTGGTGGGGGTTTTTTCAGCACTAAAGGACTGTTATTGTGTCAATGAGCTTCTCTTTACTCAAAAATCAGCATCTGTGATTTAGTCGCCAGACGCTTACACTGTCCGTGTGGTCACTTCGAAAGTCAGTGTCGTGTTACACGATAGTGTGCTTTGTGGTACATTTTAATACTATCATGTTTCATTTTCCAAATACGTGTGTCGACTGAATCATTTCCAAAGCAGCTACATAAAAAGCCATATAACACTATTGGCACGATCACGGGTGTACCATTTACACATACCAGTTCATATCGTTATAACCAAAGTGGTTCAAGCGCTGAGATGCCATAGACATCATTAAGCCTTCGAATCAAGATATTTACGTCTATTAGAAGTGACGGTATAAAACACATTGAATTTAATCAGTTGTTTTGCCTTTTACATTCACCAGCTGTTAATTAACTGAATAAGCCTGTAAGAAGAGCAGCTATCACATACATCGGTTTTTATCAGTTCTTTTCCCTTCCATTTCATCAACTGATCATCAACAGAATGGGTGCATTGTTTTAAAAGTTGCAAGCTCGCTCAAGACAACAAGTGTCTCTGGTTTACATAATAAAAAAAGTATCGTGTTCATGTAGCGAGTAACACTTGTTGTGGGATGCTACAGGAGGTAGAGATTGTTCAGTTGCCTTTTGTAAAACCTTTGCTGCTGTGAAAACCAGCGGGTGTGCTTTTGTTCTTTTGATGTTAATGTCGTAGTGGGTTAATTAGCTCATTTTAAGTACGCTCCCTCCTCCCCTCCCCCTTCCCCAGGCAGTAAGCTCCCTGGGTGTCTACATTGCGCTCAACCGAATCCTTGCAAGACAGCCCCGCTTGACAGAGTACTGGTTAAAATAAGTCACACTTACACCACAAAGGCCGTTGAGAGTGAGTAACAGGCCGCTAGCCGCGAGAAATTCCGTCTGGTTGTGAAATAGAGAACGTGTACTATATCCCCCCCCTCCCCAACCCCGTCACCCGCTCAGGGTACATAAATAAAATCGTCAGCTTTGCAAGTCTGGTCACAAAGATCACTGTTTCATCGATTCTATGTAAGGCTTCATCAGTTCGGTCACGAATAGACTTGATTTCGCTTACTTCAATGCAACAAAATGGCGTATTGATGTGGATTTTTTTCCCACAGGCGTTTCGTTACATCAACTTAATGTGACGTCAGAGAATACAGAAGAGCACACTCCTTAAGACTAAACACATACAAAATTACAACAATGTACTTATCAGTTAGCAATGCAGATAGCATGTACACATTTTAAAGGAACCGATGTGCCAGGATCTGGACAATAAAGATGTATCTTTTCTTATCTTATTTTCATTTTCAAATAAGTATACGTGGGTGGTTGGCGGGTGCTATGGTGTGGTTTGCTTCTTCTTTCCTATCAAACATCTATTGTTCTTATCTCCCCTTCTCCTTTTTCATGCTTGTTACTCTCTTGTAACACTTGTAAACTTCTGGCGCTCCTAAGATCTTATGCAGTTGCGAACGCAGTAAAACCTTTACTAAAACTAAACTAAAGTAAGTATATTGATGCCATGATGCCAAAGACATAATTTTCAAAGACAGAAACAGTATAGTTGTCTTCTCAGCAGCACTTGAACTTGTGAGGAATCCCTTTGTCTTACACTGACCGCTCATGCCTAACTTCTACAGGCTATCCGGTGACCTGATTACATCACCTACTGACCCGGGAAAAGACAAAGACAACTATTATGTGTAATTCCCATTGGTATGCTTGGCAAGATCCGATAAGTGCACCCCAGCTGCCAGGTGTGGCTGATTAGTCTCGCGTGTCCTTGACTGTGCCTTATGCTCAGTAATGTAATTAATTCTCCTATCGTCATGTTGGTTTTTCGTGAAAACTTGTGTCTCAATTGTACTATCATTCGTGTGCAATCATAAGGAATAATGAAACGAGACAACTAATATAGTGTAAAGCGCATAGAGCCTGCTGTTGAGCGGGGATATGCGCTATACAAATGATATCTATTATTATTATTATTACAACTTTCAATTTGATTCTATCTAGAAACTGCATTGAAAGATGCCACACCAGAAAACACTTTGTTCCCGGAACGTGAACTCATTACAAAACACCATTGTGCTTTTAGATGTCATCTCTCTACAGGCACTGTATCAAAACCATAGCGAGGACTCAGCTGTTAAAGGGTTAAAAAATAACAAAAGGCTGTATTTATACAACGCTCTATCCCCATAAAAGTTATGTGTGCTTATGTTTGTGTGTGTGTGTGTGTGTGTGTGTGTGTGTGTGTCAATTTGGTTTATTGCGTCATCTAGAATCCAGCACACAAACTACCAAAGATGTAAGGAAACGTAATAGGACAACATTATGCCCTCTTTCAGTATGTGATCCCTGAATGGTTGAGGTTAGTCAAATTCGACCTCAAATTATCTGTTTATATATATATATATATATATATATATATATATATATATATATATATATATATATATATATATATATATATATATATATATATATATATCCTTATCACAATGTATTCTACTTTTGATTTAAGAAAAAAATCCGCAAATAAAAGAATTAATAATTATTAAGTATCTAGTTTTTAATGTAACGGTGTAACGGTCACATATATGATTTTATATGATTGCAAGTCACAATTGTAGAAGAGAGACACATCATATTCAACCCACTCCCCCCCCCCCCCCTTTTTTTCAGTACTTGTTTTCCTTAGTCTTGTCATATTTCACATCCTTATCGATAATAAGTCTCAAATTTATGGCTGATTTAAGCTTTATCCTGCGATTAGTTTTATGTTCTATCGATTAGGAAAACCCCTACTGACTATTCTATAATTTATTTTCATTTCATAGTTACGTTTGGCCTCTCTCTCTCGGGTGATCAAGTGCACATAACTATAAAGCTAAGCTGGGCTAGGGATTTCTTCGACATACTACTTTATTGACCCAGACCAAGAGTATAAGGGCGACCTTCTTACACGAGAGATTATAAATACACAGTAATCCTCTCTGATTTTCCTTGATATCGAGTAAAACTTTCGCTCTGTTCTGTGGCCGTATGTACAGAGAGTTAATTTAATGTTACGAAAATAATTATGTTGCAACTACTACAGTGATTGATGGGTAGAAGGAATTAAGAATACAGTGTGTTTTGCTTATTCTTAATACGATATCGTCGAATAAAGAGAAGATAAGCTTCGTTGAAGAAATGAACACTGAACAACAAGCATTTACTGCAGTGTATTTATAAATTAAATACCGCGAGCAAATGTTTGTTGAAAGCTTTATTTAGATACGTTTCTGTCTTACTAGGTATGTGGGGGGGCCGGGAGGGGGGAGGTTCCTCTTTGATTAGGAAATTAAACTGAGGCAAACGTTTGCTTTCAAGGTCCTCGGTATTAAATTTGTAAATGACTATGTTTGCCTCCTCAAAGCGTCCGCTCGAACTAATCTATAGCAGGAAGACCGTAGTGGTGGAGCATCTACTGTCATTAGGAAGAATAACCTGTTCTTATTGATTCTGATATCATGCGTGTAATTGTCTCTGTAAAACAATATCATGTGTTTTTGTAAGCAAAGACTAAAATCCTTGACAAGCCCATTTATACAGCTGTTTGAAGACTTCCCGGGGTGTTCAGGTGGTCCTTTGATATCGTTCTAAATAACTATGCAGATAACCCAAGTTCGAATCTCCAGCCGGTCATTCTCAAACTATGGTTGTTAGTTGCTTCTTTTTTATATTGTTGTACTGCTTGTGCTACTGGTCCTATTACTACTGCCACAGCTTCTCGAGCTGTTGATTTTGTTCCTGTTCTTGTCAATATTGTTTTTCCTTAACGTATAGTGGACGTGAATAGTCTGCCCCCTTTTTGTCCAACTCTTCCTTCTGGTAATGTTCTCACTGTTTCCGTTGCAAAAAGAAAAAAATGTTTTAAAATTCTTATGCTTAAACAGTAAAGGGTTCTCCTAGCTCTTTTAAACCTGCATACTTTTTCAGATTCATAAATTTTTAATTTCAGGAAATCGACTTTATATCAATAAACCCGTCTGTCTGCTGAGTTTATTTTGGGGAATAATTTATTTTTTTTAAATCAGACATCGTGGTTACTATAACAGAAGCAGACTCACTATGAATACTCATAGCATAATATTTTATCTAATCAAATTTCCACCAAGTATTGTTATGAAAAAAGAAAAGCTTTCTTCTAGCCGTCTTTCAAATGGAGAGAAACCGGGGACTCTCGTAGCCTAGAGGATAAGGCATTAGCCTCTCATTTAAAGGTCCCTAGTTCGAATCTTGGTAGCGACCAAAACATTTTTAAATCTAAAAACTGTCACCTTTCACCTCCTTTTCTGCTCTCTAGCAATGTTCTGTCGTCTGCTTTCGTCTCCACTTTTTGCCCTCACCCCCTCACCTCCTTTGTCTCCTCCTCTGGGCTCCTGACTCTTTCTGCAGTCTTTCTACTGCTGCTCCTTGGCTCCTTCTCACTTTTGTCTTTCAGCTAAACCCCTGATCTTCTGGTAGGAAAGATCCACACCTAGCTTTCTCGGACAAGGGTGAAAAATCTCGGAGGGCCCGTGTGCAAGTTGCGCACGTGAAAGATCCCTTGGTGGTTTAAAATCGATAAGAGTAAGCTTCGGCCGCCACCTGGCAAAATTCAAAATTTCCCACCAACTGAAAATGTTAGGTGTGTCTGCGCGCTCATATGATCTTTTGTAGTTGCGAGCACCGTAAAACACTTACCATGACCAAACAAAACAAAACAAAAACAAAGACATACCCGCCAGTATTTCTCACCACTGTGCAGCATGTTGCCGTCGAGCTGATAATCGTTGTTGGTGTATTGATTTCATTGTAACTCGCTCGTGCTCTCATGAACATACACAGCACACATACACACACACACACACACACACACACACACACACACACACACACACACA
>NW_004797367.1:635984-637267 GCF_000002075.1 Aplysia californica
GTATGATAAATTATAATCATTATAATAATAGTATCTTTTATAGCGTCTACCCCCGTGTTTGTAAATTGATTATATCCGTCTGTCTGCTGGTATGTTGAGTCCTTTGCAGCCAAGACTGGCCCTGATATTCAAGATAGAAGCAGCCTGCTTTCTAAATATTATGTCGACGGTTGCATAAAATACTCTTCACTATACAAGACAGGCATACAATTTTGGATTATGCCGTAAAGAACAACAACAGTGTTATCATATGAGTTAATTAAGGATTACATGGACAAAATATCTACGTATTTTAAAAAATCACTATCACCTTCATATTGGAAAAGCAAATTAAAAGAGGTTTTTTTCTATTTCTCTCGTAAACAAAGTACGAAGTAATCGAAAAGTTGTTTTTTTAATATTCTATTGGTGTCTTCAATGTTTCGGCTTGCCTCGTTTCCTAATTCTCTGTTTCGTCGTGCCTACAGACCAAGGCACTGGCCATATGAGACATCAACAGACTCTATATAGCCTTTCATCAAAGACAAACCGGAGTTTGAGTAGCCACCGTCTCCAGCTTCAAGCACACGCACTTTGTTCTTCCCTGTGTATAGTTGTGTAGTCGCCCCAGCACGACGTGTGCATCCGTACACCTCTGTGACGTCACTGCAGCTCTGTGTACTCTCACACCTCTGTGACGTCACTATAGCCCTGCATATTCGTACTCCTCTGTGACATCACTGCACCACGTGATTACTATGTCGGTGGACGCCGCCTTCAAGGAAGCGGGCCAGTCGGTGGGACTGGAGATCTGGAGGATTGAGGTGAGTGGTCAACTTTCGTCATTGTCTGTGCTAGGTGTTAGAATCGACCCTATCCGTGCGTCGTGTTTTACTATCGTATCCATACTAGGTGGGAACACTGTATCACCACTTTCCAAAAAGGAAATTTACTCATTAATCCGACCCATATGTTTTGCATATAAGTCTGTCAAAATGATTTTTTGAAAAATACTGAAAGTTTCAAAGAGATTCAGATCTTCGTACTAGAAGTATTCTCAAAAGTACAAAAGGACCCCAGGGCTTGCGGATAAGGTAACAAATTTGCCAAACTACTTTTTCTGACTGTGTTCGCTGCACAAAACCTCGTGTAATAGCATTGGCTGTGGTTCCTTTTCTCTTTGTCTTCGCCTTCACCTCAACCTCTCTCTCTCCCTAACTCTCTCCCTCTCTCTCTTTCTCTCTCTCTCTCTCTCTCTCTCTCTCTCTCTCTCTCTCTCTGTCTGTCTGTCTCTCTCTCTCTCT
>NW_004797367.1:639523-641889 GCF_000002075.1 Aplysia californica
TAGATAGATAGATAGATAGATAGATAGATAGATAGATAGATAGATAGATAGATAGATAGATAGATAGATAGAGAGATAGAGAGATAGATAGATGTGTGTGTATGTGTGTGTATGTGTGTGTGTATGTATGTGTGTGTGTGTGTGTGTGTGCGCGCGCGCGCGGGCGCGCTTGTGTATGCGTCAGTAAATTATGTATTCCCTCAGGTGCGTTCCTGCACACATGAGTAGTCAGTGACCTTCCGACCCGACAGGCTCACGATATGACTCACACATCATTAACATACTCTCATTAGAATGTTTCATGCAAATCTGGCCTATATGGTTAAACGAAGCATGGCTGTAGCCAATCGCATGGCTGCTTTATCCCGCCAGGTGGCAAAGAAAAAATGTTTAGAATACTTACAAAGCGACACCTGCTCTGTGAACTATTTGGCTCGCCTTTCGTCGAGAATTGATTTGAATAATCGTTAAAAGCTCTTTACGGGCAGGTAGCTTGAAATTAATCGTGCGCGTGTCCGTTTTGTCTCAAGTCATTCTTATACATTCTGAGCCACTTTGCATTTCACAAAAGAATATTGGGAAAAACGTTGCTACGACAATAACAACAACAACGATAACAACAGAACAGCTACAATGAGAACAACAGCAACATCAACTCAGCAGCTGCAATGACAATACCAGCGGCGACGAAAACGACTGAAACAACAACAACAACAACAATAACAACAACAGCAACAACAACACAACAATAACAACAACAACGACAACAACAACAATATCAACAGCAATAACCACAGCACCAACAATAATAACAACAAGAATAATAATAACAACAACAGCAACTATGACAACAACAACAACAACAACAACAACAACAACAACAACAACACAACTGAATAGGACAATTTATTTTCAATATCGTCAGTAAACTGTCCAAAATTAATGTTCTTATCCCAGGAAACAATTTTTTGTTGAGGAGAAATGACCAAAAAAACAGTTACGGTTTCATTTTTTAAAATAAATAGTGCAGTACTTTATCATAATATTATCCGTGGTTTTGATTTTCAACATTTAGTTTAGAAATTGAATTTTTACAAAAGATTTATAAAGCACATGCAAATGATACTATTGATTAATAACCATATACAAAATAAATACACGCAACCCCCCCCCCCAATCCCCCACACACAAATGTGAGGCATCGTGGTAAAATCAGGCGCTCGTCGAAATAATGAGATCGAAGAAACAGGCAAATATTCCGTTGGTTTGACAATTTTTATCGAATTTGTGTGTTTTGACTGAACACCTTTAATGTCCACTTTAAACCACTTTTTCTGTTGATTTTACTGAAAAACCTTAGTTAAAGACACAAAATACGCAAATTTCAGTTTCAAAGGATTAAGTTATGCAAGTCTCCAAACTTTGGCGACCATTTCCTCGCTATATTTACCTCTGAAGCCAGGCCACCTCAATTTCTCCAATTGCAAATGTTTCGACCTAGATATCTAAATTTACCATAGATGGATACTTTTTTCATTAAAAGCGAGACTAATGTCCAAGCTTTTAGGTATTACTATTAAAAGCTACACATGCCCCAAAATTGACAAGCTCCTGATTCCACCGTGTTTCCACACAAATAATACAACAAAGGTAAGAAGCCAGAAGTTATAAAAGTACATTTAATATGTCCTGTCGAAATTCTTGAAATGACTTAACTATTTTGGTGTGACCAAGTCCTTAGTACGCTACAAATACCTCTTCTTAGGTGTTGAGTGTGTTTTTTTAATTAAAAATTTTGGTTTTGATTTTGTTTGGGTTTTCCCCTGCCTGGTAGATCTAGCTTTGCAGTGGACCAAACACGAACCTACATCGTAGGCCAGATCTATCTCACGGCCCTTAGTTTGATAACCCCTGTCTCTTATGCCAACCATTCCAAACATGTCATTTTTCGTTCGGCTTCAGTGTTACAAAAACGTAATTCCATGCAATGCAGAACGTATCCAATTGCTCTGCCAACTAAAACCTGTTGTAGAAATCAATGGAATACTATACGAAACGAATGATTTGCTGAAGGCAGGCTAGAAGGATGATTTATGGATTGGCAATTTGCAATATGTTGCCGTTTGGAATTGTTTACACGACACACAATATCACGTTATCGGTCACCATCTTTCAACTGACTGCAAGGGACAGAGAGAGAGAGAGAGAGAGAGAGACAGAGACAGAGAGAGAGAGAGAGAGAGTGGGAGAGAGAGTGTGAGAGAGAGAGAGACAGACAGACAGACAAACAGACAGCCAGACAGACACACAGACAGACACACAGACACACAGACATACACGTGTGCGTGTGCACTCACACACACACA
>NW_004797367.1:645491-646968 GCF_000002075.1 Aplysia californica
GAGAAAGAGAGAGAGGGGGGAGAGAGAGACAGAGAGAGAGTGAGAGAAGGGGGGGGAGAGACTGAGCGTTGTATATGAATATTATTCCAAACTTTTTGAGACCTGTAATTTCTATAGAGTTGAGCCCTTATAAGAACCTTCTTCTTTATTGTATTATTAATACTTGTGTTGTTGTGTTGTTGTTATTTTTGTGTGTTTTGTTAGTTTGTTAGTTAGTTTGTTTGTTTGTTTGTTTGTTTGGGAGGAGAGGAAGCGGGGCGCTGGGATACCTGAAAATCTCCTCCCTTATAGCCTACTAATTTTTATGAAAATTAATTCTAACAATTTGTCCGAGGCTCTCGTGGTCTAAAGATACGATGTTCGCCTCCCATCCAGTAGGTCCCGGATTTGAAACCTTAATATTCCATTATGGAGACCGCTGCTTGCACAGCCGAAGAGATTATCATTAATATTATCATTTTTATTATTATTATCATTTTATTATTATCATTTTATTATCATTATTATTATTATTATTATTATTATTATTATTATTATTATCATTATCATTATCATTATCATCACCATCCTTACTATTATTATTTTACCATCATCATTACAAGCATTATCATTGTTATTAGCATTATGTCTTCCGTTCCTATAGATGATTATATAGAAAATAATATTACTACCTCTACCTAAACAAAGGTTTTCAGCGTTTGACTAAGGTTTGGTTGTTTAGATCAATGTACTCTGTTTCATACATAGTCATATTATGTCATGACAAATACTTCCCAAGTTGAGAAGAAGCTACGTCTCGAAAATCTGTTTCTGGTAGACAAAATACCCACATTACAAAATTAGAGCATTTTTATTGGTTTATTAAGCTCATAGGGCTAGCTGTTGAGCGAAAATCTTCTTTTTATTCTAATTATTATTTTATCTTATTTTTCTTAATTCTTATTTTCATTACTATTATTATTACTATTATTTTCATTATCATCAATATAATTTCCTTAAAGTCTGGAAAATACACAGTCGACTGCATTTTTCCCTTCTCGTAGAAATCCATCCATCAAACTGAGATTTACGGAAAAGTCAAAGTGCTTAATTAACTTCCAAACAAAACATTACTTTGGAACACGCTCTTACCACAGTATTGTTATGTGAAGAGTATACCTGACCAATATGATGTCGCATTCTGTCCACAGAAACTGAAAGTTGTGGCCCAAGAACCCAAAACGTATGGCGAATTCTACTCCGGTGACTCCTACATTATACTGAACGTGAGTCTCTCAATCGTGTGTGTCCGTCTATGTCTGTACATCTGTATTATATGTATGCCTGTATATCTGTATGTCATATGTCTGTGTATGCTTATGTCTCTATATCTGTATGTGTGCGTATCCGTATATCTATGTATACACACACATATACACACACCAAGGACTACTATACTAGTATAGTAGTCCTTGACACACACACACACACATATATA
>NW_004797367.1:648322-649889 GCF_000002075.1 Aplysia californica
CAAGATCTTTCGCTGTCTATAGCCGGGTACCCATTCCCACCTGGGTGAAGTGAGGAAAATTCGTGTAAAGTGCCTTTCCCAAGGACACAACGTCGGGCCCCTGGTGGGATTCGAACCAACTATTAAATTATACCCTTTAAAACACTTTTATGTTTAAAAAGCAAAATATAATTAACTGAAAGAATAAGGGGGAAAATTCAACTCTTTTTCCTAGTGACCTCGATGATTATAACAAAACAACTGTAGTGCCAGAACAATACCAAGAACCCAGTTTTGTATAACGTTGTACCATCGTGCCAAAAATAAATATACTTTTTAATAACTACGTGATTCGCAAGAATCAGAGATCTCCTCAGTTTTACAACAAATAGAGGTTTTATTTATCCCCGTGTTGATTCGTGTATTGTTTGCTTGTTTGTTGGAGAGGGGGTGGGGTTGGTGGGTTTTTTGTGTGTCTATGGTTTTTAAGATGAATATATCTTTCATGGAAACGAAAAAAAAACCTTTAAAAAACAATCCGAGTCACGGAGCTACACTGTAGATCATGTGAGTGGTAGCAATCTAGCCGTCCACAGTTATAGATCTATATATAGATGGAGCTAGAGACAAGGCGACCTGGATCGAGAGACACTGCATACTATTATCCTCTGGTATGTAACAGAATCCAAAAGGCCACACTGTGATCATAATAACATGTGAGGCATTGCGATGAAATCAAGCTCTCGTCAAAATATTTAAATCGAAGAACCCGATATTTTTCCTCCCGTTTGGCAATTTTTGTCCATTTTTTTTTTATATTTTGCTTTTTTTTTTGGGGGGGGGGGACTCAACATCTTTCATGCCCCTTTGAAAGCACATTCCTGCTTGGATTTTTACTGAGAAATGTTTGATCAAAGACAACCAAACTAAAGTAAATTTGCATTTCTCAGGAGCGCTACAGCGTTAGAGTCCTCGAACTTTCCCAGTCATTTTCTCACTAGTTTTATCTTTGACATCAGGTGACCCCCCACCTTCTTTAATCGCAAATATCTTGACTTCTATTCAAGATAGATGAAAAAAAATGTCGTCAAAAGAAGGGCAAAAAACCAACAAGATTTAAGATTAAATCTACAACTCCATAGTACTATTATACTCAAAAATTGACGAGCGCCTGATTCCACCGCGCCGTGACAGATATACACGGTAGTCTAGCCTACTACCGGCGCCACATTCCTGAAACACCTGATGACACACGATAGACAGGTAGTTACTGAACAGGCTGCTAACACTCTGGGAGTGCTAAATCGTAAAAATAGAAGTGAAGCTGATTTCGTGTTTTCACCTTCACTGCGGGTTGGCATACACAATCATAACGTTGAAATAATGCTTTCGTTTATAATAAAAATAATAATAATAATAATAATAATAATAATAATAATAATAATAATAATAATAATAACATATTCTCATCATCATCATGATAATAATAATAATAATAATAATAATAGTAGTAGTAGTAATAGTAGTAGTAGTAGTAATAATAATAACAACAATAATAATGATAATAATAACATATTTTCGTCATCAT
>NW_004797367.1:652596-653841 GCF_000002075.1 Aplysia californica
ATACCTACATAAATAAATTGTTTTAATGATAGAAATCGATCGAACTCCCTTCTTCTGCATGCAATATCTACATTCTGCTGAAACGTTGTTTCGCTCTCAGCCCGAGTCTCCTTGAGGTCCAAGGACGAGGCCCGCCTTCTTAAATGATCTCAATCGTATTGATGGGGGCGTAAAAACGTATAAATCTACATCTTTAAAAAGTCTGATCTTAACCTCATAATGCAGTATTCCGGTAGCAAATAATGGCAACAAAATTACTCTGATTTCGCTTGCGGGGAGTTAACCCTTGTAAAGCGTTTTTGACATTCGTGCAAAATGTGTTGCTAAACAAACTTCGTTCACTATCAAAGTACGAACATAAAAACGCATCATTTATTAGAGACATTTATATAGATCCGATGTTGTGTAGCTTTATTAATGTTGTCACTGAACCGAGACCAAGATCAAAGCGGTAATTGAACCATTCGCCCGTCCCATTCACTTGTAAAATGTTAGATAATATGCCTTTTAAAATGAAAGTCATAAAATAGGAGTGATATGATGTGAAATGTGTATGAATATTGTTATGTATGTGTGTTATTCTTTTCTGAACATATAGATAGAAAGATAGATACAGAGATAGATATTATATAGATAAAAGCTTAGACACACACATACCCACACACACACACACACACACACACACACACACACACACACACACACACACCGGCACACACAAACACAAGTAGATTTACATGTACACATACACACACATACACATACACGCGCACACACATACACAAACACGCTATATGTCTATCTATCCATCAATCCATCTATCTACCTTGTAGCTATCTAGGTATCTATCAATTGATTAGGAAAGTTCCAAGTTTTGAAAAGTACGCCTAAACATAAATAAATAATAATTGCGTGAATGGAACTGGCCACAGCCGCGGGCTGTATGCACTCACTGTGGTGGTGGGTGGGGTTATCATGAGCTTCTCAGGAAAGGTACAGCGATTAGCTTGCAAGCTGTTACGTCCGAAAGGTGATCCAGTGTATTGTGATAGGAAGGCAGGGTGTGACTTTAGCGAGTTGCGTTTTCTGTTTCTATTCCATGAGAATGGACAAAAATACATAAAATACCTTTCTATTTGAGAATTGCTAGTATGTATCTATTTATCTATCTATTTATCTATGTATCTATGTATCTATCTATCTATCTATCTATCTATCTATCTATCTATCTATCTATCTATCTAT
>NW_004797367.1:655768-657530 GCF_000002075.1 Aplysia californica
CTCTCTCTCTCTCTCTCTCTCTCCCTTTATACTTCCTACTATCTCTCTCTTTCCTTTTATACCTCCTACTATCTCTTTCTGTCTCTTTCTCTCTCTCTCTATCTCTCTTTCTCTCTTTCTCTTTCTCTCTCTCTCTCTCTCTCTTTCTCTCTGTCTCTCTCTCTCTCTCTCTCTCTCTCTCTCTCTCTCTCTCTCTCTTGTGTCTTTCTCTGTCTCTCTTTCTCTCTTTTACTCAACTTTCACACTCTCTCACGACTTCTCTTTCTCTCTCTTCCTTTCTTTATTTCTCTGCCTCTCTTTTTCTCTGTCCTTCTAATTTTTCCAATCTTTTTGTCTTCAGGTGGAGCTGAACGTGAATTCTCTGAACCAAGGCGATGTTTTCATTCTGGACTGCGGTCTCGTCATCTTTGTCTGGAACGGCCCTAAGAGTAGCAAAATGGAACGAATCAAGGTACGTAACTGGGGAATGTTGTCTCGTCTTTAAGAATTAATAGGTTATGTCCCCTACTCAGTATTTTAACGGTATAATTAACGAGCGATAATAAAAACGTACCCCCTTTTTTAATTGTGTACCAAATCCAGTTTTTTTTTTCGAGTCTTTACGCTTTTACCTTCACGTGAGCAATACTAGGTTGTCTAAAAATTAGGCCATGCTATAGAAATAACATTGTGGTGCTTAAATGTGTGTTCACAGCTCAAATATAAAAAAAAATGTAACTTCGCATTTTCCACGACCACGTGGCGATTTTTTTCTATACTTAAAAAAAAAATTGCAATAACTATTGTCACCCAAGAATGATAGTAGGTTGAACACAACAACATCAGAGAAATCGAGCCATCGTCATGCTCCGCTCATTTCTGCTGTTGTCAGAAACATTCAACGCCAGTCTCTCGTTCACTTTTAAAGTGTAATAATATTTTACAAGTATGTTTCTGTGTTATTAACCTTATTCGGACGCCCTGGGG
Source organism: Aplysia californica (assembly GCF_000002075.1). Classification (NCBI taxonomy): domain Eukaryota; kingdom Metazoa; phylum Mollusca; class Gastropoda; order Aplysiida; family Aplysiidae; genus Aplysia; species Aplysia californica. The sequence continues at coordinate 656,735 of NW_004797367.1, forward strand.
TCATTTTAAATCCCCAGGGTTGTATTCTTCACATTTTAGAAGACTTTTAGTGTAAAGATATATTTGAAACTTTCAGTATTTCTCAATAAATCATTTTAACAGTAACAGACTTCTACGCAAAGCGTATGGATCGGATTAACGAGTAAATTTCCTCTTTGGAAAGTGATGGCACAGAGTTCTCCCTGTCGTATGGATACGATAGAAAACACGACGTATGGATAGGGTTAAATACTACTGAAAGCCTTATATTATTATTTCCTTGTCTTCCACACCAACCCTAAATAATAAATTATTTGACTATAGAGTAAACATTGTGAATAGCGTTGGTCTCGTTTTTGTCTACATTGAGAAAGATACTGAGGTTGTGTTTTGTTGCGAGGGGGGGGGGGTTCAACCTTTTTTTTAAAAGAATTTGCACAAGTTTATTATGTCTTTATCTTCTTACCAGGCGGCTGAAGCAGCCAGGCGCATCAAAGATGAAGAGAGGGGAGGGAAAGCAGCCGTGAGGATTATCGGTAAGAATGACGCTACATGAAGATAGATGTAGTATGAAAAAGGGCCGGGTGGGGAAATATGGGGGAGAGGACATGAAGAAGAATAATGCAGTTTTCTCACATTAAAGATCTTGATCATTGTTGTATTTTTTATTTACAAGTTGATTTATAAATGCCTCAACCCAAAAGTTACAAAAGCAATCTTCTTACATTCCTTTTAAAACATTATATATCCCCATTATCACTAGAAGTAGTAGTAGTAGTAGTAGTAGTAGTAGTAGTAGTAGTAGTAGTAGTAGTAG
>NW_004797367.1:660375-662060 GCF_000002075.1 Aplysia californica
CATCATCATCACCATCATCATCATCATCATCATCATTACATCATCATCATCATCATCACCATCATTATCATCATCATCATCCAGTGCCACAACATCCCACTTTTCCTCAGGATTGCTTCATTCTGGACTCCGGCCCCAGCGGGATATTTGTCTGGGTGGGCCGGAAGTGCACCAGGAACGAGAAACAGTCAGCTTGGAAACACGCTACAGTAAGTCGAGTAACCTTTAGTTGAGGTTTAGTAAGGGTTTTACGGCACTTGCAACCCAATAGGTCATATAGGTGCCGAAGATAAGAGGTTTTATAAATGAGTAACAAGAACAAAAAGGAGGGGAGATAGGGATGATAGATGTTGATAGGAAAAAAGGAGCAAACCACACCAGAGCACCCGCCAGTCACCTACTAGTGTAACCTTGCCCGGCTTGTAAATGTTTAATTCTATAAACAAAAAATAAGTTCCATTTTACTGTCCCCTTGAAAAGTTTTTTCCCCTTGGTATTTTGCTTTTGTTTGTTTGGGTTGTTGTAGTTTTTTACAATAGCGTACATAAATACGCCAATTTTTAAATGTTAACGCATAAATCAACACATCAAAACTTATTCCAGTACATCATACAATATAATCAGAAACATAGACTAATCCATACACCATTACTTTTTGTCACTGCTCAACGTTCTGTTTTTGAGCTAGGTCATCTTGGCAGCTATGCATGGATAGTGAAACACATTATTTTTACCGTAGCTACCCTAAACAGGGCTATCAAAATGAGTTCGTTTTTTATTTTTAATTTGCTACTATCATCACTTGTAATTTACAATAATGTTCTATGACAATGTTCATATTATTCAAAATCAATTCTAATAATTTAATAAATTCGGGATTTTTATTACCATGTTCCTACATTGTGTGTCCAGGACTTCCTGTCTCTACCTGTCTGTGAGAGGTTACGCGGACTGTGGCTATCCTAAACAGGCCTATCAAAATGAGTTTGTTGTTTGTTTGTTTGTTTGTTTTTTTGCTGTTATCACTTTTAATTTATATTATTCCATAATAAATTATTTTTGGTAATATTCATTATCAATTCCAATGTGTTTTTTTTTGTAATTCCTTTTTTAATAACCATGTTCTTCCTGCCTGTGACTAGGACTTCCTCTCACTGAGGGGTTACGCAGATTGGACACCGGTCACTCAGCTGGTGGAGGACGGAGAGACGCCGTTGTTCAAGCAGTACTTCAAGTCCTGGCCGGACAGAGACGCACAGGCCGGGATGGGGCACGTGCATAAGAAGGAGAGGATCGCGGGTGAGTCACAAGAGATACTTTGTTTTAGTTAAAGTAAGGTTCTGCGGTGCTTTCAACTGCATTAGGTCATATGAGCGCCAAGAGGTGGATATCAACAGAGAAATCCCAAACGGGGAATCAGGCTTACTCTGCTCACCTCTCGAGCCTTAAAAGTACAAAGTCTGCTTCGACTATCAAGGCACCCCGAAAACAGCAGTTCACAAGAGAGTGACAAACATACAAAAGAAGTAGGGGGGAAATGACGGTAGTAAGGAAAGAAAAAGCATGTTGTTCCGGCACAGTATGAGCATACCATTGATAAATCAGCTCTTTTGCTTAAGAACGTGTTTATATCCCCCCTTTGTGAATGGCCTTAAGCCACTTCAGTCAGTAGCACTGCCCTGGGG
>NW_004797367.1:665408-666667 GCF_000002075.1 Aplysia californica
CCCCCCCCCCAGCATACAGCAAAGAGAAGTTTGACTCCACCGTACTGCACCAGCGGAGAAAGAGGGAGGAGGAAAACCTGCCCGATGACGGCCAAGGTCATGTGCAGGTAAGTCAAGGCCACTGACCAATAACATATTAATCTAATAATAGTATGCAGAATTTAAATGTAGACTGTGTTGGTTAGTTGTTTTTGCTGTTTTTGTTGTTGATGTTGTTGTTGCTATTGTTATTATTGTTTTTGTTGTTGTTGTTGTTACAGTTGTTGTTGTTTCTACTGCTATTGTTGTTGTTGTTGTTTCTACTGCTATTGTTGTTGTTGTTGAATGTGATAACTGCCATATGCATGTACCAGAATAAGAAAAAAAGAGGGGGAAAAGGAGAATACAATATAAAGGGAGACGAACGATAAAAAGGATATAAAGGGAAGAGTAAAATGAGTGACAGAAAAAGTTAAACGTAGTGAAAGAAGAGTGAAAGAAAGAAAAAAGAGAGAAAAAACAAGAAAGTGAGAGAGAGAGAGAGAGAAAGAAAGAGAGCGTATGAAGGAGAGAGCGCGAGAGAGAGATAGCGAGAGAGAGAGCGAGAGAGAGAGAGAGAAAGAGAGAGAGAGAGAGAGAGAGAGAGGAGAGAGAGAGAAAGAGAGAGAGAGAGAGCGAGGGGGGAACAGTGACCATACAGGAAAAGTAAAAATCTGAGAAGTACATGATGGAAAAATAAAAAGGTTTATGGACATGCATGTTCTCATATTTCGGTTGAATAAGCTAATATTATATAATAAATAATTTATATTGTACATTTCCAGATTTGGCGTGTGGAGCACAACGACTTGGTACCCCAGCCTGAGGATACCTACGGGATCTTCTACACTGGAGATTGCTACATCGTCCTCTACACCTACAGGAAATCGGGAAGAGAGTGTTACATTCTCTACTTCTGGCAGGTACGGCGTTCTTTGGGAAAGTGTGGGATCGTTTGGTGACGTATTTTTTTATTTTTTGTTTGTTTGTGTTTTTGTTCCATTTTTGCTTGGTTGTTGCTTTGTTGGGTCTTTAATTGGTTTAAGGATGAGTTAAGAGGAAAGACAGAGAAGAGATAAAGAGGGAGGAAGACAAAAATGGCGATAAAGGAAGAGTGGAGAGAGGGGAAAGATGGTACATGGTCTGAAAAAAGTGAACTAGAGAAAGGGAGAGAGAGAAAAGAGAGATAGAGAGACAGAGAGGGAGAGAGAGCGAGAGAGAGTGAGAGAGGGGGGGGAGAG
>NW_004797367.1:669639-671771 GCF_000002075.1 Aplysia californica
TATCTATCTATCTATCTATCTATCTATCTATCTATCTATCTATCTATCTATCTATTTCTCCCACTTTTTTTCTGACATTTTCCTTCTCCTTGTCTCTTTTTTGTTTCTTTTACTCTGTCCCCAAGGTCTAGCCCCCCTCCTTGCCCTATCCTCACAATCCCCCTCTGCCCCTCTCTCTCTCTCTCTCTCTCTCTCTCTCTCTCTCTCTCCTTCTCCTTCTCCCCCCTCTCTCTCCTTTCTTTCTTTCGCCCTTTTTCTCTCAAAACATCAGCACAGAGCGAGCTCTTAGAGTCCTCAGTTATGAGAACCATGATCTCGACACTCTAAACCTAATCCTACACTCACTCCTCAGGTCCTGCCCCGTGCGGCTTTCCTCAACTCCAATGACGTATTCCTCATAGAGTCCGATCACAGCGTCATCATTTGGTATGGCAAGGTAAAAAACAAGCAACTAACTCTGAATGTTTTGCGTCAGCATTAACATATTGTAGATCATTTAAGAGGCAGGTGGCTTCAAATCTGTCTCTTTGGATTAACCTGGGTTAACAGGGGCATAACGTTCCAGGAAGAAGACAGGTATACTAGATAAAAATAAAGATGCTCCCAACTCGACGGTTATCTTGGAAAAGTTCAAATTTATCATTTTTCACTTTAGTTTGTGTGGGATTTCTGGCCACTTACTGCGGACGGTATCGAGGGGTTTTATTGTAAACTATATTTGTTTTAACCGAAATTTGGATATGTTTTACCACATTAAGAAGGCGGGCAGTTTCGACTGTGCCTGACAGAGGCAGCCTTAGCGATGAGGATGGGATATTACGAACCACAGAGACAACGGAGATACATGATGAACTTGCTGTGATATATCATTCCCAAAGGGGGAACGTTACGGCGTCACTTTTGGAGACTCTTGTAAATAGAGCATTTTTTGCATGATATATGTATTCATTAGATGTCCATGTCTTTCTATTTGAATAAAACGTAGATATCTCTTTGTGTCCTCAGGGAGCCAGCCCTGACGAATGTTTGTTGGCCAAGAACTTGACAGGCTATCTATTCCCAGACAGGTTAGTCTTAATGTCCACTCCAATTCTTATAATGCTTCCTTGGTGAATTTGGAAAAATTTCCCCAGTAAATAGAGTCAGTAAGCGAGCCCTGTTAGCTCCCTTGGCATCATGCTGGTCTACGGAGCAGGATGTCCAGGTTCGAGTCTCTGGACTGAGCGTCGTTTTGTGCAGTTTTTGAAGCCATTAATTGGTTTGATCCTATCGGAGATGGGCGTTAAATTTAGAAGTCCCGCCTCTTAAAAAATAAACTAATATGTAGTGTTGAAAGGGGCATTCAACTCACACGATCAACTTGCTAAAGCCAGTACATTATAAAGAGGTGCACTTCCTTGAGAAGCACGCTCCTTCATTGATAGAATCTATCTGTTTATATTATATTAGCTATCTATCTATATATTTATTTGTCAAGATATATTCCCGTCTAACAACGAGCCAAAGGTAATATCTGTTTATTTTATATCTCGTGACGCTCCTCCCTTCACCCAACCCTACAATCCCGAATTTTTAAAACAAACGAACAAAGAATCTTACCATTTTGCTATTTTAAAGGTACCACCCACCGAAAATTTTTGTTTAGTTTTAGTAGAGGTTTTACGGCGCTCGCAACTGCATAAGGTTATATGAGCAGCACCAGACCGAAAATTCTGATACATTTGATACATTAATTTCTTCCATTCACCTCTTTATGTTCCAGAAACACTTCTGACGTCATAGAGGTCAATGAGGGAGCTGAGGAGGCATCGTTCTGGGCTCTGTTGGGCGGACAGGAACCATATGCCTCCGGGAGGCAGCTGGAGGTTAGATAAACCGTGACAGGCACTTGTCAGTGTATCATCAGCCTGGCTAAGATTAGGGTCAGTTTGTAGATGTTCCCGTAGCCAAATTATGAAGGTTGTATACAGTGGGCAACAGGTGTCGTACGTCTCTGTTGGGAAATAAGGCCAACACGTTTGGAGCCGGATGGGAAAGTAGGTGTGTGTGTGTGTGTTTGTGTGTATTTGTGTGTGTTTGGTGTGTTTGTGTGTGTGTGTGTGTTTGTGTGTGTTTGTGTGTGTTTGTGTGTG
>NW_004797367.1:676007-677585 GCF_000002075.1 Aplysia californica
CTCTCTCTCTCTCTCTCTCTCTCTCTCTCTCTCTCTCTCTCTCTCTCTCTCATCGTCATGTCCTGCTTAATATACTCACTTTCACTAACTCCTCCCTAATCCTTTTCTTTCCTTATGCCCTGAATTGACCTCAGATACACAACCCTCTAACGCCCTTCTTCGGACATCACGTCACTCCCTCCACTTCCATTTGTTTTTCCTCATCATGATCAGATTATGTCCAGCCGTCTCGTCTTTCTCTCAGACACAATAATGGCGCTGCCGACAACACTCCTTAGAAAACGACAGACCTACATTTCTCCGCACAGATGCCGTCATCCTGATACGAAAAGCAAAACATCTTAATGGCATGTCAAAATGCTTCCCCGTCATTCACCAACGAGGAAAAGGGAGAGTGGACATCAGTGCGTAAACAAGGAAGCTGACCTCATTGCCCGTGAACGAATTTACGCGGCGGTCACTAGCAACTGGCAACGTAGTTCAGTGGGTAGTATCGAGGAATTCTTGCCCTAGTATTCGACGGCCATTTGCTCTGCTCCTGATATTCAAAACCGATCCTATTTTCGCTTTCCTCTCTCGTTTTCTATGAAATATATGTTTTGCAAACGCGCTCTAATAAGAGCACGAGAATACAACAAAAACATAACAGTCGCAATGTGTCTCAGTGCGAGAGAAATGGCATCAACTCGAATTAGCAAATTTTATAGTATTTTCTAGTAACTTGTTGCCCACTTTTTGACAAAACTGTAAATCAAGTTGATCTAATAATTGTCTTTTTGTGACCTTCTCTGAAATCTAGATGCACCATCTTCCCAGGTGGCGTTGGTTGCCTTATGGTTAGGCTACCGGACCCGTAATGGTGAGATTGCGACTTCAGTGGCTCAAGCCTCAGCTCGGTCTGACGTTCTTGTCCTTGGGAAAGGCACTTTACACGAAATTCATATTTGGCTCCGTCATTTCGGAGATGGACGTTAAACTACCAAGTTTTGCCTCTTAAATAACCTACTGGTGTTGATAGGGGCGTTAAACCCATACCATTTCATCATTTTCACCATCATCCCAGGTCTAAACAATAATGATTTTAATCAACATAACATGCCAGTAGAGTACTCCGTAGTTACGAATGGTAGCCCTTGGTACTTTTAGGTCTAATGTGCCGGCGACCAAATGACATAAATTTCACATCTCAGGACCTTTAACTATTATTATGGTGTAGCAGTTAGGCTCTTTGCCTCCTCATGCAGAAGACGTGAGTTCTATTCCTGTGGGGGGAGAAATTTTATCCAGTACCTCAGTCTTTCTCCTAGATTGCTGTATCCCTCTCAGCCTGGGTTGGCCCTTACAGACAGGGCTCCGAAATATTCAAATTTGTGTCGATTGAAGAGTAAAAAGACCTTCACTAAAATCAATACTTCCTTTTTTTTCTTTTTTTTTTTCTTTTTTGATTTGCTTTTAAACACTAGATCTAGATCTACTCATAAGTTACATTTTTCAGCCTGGAGGGCCGACGTCAAACAGCGAAAAAGCCATTAATTCATCTAAACTTAAAGAGCCTGTAATGTTCACTTCGATTACGAC
>NW_004797367.1:677757-680209 GCF_000002075.1 Aplysia californica
CCTCCCCCATCCCCCAACCTCTTTTTTCCGTGGAAAAACAAAATCCCTATAGGCGAGGCACCGGGCACGGAAGCAGGGTTCCGTCGATGTGTTTGTTTACTGGGCTTTCGCAACCGACAAATTGCGTACTACGTATGGATGCACCGCCGGTTCGAGGGTCAGAAGAAAAAAACACAGACCCGCGAGATGAAGAGATGATAATAATGTGCCTGTTAGGAGAAGAACAGTCGATGGTTACGCGGAATAGGGTATTTTGTTTTCCTGATGGGTAACTAAAGACCTTTCGGTATGCGCGCAATAGATCAGCGAGCAGTTTGTTCCTGCTTACATTATTGTTTCCTTCTCTCTGCTTCCTGACGATGCTTCCATAAGCTCATTGCTTGTGATTTATTCTTCTTTTGCCATTGTTGAATTTGTCTCGGGTTCGAGGTAATTGTAAAACAATCTGGTGATGTCTCAGCTGAGAAATACCAGGGCGATAAAGTTGTACCAGTTTGAAAGCGATGAAGGGGAGCAGGGTGTAATTTGCTTATGTACAAACTCAACGAGGCGTTAGTTCCTAAGCCAAAACAGAACTGTCAAGACTCAAATACTCCCTCTAAACCACTGTTATATATTCTCAAAGAGATGAAGGAATCCTATTTGGTGCTCCGTCAATAAGACGCGACACCATCTAGAAAATGATTGCGCTTGTTTTTAAAAAAAACTTCATTATTTCTTTCTTTATACCTTGAGTCCCTGCCGTCTGTGGTACTATGGTTGTGTGATTTGACACAGAAGACATTATATCGATTTCCATGTGGGAAAGTAATTTCTTTGAGCATTTTTGTCTGTCTGTTTGGATGCCACGTCCCACCCAGCTCAGACCGAAACAGCCAGACGCTTACTTTATCAAGATAATGCGTATTTGAGGGGGGGGGGATGGTAAAACATACAGTCATACATTGTGGACGGATGGGGTCGGCAGGAAGAGGAGAGAGATCTTGGGAAAACGACACGCATTTTTAAAAAGAATTAAATCACACCATAGTGCGGTCTGTGCTTAATAGATTGAGTTGAAAACAGCCACATTGTCACTGTATTGGCTTTACCTCGTCTTTCTCGGCCCCTTGTTAAAATTACAAAGTAGGCCTGGCGTTACAAGAGAAAAGAAGTTTTAGTTTTATGCGTGTTCTTTTCCGTGAAATCTTCAAATTCAGTCTTAAGAGGCTGACCCCATCTTTAAACGTCTGTGCTGTGAAGTGTAAATTCCGCAGCAGGTTGGATAGGTTACCGCAACTACAGTATATTATGGCAAAAGGATAACCCTAAGCATGATTGACAGCTACTTGGCTAGCGAAAAAATGAGCTAAAGTTCAGGATTTTTTGTGTGTCCCTCCACTCACATTTCCTCCGTTACCGGCGTCTTTGATAGAGCGGTGAGGTGCGCTGCCGTCGCAGGCAGAAGACCCGAGATCTTTTCCCGTTTGAAAGATAATTTTTATCCAGCATCTCAGTCTTTCTGTTTAGACGTTGTATCCCTCTCAGGCTTGTTTGACCCCGACTTGCAGGGTCGAGCTCGCCTCCTGAACTATGTACATTGTGTCGATGGGGGCATAAAACACATTTATTCATTTACTTCCTCTGTCGCTTATACCTATTGTCGCGTTGCGAGTATTTAATATCGTTTCTTCGAATCATGGCGTCATCTTTTAACGAAAAGCTGAACATTTACCAGCACTGTTCTAATGTTTCTCCGCCTTTCAACAATAGCAAAATAAACTTGAGTAAGGAGTGCACTAAGTGAACAAAGATTCGGATTGTTGTGGTGTACTCAGAAAACAATGACGGGGTGAACTTGAACGTTCTAGGAAATGGGCATGACGTCAAATCCACGGGGCCAGGGAGTAGGAGAAAAGTGCCCTCGGTGCTTGGATTAAATTACAAGCAGAAGGTCAAAGATCGACCCTTTGTTTGCTGCGTAGATCCTGAATTCCTCCGCCTTTTCCACCCCCAACCCCAACCGAAAAATAAAAAATGAAACAGAAATAAAGCGCACATCAACGTCGTTTATCCATTTGTCTTTCACAAAACGGGCACTCTTTGTCTGCCGGTCTGTCTGTTTGTCTGTCTGTCTGTCCGTATGTCCGTATGTCCGACCTGGTCCCGAAACGTGAAAACGTGAGTCATTTAGAACAGGAAGCACCCCCAGGGGCCTCTCGCTCACAGAGCAGCGATATCAAAACCGACAAGTCCGTGATCTTTGTTTATTATCGTGTGGGCTCAAAGTGCATCGCTCAGCGAGAGGTGAAAACATAAACGTATTAGAAAGAAATCTTTGTTCATTTTTCTGCAGTGCTGTATGAGTGTAGTGTCGGAGAAGAGAGAAAAAGAGGATATAAATACTAAGAAAAATCGAGAGAGAGAGAGAGAGAGAGAGAGAGAGAGAGAGAGAGAGAGAGAGAGAGAGAGA
>NW_004797367.1:683041-684429 GCF_000002075.1 Aplysia californica
ATGTGTGTGTGTGTGTGTGTGTGTGTGTGTGTGATTGTTTGTGTGTGTGCCCAAGATACTAAGGGTGGTGTAGAACACTAACGTCTTGATTCTATATTCATTTCTACTTTTACTTGCATTTGATGCTTTTTGTTTATTATTATTCTGTTTTATCAAGTTTTAAGGGTTTGTTTCCATCTCTTGGCAATGCTTTATTTAATTTGTTTTGTACATTTACTCTGTTTATTCAGAAAACACTCCGTTTATGAACTTCCTTCCTTGTGGTTTTATTTAAAGAAATGTGTGGTGGTTAAGTAGCTTTTATTTGTTCCAGTGTTTGTTTAGAAAGTGATAGAAGAGTGTGGGGACCCATTCATAATCTCCGGCTGCTCTCGAAGTTTCTAGGTACCCCCGTGTTCTCAATTACGTCGTATTTCAGCACGTCTCAATGACTATAATTGTTCTCATGGCCTCTGTCTGTCAACTCAGCCCCAGAGAAAACGCTCTCGGAACGAGGAGATAAGATAAGAGACAGGAGGCCACCTATTTTTCAACATATTATATATATTTGCTCCCAGATCCCCCCCCCACCCCATTTCACCCATCCTTTGCGCATGTGTCGGGTCAATTTACGCTTCAGCGTTTATTTATAGTCGGGGAAAAGTATCGGCCTCTTTGTGCCTAGTGTCTACTAGAACTAGGCGAAGAGTCGATTCCAGAACAAATTCCAGTAGTTAGTGTAACGGAAGAAACGTTTCGATTCCATTTTACGTAAACTAACAGTTACGTTTTACTTTATGTTCATTAAAATCTGTAATCTTTTTGTTGAGAATTTATTTTTGATTTTAAAAAAGAAGTTGATGCTTCGCAGTGTCCCGAAATCAAGGTTATCCTAAATCCTGAAGTTGCTCGGAGCCAACAAGGAAACTACAAGGAAAAAACACATAATTAGAAAGTAATTGAAGAATTCGAAGTCGATTCCTACGAGTCCTAGCCTTCAATAATAGGGAACCTAACCGCCCACCACTGAAATGCCTACCAGAGGTAACGTGTGGAGAGGCCCGCGGTGTCAGGCTCAAATCGGGCCTACTCCAAAAGTTTCCAAAAGCCCGAGTTTTTTACGGTGTTGTAAAATAAGATAAAATTAAATACAGCCTAATGAAAATGGTGTAAATATTCAGGGAATATAAATCCCTGAAACGTAGACATGAGACTTTGAGCTGAAGTGGTCTTTGATAGTTTAGATAAATAGTTATTCGCCTCTCCGGTGATATAGATAGCCCATCTATGATGTTTGTCTGTGGGACTTAAGCAGGCGTCCACCCACACAATGTATCTTGTTCTTCCGGACCAGGCACGCGCAGGTATGGGAGGGGGCGGGAGCAAGGTGAAGAGGAGAGGGTTAGTGG
>NW_004797367.1:684761-685904 GCF_000002075.1 Aplysia californica
GGTGGGGCTGGAGTAGAGGAAGAGGGAGTAGTGACGTGGGGTGGTGTGGGGTATGGGGCTACGGAATCGAGACCTGTCGGCCGAAAAGGGGCTCTTCTAGTGTTTGCAGACGAGATTTGTAGGGCAGGTAATGACGTCTCGGTGACATCCGCCTGAAAAATGATGACGTCATTACATTTGACTATGGCAACTACTCAAGTGTTGGGGGGGACGTACTCTCCAAGCACTACGTTATTCAGACATGTTTTCATTAACTCAACAGACGTAATTCCTGAGAGAGATGACTTCCCCTCTTTTGTTTAATGTTTGATCCCTTCAAGCATGTAGGCCTATAGAGAATAGGCCTACTAAGAATAACAACGAGGCAACGTTTGCAGTCTGTGACAAAATCCGACGTAGCTGAAGCCTAGATTAGATTGTGAGAACTTAGGCGGACACAAACTCAACTCTTCTGAAGCGCTTTAGCTTCTAACATGTTAGAATTGGCTACTGAGATTTTTCTTTCTTCATTGAGATCAATGTACATAATATATACTTGTCATAATTGTAAACGAACGCTCCATGTGACTCAGTTTGAGTACTTTAACGGCTTAGCTTTATGGAGGGAAGTAAAATGAAAATTAGGAAGGAGTTCCGCAGAGTGCCGGCCGACCAACAACACACAAAAGAGCGGATTTTTTAGAGGGGTATGCCCCAAACCTAATCATAACCCTAACCCTAAACCTCAACTCTAACCCTAAACCCCACCCCTAACCCTAACTCTTGTATAGCTTGCTCACTGGACCTTGTCACCGTAAAAGCCGGCCCTCTGCGGAACTCCTCCCGAAAATTATATATCAACATTTTAACTTCACCATTCCGCTTGAGTCGAATGGCAAAAAGTTCAAAGGGTCAGAAGTGCTTACGATATTTCAAACAGGGCACGGGTCCTCCCTCCCCCTCCCCCACCCCCTCTTTTTTCAACCTTTTTTCATCAACAACAAACGGACGTCTTTTAAAAATAACAAGCACGGGCTCTCACTCGTTAGCAAAAGGATACGCCCTCTCAAGCCGAAAAGAGAATCCATTCTTCACATGAACGATGCGACTGTTTTTCAAAGACCAAAAAAAATGTCTCTAATGTATTAGCGGCAGCTCTCCACC
>NW_004797367.1:686004-687297 GCF_000002075.1 Aplysia californica
CCCCCCCCCCCCCCCCCCCCCCCTCAAAAAAAAAAAAGAAGAAAATTAGTGATAAAATCAACACTATCCAAATCATTAATTTACGAGGCGGGCGTCGACCTTTCCTGTCAGGACCAACTCCAGCTGCTTCCTAAGAGAGCGCTCAATCGTTACATGCAGAAGACGCGGGTTCGATTCCTGTGTGGAGCAAATGTTTATCAAATGTCTTGGTCTTTCTGCGAGAATGTTGTTTTCCTCAGCCTGGGTAGTCCAACTTGAAGCCCGCCTCCTGAATCATCCTAACTGTGTCATAGGGGTGCGTAAAACACTCAATTGTTTTTAAAACCTGTTTGGCTGTAGCTGAGACTTTTCCCTAAGCTCAAGTCCGGTTGCAACAAATTGACCTGCATTCTTAATCTGTAAAGTGTATACCGGGGTCGAAGCTTCGAAAACATAATGTGTGAAATTATTTAAGTTTAACGCCCCTTGCAACACCGTAGTGTTAATTAAGAGGTGAAGTTAACGTTCATCCCCGGTAGGACCAAGACAAATTATGGGAAAATTCGTGCAAAATACTTTTCCCAAAGACACAACGCTGGGATGAACTGAGCCTTGAACCCTTGAACCCGAAATCTCACAATTACGAATCCGTTGGCCTTACCACGAGACTACCTATGCAACGTTGAGTATGTCCGACTTCCAAATGATCATAGTTTTCATTTTTAAACTCTACACTTTGCTTCCCATGACTGCCTGTTTCCTTGCGTCCCCAGGAATACATCAAGAGCGACCCTTCCGGGCGTAACCCTGACAACACAGTCATCCTGCAGATCAAACAAGGACTCGAACCTCCGGCCTTTACCGGACACTTTATGGGCTGGGACCCAGAGAAATGGAGTGTGAGAACAATTGACAGCTTTTGTCTCAGTACCTATTGCGATAGTATTATATCAGTACTTGCTAGCTTAGGCGATATCGCCCACAAGTGGTGTTCCATTTGGCAATTTTGGTGAGCAGAGGGGATAATCTAGGTAATGACAGGTGATATTTAATGGCCTGCTAGGAAATTAATGTAGGTGGGCAGTACGAAAATGTTCGAATGTTAAAGGTAGCAAAATTGGGAGCTGGCTATACATTAAAATGATGCCAAACACTGGTGTACATCATCCTCTGTTTCTATTTGCTTTTTTATCTGGTCCTTTCTTCTCCCCATCCTTTTCCTTTCCAGCCCCCCTCTCTCCATGGTCCTGTTTCCCCTCCCCTCCTGTCTCGCTCTATTAACTCTCTCTCTCTCTCTCTCTCTCTCTCTCTCTC
>NW_004797367.1:688355-690855 GCF_000002075.1 Aplysia californica
TTTCTGTATCCCGTTATTCAAAGCCGTGTTTCATTTTAGGATATTATCGTATCTTCCCCAAGGGCATAACCAAATATCCACCTATCTACAGCCTCACTCAACGACATTGCTTGTGAGTAATTAAGGACTAAAGCTTACTATCCACCCTGCAACTACTAAAACAGAAAGACAGAGATAATATTGTCCCCTATTTTGGAATCCAACTCTCCTCTTCTGTGTGCAACAGCGAAGCGCGTTTTGCATCGATGTACTTCTCATTCATTCATCTAAAAAAAATCTCCCAACACTGCTGGTCCTTTCTCTATTTCATTCACCTATTTCCCGACATACGACAATAATTTATTGACAAGATAGCTGAACTTTCCATGCGGTCAGAAAACATCTCTTACTTGCTTCTCTCCCCAGGAGCTAGCCAGCTATGACCAGAAACATCCCTACTCGGAACTCACGAAGAAGTTACCTCCTAAAGGTGTAGATCCTGCCTACAAGGAGGTGAGACACCGCTTATCATTTTCACAATGTTTTGTTCGTTTGGTTTGGGAAAGAGAAAACGACAGAGATTAAGAGAGAGATGAAGAGAGAGAGAGAGAGAGAGAAAGAGAGAGAGAGAGAGAGAGAGAGAGAATATTTATGGGACGGAGGTGTTTCAGCACGTAATATAATGATAATAATAATAATATGTTCTTTCTCGTTGTGTATATGCGTGGGTGAACATTATGGACTTTACACACCACAGCGTTGTAAATGTCAAAGACAAATTATTGCTCCCTGCCAGTTGAATATAGATTACTATTATATTATCATTGTCTTTGGTTGTATTTGTAAATTATGTTTCCGATGTTGTTATTCTCCTGGTTTGTTTCGTTTTCCCTGTCGTCATAATATGTGTCCATTTTATATCGCACTCATATTCTGGACATGTAGCTGCGTTTTCTAGAAAACAAGAATGTAATTTAAATACGGACACTTTATTTACGTCTTGTTATTTTCGGAGAAAATATGGGGGCTAGATCTAGTATAAATCATCCAACAGTTTGAGACCTCTTTTTCTAGAACATTAATTGTTTGGTTTTTTCAAATTACTGTCTAACTGGAAACCAAAATAATATTTTTAAAGAAACATTTTTTCCTTCCAGAGTTTGAATGATTTCTTTATTACTCTTTCTTGTTCTCCCCTACAACTACCGCATCCCACACACCAGCCCCCACCCTAAGCCACGAAGTCCTTACCCCCCCCCCCTCCAAAAAAAATCCAAGAAAAAAAGTCCTCATCAGCATCCCAAGGGAACTTAAAAAGAGTTCTTCCCTCAGCACACTGTTTCTATTCCGTCTAACACACAAAACGTTCACTGTCTCTTACTACCTTGGCCTCTGAGGGGAAGCAGTTTGACGCACAGAAAACCTAAGTTCGATTCAATTGTGAGTAATATTAATTGTATCTCGTATCTTGGCCTTTCTGCATAGATGCTGTATCTCTCTCAGCACGAATGGCCCTGCCTGGCAAGGTCGAAAACGACCTCCTAAATTATGATCTAAATCGTGCCGATGGGGGAGGGGGAGCCTTAAAAACACCACACCAACCCCCTCCCCCATCAGAAAATAGAAATTCAGCGTTGTGTTTCACCTCTATACACAAACTCTGTCTATCCGCAGCGCTACCTGTCCGATGAGGATTTCCAGACCGTGTTCAAAATGTCCTACGCTCAATTCTCCTCACTTAAGCAGTGGAAGCAGCTGGATCTCAAGAAAAAGATGGGCCTTTTCTAACTCCTCAACCACGCTTTCTGTGCGACCTGCTGGGACCCAGTGGCAATCAAATACACATGCCGTGTGTGAAACGCAATCCAAAAACAACCCCCCCCCCCCCAATCAACCTAAAAGTCCCAAAACAATACCACTTTATTACACTGACTTATTGCGTATGTTGACTTAGTCTAAAGAATTAGACTGCGCCCTGTGTGTCGACAATTTTCTAAAAATAATATCCCCTTTCTACTTTTCTTACCTCCTCTTCAGCCCCACCCCAGCCCCAACCTAGAAATCAAATTTACGTATTTATAAAACATGTGGGTCCATAATCCTCACTCCTGTGTCATTATAGCTACGATTTTTTCTTGTCCCTCAAAATGTAGTTGCGAGTACTGCAAACACTCACAAACATTTCATTCAAATCCCCTGTAAATTCACGAGCTATTGAAACCATACATCAATAAACTGTGTATTCAAAAGAGCTCACCATGTTCAACACAATGAAACAATTTATATAAAATCATTGAATATCCACCCCCACCCCCTTTCTTACCCCGTTTACCCCAACTGGACTCAGCCCTTTTCCTCGGTTCAATGATATAATCAAGTCAGAAAAATTGATTAGGAGACAATGCCTTACGAATGACTCCATTTTTAATCAAAATGGTAGTGGGATGCCAAACGTGACTGTTGAATTCCGATCGTTTGCTCTGTCTGCAAAAACACCGGCTGACAGAAAAACAACCATTCC
>NW_004797367.1:695855-701467 GCF_000002075.1 Aplysia californica
TGATGATGATGATGATGATGATGATGATGATGATTATGATGATGATGATGATGATGATGATGATGATGATGATGATTAAAGAAGACAATTTGATGGGGGAAGGTGGGGGCGCAACAACAACTGTGGCGACAACAAGTCAGTGCTTTATTTACAACTTGAGTAAAGAGAAGAACATTGACATATTAATATTATCATCACTCAGTACAGGGAAATCGCAAGACAGACAGACAGAAAAGAAACAAAAGGAAAGAAAAGCAGTAAGATCAACCAGTGGCGTCCTCCGGCCACCCGTGTTCAGTAAGAATTTCACAGCACTTGCAACACAAATAGGCCATACAGTTGACAAAGATCAGAGGTGTTACTATTAATTCATTAACTATTTTTAGTCACTGCGAAGCGCAAGAATTAGTAACTGAAAACCAAAACAAGACAGCAGCTATAGACAACCCAAATAACCCATCAGTGTGAAGAAATGGCGCCTGGTTTCTTTGCTACGTGTTATATTACTTAATTACGTAGCATAGCCGGAGGCTGGAGGGCGAGTGAGCGCTTCCTCTCATGGTCAAAATCCAGTTAGCCGGACAGACAGATGATTACAGAGAGCTCGCTTCTCGGAGCCTCCCAAGACTCGGGCTAATGCGTCTGTCTAGTAGTCCGGGACAGAAAATTTCCTGGTGGGTTCTCTCAGCCTTGTGACATGATTACCCGCTCCAGTGCTCATCGTAAGTGACCAGCGCTACGTCATCTGTGACCTACATCGGACAGGCGTGCCTGCAGGGATGCTCTCTCTGTCTCTGTCTCTGTCTTTGTCTCTCTTCCTCTCTTTCTCTCTCTCTCTCTCTCTCTCTCTCTCAGTACAAAGGGGTCAGTACAAAGGGTTTATTTTTAGTATCTGCGTACTTTACTCTAAAAATAGATGAAAATTAAATAGTCTTAAAGTGGCACTCCAACTTTTGTGATAGGCACTTGCCCTGAAACTCCATTACAAAACTGCTGCGCCATGATAAGTTTCTTTTCACAACCTAAACCAAGTTTTGGATTGGGTAATGAAAATATTGGGATCATGTACACCTCCCAAACACCCACCCACACACACACACACACACACACACACACACACACACACACACACACACACACACACACACACACACACACACACACACACACTGGCTTCGTTTTACGAGCAACTGCGGGGAAAAGATAGCCTCTGCACCAACGACGCAGAGCAATTTGTATCAACTTGACTTAACTTAATCATATCTTTACTTAATAATTGAGGATAGGTGAAAAGACTCTTTCTTCATAAATTTATACAAAACACTATAGATCTCCAAAACGCGACTATGTGGACATAAGAAGGAATTTGTCTAGCTTGAAGAGTACACAGCTACAGCAAGCAGTGGTAATAATATAGTTTGCTCCTTCTACTTTTTAATAATGCCTGCAGTGATCTAACCTTTAGTACGGTGAAACGAGACCAACAGGTGAAAAGTGCCTCATTTGTATACTCGCAGTTGTGCAGAGAGTGGGATTTTGTTTAGTGTGCACAGGGCCTGAGAGGCTGAATATCTTAGGACATTAAAAAATAGTTGTATCGAGAAACCCCAAATACAACATTTAAAAGTGTAACCATAATCTCATACTCTGGTGCCTCAGACTGTGCAAAAAGTTCAAACGTGATTCCGATACACTATTATGACGCGCACCATAATTCGACTCAGTATGGAACCAAATAAAGGCAAAAAGAGGGGGGGGGTCAGGGAGGTGCTGCGTAGTCGACTATAGCGTGACTGGGTGTTTTAGCCCTCATTTGTGCGCCCATGGAGCGCATGCTTTGCTGCAAAGATTTTATAGAGAGCAAAGAGCAAGTGGTGGCCATGACAGCGCCAGGTCTAGGATAATATTATAATCCGAGTCTATGGAAATAAATGGCAACGTTAGGGACATAACCCTTCTTCAGCAGACGTTCACGAGACAGAACGTCGATGCGCATATTTTCTTGAGCTATAGCTGATGGTTCCCGGTAAAACGTTTTGTGACCATCAGTTCTGCTCTGGAAGTGACCGTCTGAGGTCCCGTGTACACAAGGACAGTTTCCACTCGTCGAACGGCTGCAAAGTATGACGTCATTTGGCGTCAGTGTTCATGGTGCCTTAATCACAAACTCCCTAACTGCTAGCTCAAATTCAAATATAATATTTTCGCTAACGTATTATGCATCAAAATATTTTCGTCCTGGCACCCCAATACAAAATGTTTTGTTGGCTTTTTTTTGGTTTCATTTTAGCTTTTTTGTTGGGTTTTTTTTTTTTTGGGAGGGTTTTATTTTGCCTTTGCCTTTGTTTTGTTCTTTCTCCATCTAATTGTGTGTTCCGTAACTTTTCCCTGTAAGGTCAAGAGTCTTTTGCCAGACTTTATTTTCCTTGTTTTAGATTTCAGTATGGCTCTTTCCTTTTCGTACCATTCGTTTTCTTTTCCTCCTCAGTCTTTCTGTTTTCTACAATGCTTACTTTCCGCTTTCTTTCTCCTCCAGATCGTGTTCTTCCTTCAACAACTTAGAGACATATTTTTTAATTCCTTCGTCCTTTTCTCGCCATTTCATTCTTTTAAGTATTTATCATCAACCCAACTATTTACGATTTCGTATTTTTATTAACTTGTAATATTTATCAAAGTCAGCGTTCATTTGAATAATCGTTAACTGAATGGTTGATTGATTTACTGTATGATCCTTTAGTTTCAAATAGATCAATTCCTTCATTCATTCATTCATTCATCCATCCATCCATCCATCCATCCATTCATTCATTCATTCATTCATTCATTGTTTCTTTACTTTTTTATATTTTTTTCAAGTTGTTTGTCTATCTATATTTATTGTTTATTACTTCATCCATGAAATGTTTTACTTCTTCTGTGTCTACTCGTCCTTATTCTTTTCTCTTACATTCCTTCATTTATGAGTAATGTGTTCAATTGATCTTTACTATCTTTCAGTTTCATTTCTCCGTCTTCTTGAGCATCCTTGACATTGCTCTGGAGCTGATATCTTCGCAATGTCAGTCGCGTGTCATGTCACTTAAAGAAGAAACTCTCGATCCCATCTAGAAGTCGCGGCGCATGAAATTACAACTTTCAGAAAGTCGAATAATATGATGAGAACACTTCATCGAGTCAGGGACTCGTGGCTTGAGCAGTTACAGTGTCAATTTGCAATGTAGTGATGGTTTACAACTTGTCCAAACATACAGCAGGTGACGGAACCGGCGTCTGTGGTGTAGTAGTTATATACTCAGTGCCCATTGGCACGATCGGTTCAGTTCGGGGGCTCTCGTGGCCTAGAGGTTAAGGTGTTGGCCTCTCATTCAAAGGTCCCGGGTTCGAATCCGAGTAGCGACCGAAAATTTTCTTCTCTAAAATTGTCTCCTTTCACCTCCTTTCCAGCTCTCTAGCAATGTTCTGTTGTCTGCTTTCGTTTCCACATTCTGCTCCCACCCCCTCACCTCCTTTGCCCCCTCCTCTGGGCTCTTGACTCTTTCCGCAGCCTTTCTACTGCTACTCCTTGGCTCCTCCTTACTGCTGTCTTTCTGCCACACCCCTGATCTTCTGGTAGGAAAGATCTACACCTAGCCTTCTCGGACAAGGGCGAAAAATCTCGGAGGTCCCGTGTGCAAGTTGCGCACGTTAAACATCCCTTGGTGGTCTAAAATCGATAAGAGTAGGCTTCAGCCACCACCTGGGCAAAATTCAAAATTTCCTACCAACTGAAAATATTAGGTGTGCCTCGCGCACTCATATGACCTTATGCAGTTGCGAGCGCCGTAAAACACTTACCAAAAAAAAAAAAAAAGTTCGGTTTGCTTGCCAGATTGACGGCGCAAAGCGGCTATCGTGACACAAACCGATCACCCGACTCGTCTCAAAAACAAAGGCGTTCGTTTTTCAGGCGCCGAGTCGGGCGATCGGTTGGTGATCGGTTTGTCGATCGGTTGGTGATCGGTTTGTCGATCCCCCAATGGGCACTCCGTAGTGGGCACCTCGCCGTCATACGTACGCAGGAGAGTTGAGTTGACTTTTATTAAGGAGTATAATAAATTATTATTATTGTCCATCTTTTTGCCGGGACGCTACATCCCCCTGTCAGCCCCGAGTGCCCCTGTCTGCCGGGTTGTAGCCCGCCTCCTGAAATTGTGTCTTTTGGGGCTTAAAACATCTACACTAAAAAAAATGGTCAGAATACAGAAGATGCCATGAATTTTTCTGGTTGTCAACACACTGCCTTAGAATTATTAAGTTCTATCAGACTTTAGTTTTATCGCTTTGAGTTACTGAGACCAGGAGATCATAAACCAAATGTTCTATCTTCTCTATCAAAATCGTAAGATTATTCGGAGTCGTTATCAAGATATTCAAAGAATTGCACTCGACAAAAGCTTGACAAGTGAAACTAAATTTTTCTAATCTAAAATTTCTCGGAAACTAGATATTGAGCAGATAGAACTTGGTAATTCTGAGGAAGCGATTTACTGATCTCCAGCCCTAGTTGTACACGACTGAATGCAAACTTGGCCCACATAAAATCTTATTGAATTTTTTTTTTCGTTTAATTTGGAACCCGAGCGAACTTTGAAATTTCTCCTGGCTCTGAGGCATTACCTTCATCTCACACAACAGCCCTTGCAAGAAGTAGAGTTCTCCGCCAGCGTAATGACTTGGATTTTGCTAAACAACCACCTGAGCCCTTCAGACTTAAGGGTTATACTTCAGATTCAGCGACTCTGAATGATTTTGTATCAGGTCGCATGAATGACTCATATTGAGCAAACCACCCCCACTTTAATCGTCATTCCAACTCCCACTCTATTTCAACGACCACTTTGTTTTTCTTAAGATAATTTCTTTATTCAATCTATAAGAGGCTGCCAGACAGGATAATTGCCATTGATTGCATGTGGGGACTTTCTTTGTCTCACGATGAAGCAGCGTGAAGCCGCTAGAGTCTCTAAAGCATTCTACATACAACCAGTTGCTTTGTGCACTCCGCTATAAAGCCCTGTATAGTTATAGCCGAGGAAAGTGATTAGCTCTTGGTTTAGTCTACTTTGAGTTCATAGAAACACGTCGAAACAATAACGGTCATTAATTCAGCGATTTAGTGCCGGGGAAAAAGCCAGGCGGATAGATAGAACGAAAAAGGAAAGAAGTAGTAGCAGAGCCTGCTAGAGGTACACTACAACAATTCCCGATTTGTGTTCTTTGATTGAGTTACAACTACTGTCTTTTACTTGCATATTATTTCCCTTTTCGTCTTATTGGATCTTCCTTTGTTTTACGAAATTTTAATAGTTTAGTCTCCCACGAAGATTCTCCCTTGTTAAGTTTTGTTCTGTTAGCTTTTCTTGTAATCATGGTGGTGTATTTAGAATTGTGTGTGTGTGTGTGCTTGTAGGTGTGTGCGTGTGTGTGTGTGTGTGTGTGTGTGTGTGTATGTGTGTGTGTGTGTGTGTATGCGTTTGCTTGTGTGATTTGAGAGTCTATGTGTGTATGTCTAAGTGTGTATGTGCATGCGTGAATGTGTAAATTTTGTGCATATGTTCGCGTTCGTGGAT
>NW_004797367.1:702921-705080 GCF_000002075.1 Aplysia californica
CCACCCCCCACCCTCCGTGTCCCCCTCCCTTCAACCACCTAACCCAGAACCCAACATATGAATAGTGAAAGAGCCGCCGCCTTCCTAACAGCAAGGGGCGGTAAATCGTGGTGTGCGGGACCTGTGCTGGCTGCTGGTACCACCATCTGTCTGCTCAGGCGCTGGCGGGGAAGCCCCCACATTCTCGTCTGCTCGGGGAGTCTGGAATGAAATTTTGTGTGTGTGCGCGCGACTGAATTTTTCCCTCCCGGTGGCAAAGGCTTGATAGTTGGACGAGCGGAGAGAGTTGCCGGAGCGGTGGTGGTGCTGCGTTGTCAGACGTAAAGGAACTCTCGTAGGAGGAAAGTAGAAGAAAGTGCTGAATGCTGTGATCGCTTTAGGATGTCTTGGCGCGAAAGGCATATCGATAGTCATTAGTGTCAGAGACGAGCGAGAGATCGGAGCAACGAGACACTCACTGTGATAGTTTGGGTATAATAATATTATATCTTTATCTGCACTTTTTCTGTTTCTTTATTCAAGACGTCTTTCTATTGTGGAGATATTTTTTTTACACAGTATCGTTGGCTAGCTGCAGTAACCTAGTCAGCTGTTCAGCTGTTGTCTGTTCAGAAGTGGTTAACAATTATTCTGGGACTCGATTCTTCCCGACGTCAACTTGTGTCTTCTGATCTGCTCCGTCGGAAGTATCGGCTGTGATAGACTTGTTTTGTGTTTCCGCGCCGCTGGCACCTGCAGTTGGTTGGCCCACCTGCACACAGAGACTATCGGCTAACCTGTGCCGCTGTAAATAATTGTGTAATTGATCCACTGCTCCTTCGCTGAAAGCTTTGCACAGCTGTGTCATTAAACTTGTCACAGTTTGGCAGTTTCTTTTGCTTAAGAGCTGGACAAAGTGTTTCGTTTCAGGCTACGTTTTTGTACGCCGGTTAGATGCCTTGATATAAGTCAATGTATAATTCCGTTAGTTAATCATATGTATTAGGCCTTACATATTATGTAAAGAAAATCCAATGTTGCTGAGGGATTGGAAACGTAAACGTCTTTGTTTGTGTCTAAAGTGACATGCCCATTTGCTCCGTAGTACGAATAGATATTGGTGTTACGGAGTGCAAAATGTGCGAACGATGTACAAGACATTGATGCGCGTATTAATTAATTATTGGTTCTGCTTATTCGTTGATTGGTTATTATCGATCCCAGCTGTAGTATACATATCCACGTAAGGACAGGAGTAATGCACTGTTCCGTATGCACCTTATGTATGAGTTTGCAGGCTTTTTCATATATGGAGAATATTGCGTTTCATTCCTGTACTTACTGCTTATGTGTTTGGTTCTCTGCTTCTCTTTTCGTTTTTCAGGGTTGGGGGGAGGAAGGTATGGGTTTTAAGAAACGTGTTTTGATCACGTCTCTTTTTCACAAGTTGCCATGATTGACGGGCAGGGGTAGATTGAAACAAGTAAGGCCAATTTTTGAAGAGGAGGAGGACAAGGAGGAGGAGACGAAGAAGAAGAAGAAGAAGAAGAAGAAGAAGAAGAAGAAGAAGAAGAAGAAAAAGAAGAAGAAGAAAAAGAAGAAGGAGAAGGAGAAGGGAAGAATGGACAGAAAGAAAAAAAAAGAAGAAAGAAATAAAGAACAGAAAAAAGAAAGAAAGAAAGGAGACAGTGTATATGAGAAGGGGATAGTGTGAAGGATGGAGGACGGAAGGAGGGATGTAGGGAGGAGCGAAAAAAATACAGAAGTAGAGCAACAAAACGCTTTTTTTGCACATTTTGAAAGAACTTGTCGTATTACCTCCAACCCCAAAGCAGCAACTTCTAGAGAGTGTGATATTAGAAGATGCATGCATTTCTCTGACTATCTCTGAATACTAGCATACAATTGAATTTTTAACTTTCTTTTTCTTCAACTACCTGGTCAGAAATAATGATAATATCGGCATCATGGTTCGGTACTCATTTCCCGGCTCGGAAGCCTTTCACAAAATCTGGCTCATACCTTTACCCGTCACGCATCTTTTCAAGTACTCTCAGAAAGTTGTTCTTGGTCTGCCTCTGCTCTGTTTGCCTTTTGCTTTGTTGTAATACTTCTTCACGCCGTTGAACTTGCTCTAACTGCTACCTGACCAGAGCAATTTCTGTACAAACGACCTCCCC
>NW_004797367.1:706653-710243 GCF_000002075.1 Aplysia californica
GGCAAAGAAAGAGAAGAAGATGATGAATATGAAGAAAAACAAGAAGAGGTGAAACATACGTAACAATGCAATGCAATTCTCTAAAGATGTCCAAGTTGCCATACTTTTTCTGGTGCTGTACACCAATGATGATGATGATCATGATGATGAGGAAGCGATGAGGATGAAGTTGATGTCAGTAACCTAGTTGTATCCCCTGCTATCAGGGCATCGTTAAAAAATTGATCATCAGCACCTTCGTTTTTCTCGTGCCGTCAAGCCGAGTGCGAATAGTAGGATACCGGGCCCTGATTAAAGCGCTGTCCTCATCAAAAATTGATTACGTCAAAACACGAATTTCTTTTTATTTGCTGTGAAATCGCGGTTTTACCTCTCATGGTGCTCCGCGAAGTCTGCGGGTGACATTCATTAACCCCGCAGGCTAATTAGACCTTTATGTTATCGACGTTATCGTTAATGTTATCAGTCTTCTCGCCGCAGACCGACAAACTCATTATTGCTACGGATAACGCTTAATTGTGAAAAAGGAAAACGAAAGGATGAAAATACTGGAGACAGGAGAAGGGAGAGGAAAGTAATGTGCACGATTTTAGACTGTTAGAACTGGGAGATTACAGGAACATCGGATATGTATTGTTTGGTGTAATTATCAGTGTCTGCACTCAACAATGAGACAAACGAGCTGTGCTGACAGAAATTTGGCAACCTGGACCGTCGAGGGTAAGGAATATGTTGGCAACGAAACCTTTTCAGTTCTTTTAGGTGTAAGTAAAGAGACATACTTTGACACAAAATCGGTAATATAGAAGTGAGATAAAGTAATATAGACGTACAGAAACAACAGAGATAAAGAAAGGAAGTACATGTAAGGCCAAGGTGCCTACCAGTTGCGCCCTCCAACCACCCTCCCTGTTTCTAGAAGCTCCGAAGTCAAATTTAATGATTTTGTTTAATAATAAGACATTTGAACATCTTGTTGTCTCTGGGAAAACAGAAAGCAAACGAGACCGGGATGGATAAGGAATAAATCACCGGAAGAACTTGAACAAATGCGTGACTTAAAAAGACTGGGATACTATTAATAACGTTTTTTAAGAGGATGCAAACAGACAAACGAGTGGCAAATCATGATTGTTGAGGTCTCGTACCTCAAGAAGAATATAATTAGTCTACTGAGAGAGCATTGTATCCGTAGAACACTTATACCGAGGTTCGAAATGTCTTCTGTTCTTTCAACTCACGAGATGTCGTGTTTCACTGTTGAACTAAACAAGCGCAGGTGGTGTCATGGTTAGACATTGCTCTTTGCACTCAAAGGATGGGAGCTGGCTTCACAATATGGGCATAATCGCCGTCTTTTTGCTGCGAAGAATCCCGTATAGTGAGGATTTGTCTTATCGGGTGTGACTGAAGTACATGTAATTGAGGCTAAAATGTGTTACGGTGGGGTAAAATATTTACGGAATGAAGTAATTTAAGATGTATTTCCGAGGGGTAAAAAAATACGACATTTTACGACAAAAATATCACCCAACAAGACTCAATGAAGAAGAAGTGGTAAAAAAGAAGAATGAAAGACGAAACAGCGCTGTAAAAACAGTCGAATTTGGTCAAGCCGACCACTCATTGTTGAGGAGAAAAGTGGTCACCTTAGGAAAGTGACAGTATAAGTAGGGGAGTAGGAAATGGTTGTTTATACATCACGTGATTGTCTTGGATAGGTGGTCGTTAGAACAATTCGACTGTAGCACACAAAAACAGCTGTTGCCTGAAACTCATAGTACTCGATACTCAACTGTTAGAGTGGTTGCACCTCCTTCTAAGTGGCGTTGGGAGCCTAGTGGTTAGGCTACCGGACCCGTAATCATGAGATTGCGGGTTCAGGGATTCGAGTGTCAGCTAGGTCCGACATCTTGTTCATGAGAAAGGCACTTCACCCGAATTTCTCATTTGGCTCGAGCCTTTCGTAAATGGACGTTTATCTCGGAGGTTCTGCCTCTTAGATACCTAAGAGTGTTAATAGGGGTGTTGAACCTATGCCATTTTACTATTTTTCACCTCCTTCTAGCATGTAATAATTTTATATGTCCCGACCACACTCTCCTGGGGAAGTTCAAGAGGCTACGTCACACCAGTGAAGGTTTACGGTGTCGTTTATTACTTTGTTTTATTGTTTTGTCAGGCTCTGTGTTTCACGCCATAAACTGCAATCCAGTCAATGTTTAACAACTTTAAATGGCAGTTCAGTCACCAATATTTTTTTTCATTTTGTTCCGGTTGTGTGGCTTTTTATATTTGTAGAAGAACGTAATCCTTCGTATTATTTGATGAACTGCCTTGAACCCGTTCTATAAAGAACAGGAAGAGCTGGATAATATGGTTATGTTTTCGGGAAAGGGATTCATGTAAACAGCGATTATCGCACTTCGTATCGAGTGTGAGGGAGGAGGGTTGGAGGAGGAGGGGGAGGGGGCGGAGGGGGAGGAGCAGGAGGTGAGTGTCAGTGATGATGCATCGGACCTAGGTCCTACTTCTTTCTTATCATCCCCTTCTGTCTTTCCGCATCACACCACCTGTAACGTTTATCAATGCCTCATATAACGTTTAATACAATAATCATTGCAACTTGTTTCATCAGCCATAGCTGATTGTTCAGTTAAATCGTTATTACTCATGCATCTTACTAACCTTTTACTATGTCCATTTAACATTCTGCTCACAAATCATCGTTTTCTTGTTCCGATGAACTAAACCCCAAAACTATGAACCGTTTGTTGTAGTTGTTGTTGTTGTTGTTGTTGTTGTTTTCCTTCAGTTTCTTAATTTATCTGTAGTATCCATTGCATGTTTTCAAGAAATATTTTATCAAAATTCAAATTTTAACTGTTAAAAAAAGAAAAAACAAAAACGAAAAAGAAGAAGAAAAAAAGAAAAAGGAAAAGAAGGTTATGTAGGCACACGTGGTAGAAAAATAAGATTTTTTTGTTGTTTTTCCCTCTCCATTGCTCTTGGGGCTTAGGACAGTCAAACAGCTTACCAATGCTACTCTCTTCCTAGAGTTTTTGGTCTCAAAGTATCCTTTGATAATACAGGGGAGACGCATTTGCTTTGCCGCTGTGGTGTCATGTTCGAAACGAGAGAAAGGGGAAGTGCGCAACGGAGTCAAAGTGTGCAAAGTAAATACGGAAGAACGTAGATCTATGGCACACGTTCAACAATTGTCGTAGATTAGCAGGAGCGTCATGATTTCCTTGTGTCAACTGTCTTCATGTGGGTTTTATGCGCGTCTTGCAGAAAGAGATAATCTTATTGTTATATTATACATGTAGTGGGTGTCTCTCTTTCCGGAGGGGATGGGTCGCCTTTTGTACTGACTAGCTTTTCGTCTCTTCTTACATTCATTGTGTCAACTCTCTTTCTTTCTCTCTGTCTTT
The DNA here is from genome assembly GCF_000002075.1 of Aplysia californica. Classification (NCBI taxonomy): domain Eukaryota; kingdom Metazoa; phylum Mollusca; class Gastropoda; order Aplysiida; family Aplysiidae; genus Aplysia; species Aplysia californica. The sequence continues at coordinate 710,088 of NW_004797367.1, forward strand.
CTCTCTCTTTCTGTCTCTAACTCTCTGTCTCTTTTTATGTCTCTGTCTCTCTGTCTCTTTCTGCCCCCCCTCTCTTTCTCTCTCTCTCTCTCTCTCTCTCTCTCTCTCTCTCGCTCTCTCTCTCTCTCGCTCTCTCTCTCTCTGCCTCACTGTCTG
>NW_004797367.1:711829-712974 GCF_000002075.1 Aplysia californica
CTAGGCCGTACTTGTCATGGCTGCCGCTCTTCTCTCATTTTAAATGAGTCACGACATGGTGGAATCATGCACGCGTCAAATTTTTTTCTTGGCTTATGTAGCCACTTATTGGTATCATCTTAAAACTTGTTCAGTTGTTTTGTTTTTGATGAAAAAATACCCATCTATCTAAGATAGAGTTCGAGATATTTGCGATTGAATAAAGTGGGGGTCGGTTGGGGTCAGAGGTAAGATTAACAATAAAATACCCGTCAAAGCTTGGTTAATACAAAAGCTTGAGTGTCCTTAAAAACCTGCGAATTAAGATTTTTTATTTTTTTAAAATATGTTTTCCCTTTGATCAACGTTTTTATGGAAAAAATTCCACATTGATGAAAAATGTTTTTACATTGACATAAGATGTGTTGAGCCAAAAGGAAAAAAAAAAGATAATAATTGCTAAAAGAGGGTGGGAGGGAGGGGGGATTTCGGTTCCTTCTATTCAATTATTTTGACGAGTGCCTGATTCAACAAAGAAAACACACAAAATGTACCTTCACTGCGAAACGCCTGCACTGTTGGATGCACCTTTACGCCCAAATGAAGGGTTTAACGCAGTCTTGCTATAATCAAAGATCGTGTATAACGAGATAGCTCACTCCTACCTCTCTTTGAGCTTATTAAAAAAAAGTGTCCTCAAAGTTCGGTGACACCCTCTTGGAAAAAGTGCGGACTTTGCGATTAGAGTTACCTTACTTGTGTGAAAAACAATAAAATTGAAACTAACAAACTGTGCTATTCCTATTCTTCTTCTGGAGAAACAAAAGAGAGCTTCAAAACAAAGACTACAGGGCCATCAGAACCAGTGCCCAGACTTTCGTGAACACTTTTTTGGCTGAGTGAACAATCTTGTTATGTACGATCTTTGCTACAGTCGAGTGAGCGGGTCACCTTTCCCCCTTTGTCCTCTATTTTGGCTCACACTTAAATTATGGTATGCTCCATAGTGACCCAGAAATATTATACCAAAGTGTACGATAAAGGTTGTTACTGTACAAATCTATGGTTTGCTCACTGGTTTTCGTTTTGTGTTTGTTTTTAAGGGTGTGTGGTGGGGATTGTGTGTACTTGTTTTGTTGTTGTTGTTGTTGTTTTTCCTTCAGTTT
>NW_004797367.1:713157-714724 GCF_000002075.1 Aplysia californica
AAACAGACAGACAGACAGACAGACAGACAGACAGACAGACAGACAGACAGACAGACAGACAGACAGACAGACAGACAGACAGAGCCGCATACGCAGAAAGGGACAATCACAAAAAAGTAAATTGCGCTTGAGATCTTTGTCCTCTACAGAACTTCCTTCCAGTTAATGAACCTAAATAGAAAAACGGGCGGCATTCAAAGAAGCACAAACGACAGAAAACGCTTGCAGTAGGAATTCTTTCTTCTCGTAAAGTAAAGTGCAAAGTTTTTCTTATTCCCTCCGATCATTTTCTAGCAACACACTATTTGCATTTATAGAAAACAGAAAGAAGTGAAGTTGTCTTCTTTGTCAGATATCTATTCAGACGACATACTGGCGTACAGAGAGAGAGAGAGAGAGAGAGAAAGGGAGAGAGAGAGAGAAATAATCAGACAGACAGACAGACAGACAGACAGACAGACAGACAGACAGACAGACAGACAGACAAACAGACAAACAGACAGACAAAAGAAGAGAGCTGAATCAGTGGAAGGTGAAAATCACAAAAACATTAATTTAGTTTTTTGTTGTATTAAGCATTTTACGGCCACTTTCAACACATTTGGTCATAGTATAAGCACCAAAGAATAGAGGTATTACTAGAGAGTTTTACGGCACTTGCAGCACATAATATAGGTCATATAAGTGCCAAAGATTTAGAGGTCTCACTAGATCCAGAGAGATTTATAGGTTATAAGGACGATTAATGTTTGGTAAGAAAGAAGGTGCAAACCACAACAGAGCGCCTGCCAACCACATCACAAAGAAATAAGTTGAGTTTGAGATCTTTGTACTGAACATAACTTTCTTCCAGTTAATGATCTAAACTAAAAAATCAGGCGCTATTCAAAGCGGCAACAGTGATAGAAGCACTCGCAGCATGACTTCGTTTTTACCCGAAAAGAAGAGTGCAAAGTTTTTATTCCTTCAATTTTCTAGCTACACACTAGTGCATCCATAGAAAACATAAAAGCAGTGAACTTGACTTCTTCGTCAAACGCCTATTCTCATTTTCCTAGATACACCAAAATGTTCAATGTGCACGGCGAAAGGAATCGAAACGATAATTCTTACCTGAATTAATTGCTCTTCAAAACGCCCAGGCAAAAGTGAGCCTCTTGTGGTGTAGGTGTAGCGTGAAGGCGTCTTGTTGAGAACTGACTGGGAATATGGAGGAATAAAAAAAAAAACTCTACTTGAGAAATCTTAGCTTTCTGTATCAAGTGTTATTCTCTCGTTGTTTAGAGGTTGAAAGTAGTCTTAATTACAACATAACTTCTGGGAAGAGGGGGGGGCCACAGGTAGTGGTGGGGGTTGAGGGGGGTGTGGGAGAGGGATCGTCATGAATTGATCAGAAAGGAACGGCAAGGTATTGACGATATAGATCGCCTGGAGCCCAACTGGGGATTGGGTGCTGTAGAAATGTATTACTACTGCTAATTAGTAGTAGTAGTAGTAGTAGTAGTAGTAGTAGTAGTAGTAGTGGTAGTGGTAGTAGTAGTAGTAGTAGTGGTAGTAGTAGTAATAG
>NW_004797367.1:715118-717751 GCF_000002075.1 Aplysia californica
TGTGTGTGTGACGACGCGCGGAATCAGGCTCTCGTCAAATTTTGGACATGTGAAGTTATTGGTATTTTAAAGCTTGTTCATTTGTCTTGCTTTTGGTAAAAAATATACTCATATATATATATATGTATATGTGTCACGAAAAGAAATCGAGATCTTTGCGATTGAAGGAGGTGGTGGTCGCCTGCGCCGCCTGGTTTAAGAGGTGTGATTGGCATGAAAGTGGCCGCCAAAGTTTGACGACTTCCAAAGCTTGAGAGTCCTTTGAAACTGCAAATGTATATTTTTGATCCTTAAATCAACTTTTTTCAATAAAATCCACAAAGAATAAATGTGTTTGTAAATAGACCTTATAGGCGATGAATCAAAATACAAAACTTCGATAGAAATTGCCAAATTAACAGAAAAATGCCTGTTTCTCCGATTTCATTATTTTGACGAGCGCACGATTTCACCACGATGCTTTACATATTTATTTGACATAGACCAGTGTTCGCCGAGCTGGGCGGTCAAGTGGGAGGCTTGGAACAAATGCTGATAATAGGCGGCGAGGATCATCCAGGTAGTGACAGGTATTATTCTACGACCCATTTGGAAGTAATACAAATGTGCATGTTGGTTGGCGGGAGAACATTTTTAACTTCTTAAGGGTGGCAAACGTGGGCGCAGGTCGTAAATAGATTTTCAAACATTGATCTAGAATGGGCTAGTGGAGGTGATAAATACCTCCAATGAACGATTGATGTCGGCTTTTTTTATGCATTAAGTGCTAATGTCGCCTTGTTTGGAGGCCCCATTATTCTATTATATCATGGGGTACCTTTTTATCAATGAATCTGTGGGAAAGGAAAAAGCGAACAATTGTTATTTATAGGATAATATTCATTCTAAAAGATAGCTTCATATCTCGGCCAGTTTAGACCGTTCCCGGTTTCTTTCTATCGAAGCCTTTGCTTATCTCTTTTCTGGACATGTACATGCATACAGAATGTACTATGATGAATCGATTAAAGCTATACGGACAAGTTAAAGACATTTTACGACAAAATGTAGTGGAGAGTAGATCAGTGGGGCTTATTCAATATACGAAGACAAAGTCTCTTGTGTGCAACACTGACAAAAAATTAAGGGAGGGGGAGGATTAGTGGTCTTGTTCTTCATACTAGTTTTGACGACAATGCTGACACTATGACGTTTGTGAAGGTGGTTTGATAAAGCCATTGGTTTTAGTCCTACTTTTTTACTATCCTTCTTTTTTCTCCTTTTCTGTATTATCTAAATGTCCTTTATTCTATGTGTTCTTCTCAAGCTCAGGTTCAATATTTAGATCTACAGCTGTGCTGCGAGGCGGAATTGTCAGTAAATTGATTTGCCCTCGAGCTCATTCTGTCACATAGACAATGGTGTCCATACTGGTTTTGCATGAAACCATGGCCTGCCACATTCCTTTGATACAGACTCATTGCAATCCGCCCTGCCTGTGTATAATATTGTTTACTGTTTATTTATAGAAACACATGCCCCAGTAGGCCACAGTAGAATCGGTGCATTCAAGACATTATAAGGACGCTGTTGTTCTTGTTGACTTTGACACGGCCGAAGCACGTACTTGTTTATTTTTGTTTTGTTTTGGGGTTGTTGGTTTTTTTTGGGGGGAGCGGTGTTGGTATAGAAGTTTAGGAAAGGGTAGGTGGTAGTGGTGGAGACTGGGGGCAGAGGAAAGGTTGTTGGTGTAGGGTTAGAGGTAGGGGTCGGTCTGTCATGAGGCCAATCCCCATCTCGTTTCTTTCTGTCGACTATTCAGGAGCGTAATGTCCAATCCTGTCATACAACCGCATCCCCCCTAAAACAAAACAACAACAAAAGCGGCTGTAAGTTTTCTTTTCTCAGGTGCATACTACCTACTCACTCCTAAAATATCTGTGAACCTTGAACCGCACAACGACAAAGCAACTGGTGAGTGGTGGAAAATGAGAAAGGAACAACAAAAGAAGTGTGTTGTACTGACACGGTTGGCCTCTCTTATTTCCACAGCTCACGGACAAAACTGTTGACCAGCAGTAATTGTTTTGTCGTAGGCCTAGTTAAGTGTGGCACTGGACTTACAGTTGCCTGCTGTTCCAAACGGAGACATTTTGTCCCCACAGTACAAGTGAAAGCCGCAGTGGCCTAATGGTTAGGCTTTCGGACTCGCAACCGTAAGGTCGTGGGTTCGAATCATGTCAGGGACCCGACGTTGTATCCTTGGGAAAGGCACTTGACACGAGTTTTCCCCACTTCACCCAGGTGGAAATGGGTACCCAGCTATAGACAGTGAAAGATCTTGTCAGTTTGTTAGTGTTCGAGCGCTTAATCAGCTGCTTGCACTGTATGCTTCCCGGAAAGCTGAGACTGTTTCTGAGTGTTCTGTGGTCTGCTGGGGTAATAATATAGTGTAAAGCGCATAGAGCTTGCTGTCGAGTGGGGTTATGCGCTATACAAATGCTATTTATTATTTATTATTATTAAGATTTGAAAAATGACGTCATCCAGGCTTAGATAGATAGATAGATAGATAGATAGATAGATAGATAGATAGATAGATAGATAGATAGATAGATAGATAGATAGATAGATAGATAGATAGATAGATAAGA
>NW_004797367.1:719144-720976 GCF_000002075.1 Aplysia californica
ACCGGGTAAGGCAGAGAGAGAGAGAGGGAGAGAGAGAGAGAGAGAGAGAGAGAGAGAGAGAGAGAGAGAGAGAGAGAGAGACGAAGAGACAAAGAGGAAGAAAAAGAGAGAGAAAGAAAAAAGAGGAAGAAAAGGTGAAAGGGAAGGGGAAATTGTATTAATTGTTATGTGCGCGACCGGGCTGTGTGCTGGTGTCGGGACGGCGTTGTGTGTCATTATACTACGTGTGTGAGAGTTAATGCTCGATTAGCCGTGCATGGTTCTTGTCTTCATGTGTGTACACACGGAGGTGTTTAAGCGAGCGTGTATATGTCTTGAAGTGTCTCGGAGGCGTCGTGTGCTGTGTCAACTGTGTGTCTGTGGACGTGTGTGTACATGTGCGTGTGAGTAAGTGGGCAGGCAGTCAAGGGTATCTCGCTGTGTGTGTCGTCAGTTGTATGATGTTATCTCGCCCCGTGTTTGCGTTGGCGTGTACAGTACACCCACTGCAGCATGGACTTTTAGACACAGACACTGACAGTTGGTGAGTAAACTTGCACCGACCTGTTCAATTTATCAACAGCCGTTTACCGAGTCAGCAGACATATAAACATCTAAATCGTTTTCTTTCTTACCGCAATGCTAATCTCGTGTTATTCTTTATTCTTCTCTGAAACGATGAGAGAATGTACCAGTAGGAAATCCAGGGAGTGAAAGTAGCATGATGAACGAGTTTCAATACCCTCGTCCACTTCGACGCTATGGGGATATGAAGCAGAAGAAAGCTGGAGAAAAAGTAGATCTAGCATAATAAACGTGTTTCATGGTCAATATCCCTGTCTACTTAGAGAGCAACGAAAGTTCAAAGTTTCCGCTGCTGAGTCCATAAATCTTTAAAATTACGAGGGCAGCGTATTGCTTCCCTTTTTCGCCCCCTGGAGACAAATATTTATTCAGCCTTACCTCCAGGGAGAAAAAAAACGCAGCCTATAACACAGCCGCGAAAGTTAAACTTAAACTCATTTGTATCTATTATTAAACTCACAGGAGAACCCCCCGCTACCCGCGGCCGGAGAGACGCGCGCGTCTTAAAATAAAACAAGTGAATGCTCAGAACAATTAATGCTGGGATCGATCAGCCAATCTCTATGTCTGCTATCGATTAAGGAGAGCCGTAGCGTCGTGCTGAGCTAGCATTAAGTGCACTTCCTATCGTCGTCAGGAATGATAAAAATCCCCGTGCTCGTCACAGCAGAACATCAGATAAAATAAATGTTCGACCAGAACGAAGTAACTGCTGAAAGAATCGCGTCTGTGAGTTATCAGAAAAGCTATAGAATATTATTATTAATAATAATAATAATAATAATAATAATAATAATAATAATAGTAATAGCAATAATAGTAATAGCGACAATAGTAATGATGATGATAATAATTTGTCTTGAAGAATTGTGTTGCGGTCTGGTTAGAGGAGGAAGGAACAACCCACATCTGAGTGAGTGCTAGGCGGCTTGAGTTCGAACCTTCCACCTAGTACCTTCCTTCTTTCTGCACGTGGAACGATCCTTCACCACCTGGAGTAATGGTGTGGACGAGGTCAGCCGCGGGCGGCGTTCACGGAGGTGGCGCCCCTGTGATGTGGGGACTAGGACTCCTACTGTGCAGTGTGTCTGCTGCCCTGGCGATGCTGATGGACAAGGTACCGCACAGGACTTCCAACGATTTGTACATCGATCCCTGCAAGGCGGGTGAGTGGATCTTCAGTTGTTTTTTGTTTGTTTTGTTTTTTGTTTTGTTTGGGTTTGTTTTGTTGTGGTTGTTGGTTGTTGTTTTTGGGGGTTTTTTGTTGT
>NW_004797367.1:721583-727058 GCF_000002075.1 Aplysia californica
TTGAGAGGTATGCGAGGTTGTTGGGGTTTTTTTTAGATCAGCTGAAGGTAAGGCGATTTTAATGTATTTATTTTGCATGTGTTTTATTTAGGGAGGGGAGATCTTAAGATACCCTAGATGATAGAGAAAAAAGAGGAGGGGGGGGGATGTGTTTTCAAATTTTTCCAGCTCGGCTGAAGGGGACGGGAGAGAGAATCTCAATTAACTGAATAAGTAAGGGATGAGAGGGACTATGGTCTTGGGTCTTGGGCCTTTTTCCAGTTCAGATGAGGGGTAAAGAAAAGAGGGGGGTTGGGAAGGATTTAGCTAAACAGAAAAGAACTGAGTTTGTATGAGATGTCCATCTGACTATTCCTGCTTCTGTTTGTCAGTCAGTTTGTCTACTCAGTCTTTCTTGTCGCAGTTTTTGATTGTCTGTCAAACTTGTCCCCGGCGTAAAAAGACTTATTGTTTTTAAGTGATCAAATTTATACATCATACCCTTCTACCAACCAATACATTTGTGCAAGGTGCTCATCACAACCCACTGGGAACAGAACAAAGGCGTGTTTCTAACTATCCCCTTATACCATAGACTTGTTATACACCTAGATAGCGAACAGCAATGAATGACCGCGCTCTCTTCTGTCTCTACAAAAGCTTCGCTGCGAGCCGTGCACGCTATGAGCCGTGGCATTACGCTCACATGAACAGCTAAACACCAGTGTCACTATATAATAGCTCGGTACCTTCCCACGCCCTGCAACTCCTTTTTTTATTTCATTGATTATTTTATTTTATTATGTCATTATTATTTTTTGTGCGTGCCTTTCGTTTGGTTCAAATCGTGCGCTCCATGGTGAACCGTAAATACGATGTCAGAAACAAGGTTTACGGCATTATAGTGCACGTATGTGCACGCCTTGTTAGCTGACTGGGGATACCTTATGAAAGGTGAAGATGTAGCCCTAAGTAGTTCAATCAGTATGCCTTGTAGCTATTATTACCACCCTCAGTGTCAGGAGAATGAACACCGATAATCTTCCCCACTGGAATCAATACCTTCTGTGTGTTGTTCGGATTGTTTTTGTCGCCCTTTCTGCTGATGTTCCTCTAGTATACTGCAAACACTGCAGTTCGCCACTCGCTGCAGGTAGTTGATGACGAACCCCACTGGTAGTTCCTGCTTCTTTACTGTCACTTGCATTCCGTTGTTTGTGTCTGTTTTCCTTTTTTCCTCCAGTACTTATGGAAAGTCGTCGTTGTGCCGGCGTATCACTCTTAACTCAAATACTCAAATCCCATAGCCCATGTGTCGTGACTCTGGGCTGCGATATGGGCGTTCCTAGTTCGAATCTCTAATTGGGATACTCTTTGCTTTGGATTGTTTCAGCTGTGCTCGCTGCTCTCCACTTTCAAAGCTAAGTCGTATCAGAGATGGACGCAAACTCTCTTTGATAAACTTGCTTTATTGGTGTCTGGGGTGTAGCAGTTAGGTCCTCCGCCGTCGCACGCGGAAGACGTGAATTCGACTCCCAAGTGGAGAAGATTTTTTTGTTGCTAGAAGACAAAAAAGAATATTAATATGTGTCACGACGCGGTGAAATCAGGCTCTCGCAATTTTGAGGAATGTATAGTTATTGGTATCATCTTAAAGCTTGTTCATTTGTCTTGCTTTGGATGAACAGAATATTATCCATTTATCTTGCATTGAAGTCGAGATATTTGCGAATGAAGGAGATGGGGGGCCATCTGGTTTCTGAGGTAAAATTAGTGAGAAAATGGCCGCCAACAATAGCTATTTCCTTAGCTTGAGAGTCCGTGGAAACTAAAAATTCACATTTTTTGTGCCTTTAATCATGGGTTCTCAGTAAAAATCCAGACAGAAATGCGTTTTTTAATGGGCATGAAAGGTGTTGAGCCAAAAAACGAAAATTAAATTCGATAAAAATTCACAAACCTGAGGAAAAATGCCAGTTTCTTCACATTGATTATTTTGACGAGCGCCTGATTTCACCATGCTGCTTCACATATTATTGTCACGAAATAAAGGTGCAACGCAAAGAGTCCTTCCTGCAGCCATACCCCCACATGACAGGCTCTATCCCAGACGACTCGTGCCCGAAATGTGTCATTTTAAAAAAAATTTATTTTATTTTTTGGTAAGTGTTTTACGGTGCTCGCAACTGCATATGTTCATATGAGCGCGCGGGACACATTAAACAATTTCAGTTGGTAGGAAATTTTGAATTTTGCCCGGGTGGCGGCCGAAGCCTACTCGTATCGATTTTAGACCAGCAAGGGATCTTTAACGAGCGCAACTTGCACACGAGCCCTCCGAGATGTTTCGCCCTTGTCCGAGAAGCCTAGGTGTAGATATTTCCTACCAGAAGATCATAGGTGCTGTTGAAAGACAGCAGTTAGAAGGAGTCGAGAAGTAGCAGTAGAAAGGCTGCAGAAACAGTCAGGAGCCCAATGGAGGGGGCAAAGTAGGTAAGTGGGTGGGAGCAGAAAGAGGAGACGAAAACAGAGGACAGAACATTGCTAGAGAGCAGGAAATGAGGTGAAAAGAGACAATTTTAGAAGAAAATTTTTCGGCCGCTACCCGGATTCCAACCCAGGACCTTTGAATGAGAGGCCAACACCTTAACTTCTAGACCACGAGAGCCCCCAATGTGGTGTCAGTCCTGACGACTAACGACACGCAGTATTCGAGTGTCCGCACGGGGGCCTGTATCACGAACGGCAGAACATATTTGGAGACGTCTCCGGCGAGCTCCCAGGAACTATTCGGAGACGCACTCGCGCACACAGATGCACTGCTTTGAGGGGTCAAACTGTGTATTGTTTGCTGCAGATCACGCATACAGCCACTAAAACTGTCGCAAATCAATTCTTTTCTAGAACATTTCAAACCTAGTAGCAAAATATCAAATTTTGGATCAAAACAGGGAAGCATGCCCCCCCTCCCCCTCCATAGATATTTTACTTGGTCCAGAGGCACAAAGCATTTTGATTGGTCTATCTCCGTCGGAGACGTCTCCGAATAGATACTGCGATCCCGAACCGCTGCTCCAAGACACTACCCGGCCCGGACCAGTTTAGCTATGGACCAAAACCAAAAGAGGTCGTCACATATCTGACTGCATATTTTTATGGCAGTCTGCCGCCCTCCGGAGAAGGCCAGCTATAAAAAGAAAGAAAGAAAGAGAGAAAGAAAGAAAGAAAGAAAGAAAGAAAGAAAGAAAGAGGGAAAGGAGACTTGGGGGGGGGAGGGGTCCCCCATTGTCTGTCTTCTGGGATGCTGAATCCAACACAGATCCGGAACAGCCTTAAAGAATGGATCTGAGCAGTCCGTTTCCTAAACTATCTCAATAAATTACATCGAATGAGACATCCTACGTGTACTATTAGTGTTATGTTTATATAATATAACCTAGTTTTATTAAAGGGGCGTTAAAACAAAACTTTGGAATTGCTTTAACATGTCCTGTTGAGAGGAGTATGTAATTATGCTTAGTCATCATGCACGAAGGAGACATCTGGAATATCATTGGATATCAAAATGTGATTTGAGTGACAGATGGGACATTGAGACGTCGTCTCTATATCTTCCGCCTCCAGGGAAGGGTGACTGAGTGAACCGTCTGGCGCGAGAATGCTGAGTCATCGTACCGGTATGGAACTAACCAGCTCACGAGCTTTTGTTGTAACGAGTAAATGTTGTTTTTGTTGTGGTTGTGGATGTGGTTGTGGTTGTGGTTGTGGTTGTTGTTGTGGCTGCTCATGAGCTGTTGTCGTCGACGCTACTGATGTTCTTGTTCTTCTTGCTGTGGTTTTTGTTGTTGTTGTGGTGGTGGTGGTTGTGGTTCTGATTGTGGTTGTAGTTGTTGTTGTTGTTGTTATTGTTTTTGCTCGTGAGCATTGTTGTCGCCGCTACTGATGTTGTTGTTGTTTTTGCTGTGGTTGTAGTTGTTGTAAGTTGTATTTTCTAGAAGTGGGTGCTCTGGTGTGGTTTGCTCCTTCTTTCCTATCAACCATCTATCGTCCTTATCTCCCCTCCTTCTTTTTGTGTTTGTTTCTCTCTTGTAACACCTCTAATCTTCTGGCGCTCATATGACCTTATGCAGTTACGAGTGCCGTAAAACTCTTACTAAAACTTTTTTTTTTCTAGAATTTGATTTATCTGTGTTCCTTTTTTTATCCCCGTCCTTCTCCTCCTGTATCCATAATCCCCTTGCCCGTCCTTCTTTTCTTCAGTTCCCCTCCTCTCCTCGTCTTCGTCCTTTCCGAGTGCTCCTTCTCTCCATTCTTTATTCTTTCCTATCTTCCTTTTCTCTAGTGTTCCCCCTTTTTAGTTCTCCGGGTAACCATCTCCTCCTCTCCGCACCCTCCTCCTCTCCCTGTTTTCCTTATCTCCCTGTCCTTCTCGCCTACCAATCCTCCTTCCCTACTCTTCCTCCTCTCCCATCCTCCTCCCCCATCCTCCTTCCCCCTTCTCTCCCTTTCCCCATCCTCCCCTTCTCCCCATCTCCTCCTCCTCTCCCCCATCTTCCTCCTTCTTTCCCCATCCTCCTCCTCTCCTCCGACCTCTTCCTCCTCTCCTCCGATCTCCTCCTTTCCCCATCCCCCTTCCCTCCTCCTCCTCTCCCCATCCCCCTTCCCCCCTCATCCCCTTCTCCCCATCTCCTCCTTCTTTCCCCATCCTCCTTCTCTCCTTCGGCCTCCTCCTCCTCTCCTCCGACGTCCTCCTCTCCCCAACCTCCCCCACACCCCAATCTTCCCCATCTCCCCATCCTCGTCATATGTCCATCTTCTCCTCTCCCCACTCCTCCTCTTCTATTCTCCACAATCGCTCTTCACCCCAATTAAGCTAATCAAGAGTACAATATTCCCTAAGGGAGAGCCATCACGACTCGGGGAGATCTCTGTATCTCAATAAAACCATCATCTCGTTGCTTCCTCACGTTCTGACCTTGGAGGGGTGTTTGCTGGTCGTGCCTGGCGCTTTGTATTCTTGCTGTTATTGTCGTATTTCGTGTTTATTTTTCAATACCAATCCATTATTTAAGATCCTCCGACCAGGTATATATAATCCACTGCATAATCCACTGTTTAAAAGCTCATAAAATAATGTTCACATATTGTGTGATGGGTCTAAGATTCAGAAATCGGCGAGTGCGGTGGAACGCTAAGGCACTTCGCTTTTAGGTGAAAAAGACGCGAGTTCGATTCCCAAGTGGGACGTCTTTGTTTGTGTGTCTGTTTGTGTGTTTGTGCTTTTGTTAGTTAGTTTGTTTTGTTTGTTTGTTAGAGGCAGTCTTCCAGTAACAGCCTCACCTCTATCCCCCCCCCTAAAAAAAAACAACCCCAATTCTGTCACTATGTAGATTATTTTTCGTCAAGCCATCCACCATCCCCGCATAACGTGTAGAATTCCAGTTTCATTTTTTTCTTGCAGTAGCCCTACTTAAACGTTCAAGTCCCATTACGTTT
>NW_004797367.1:727158-729910 GCF_000002075.1 Aplysia californica
CATCATCATCATCATCATCATCATCATCATCATCATCATCATCATCATCATCAACAATGTGTACAAACTCCCGCCTCACACAAAGAGGGCCGGTATCCCGTCCTTGTTCCCAGACTGCTCATAGTAGAGGGAGTGGAGATCTGACACCTGGAGGAAGCCGCTATCGTAGGGCTTGATCGGTGGGTACAGGTCTCTGTACGTCTCGAACGTTCGCCCGGTCATCTTGGGGATTCTCATCCTGCCAATTTGGGATGTAGATATTGCAATAGGTTCAATAAAAATTCGAATCCGGGTAGCGACCGAAACATTTTCTTCTCTAAAACGGTCTCCTTTCACTTTCTTTCATTATCTCTTGCAATATTTTGTCGTCTGCTTTCGAGTCCACTTTCTTCCCCAACCCCCTCACCTCCTTTGCCCCCTCCACTGGGCTCCTGGCTCTTCCTGCAGCCTTTCTACTGCTACTCCTTGGCTGATTCTTACTGCTGTCTTTTAGCCACACCCCTGATCTTCTGGTAGGAAAGATCTACACCTAGCCTTCTGGGACAAGGTCAAAAAAATCTCGGAGGTCCTGTGAGCAAGTTGCGCACGTTAAAGATCCCATAGATCATGGATGTCCAAAATCGATACGGCCGCTACTCCTGCAAAATTAAAAAATTCCTCCCAGTTGAAAATGTTTGGCGCTCATATGACTTTATGCAGCTGCGAGCGCCGTTAAACACTTACCAACCACCTGCCTATTTTGTTTATTTCATTACTTTGATGAGCTCCTGATTTCACCACGATGCCTCAAATATAATAAATGTGTATGTCTTTTATTGACTTCAGATCATGAGGAGGAATTTGGATCTTCACTGATCTGAAATATTCTGTTGTACAAAACATGGTGCAACCAATGATTTCATGAAGTTTCTACTTTAGTGCCCTTTAACAGCTTGCAGAGTGAATCAAACAACCATCTTGTTCTTTCACTTTTAGAATATTATAACTCATAAAGTTGTCACAATAAATGTGTCTTGCGGGGAAGGAAGTGGCTCTGGAAATCTAGTGGTGAAGCCACCGGGACTCCAAATCGTGAGATTGGTAGCTCGGCGGTTAGAGCCTGACCTCGGTCCGACATCGTGTTCTTGGGAAAGGTACTTTACACGAATGTTCCACGAATTTAGCTCGGTGATATCAGAGATGGGCACTAAATTCAGAGGTCCTGCTTGCGTCTTTAAAAAAAAAAGTTTACACTGTGAATTGACAGTACCGCAAGGGGCGTCCAACTTGTACAATTTTCTCTCAGTAACCAATAACCATCTCCCATTATAATAATATACTGCGTCAAGTCAGTAGTAACTTGTACAGTATACATTTTAACCGAATAATCTGTTGTTGTTTTATTTTTTCTATTCTACTTTTTCTTTGTTGGGAAAGAACATGTTTTGCCACGGTGCCCTTCCTTCAAATGTTATAGCCTGCATTGAAAAAGGAGCATTATCTGGTGCTAACTTTTAATCAGCAATTGTTCAGGTTAACCCTTTTCAGAGGGGGAAAACAATACCGTAAACTCTACTAGACACGGATCGATTTTACCACGTACCTCAATCCATCTCTCTCTTTCTCTCTCTCTCTCTCTCTCTCTCTCTCTCTCTCTCTCTCTCTCTCTCTCTCTCTCTCTCTCTCTCTCTCTAACACAAAAGAGAACCTCGATCTGATCTAACTCTGACGTTCCACTTTTTTCAGTGCTGCGAAATCTCGCTAGCTTTCCAATTTTTCTATTTGCTTTTATGATAATATTTAATTGATTTTTCCTTTTCATAATGCAAAACAGACCATGTTGACCTTAAGAAATATTGCAAGTCCGACGAAGCGCCTAGCCCTGCACCTGCTGTTGTGACGTTGGGAGTATAAAACAAAATGTGCGACGACCTTCGCTGCCTACAGAAAACCACCATTTAGGTCAAAGGTCAGAATGGAAGACACAAAACGGACACAGTTGGAATGAATGAGTTTACAGTAGTTCTAAGCTCCTTGGTTGGAATACATAATGTGTTTTCTGTCGAAATCTAAAAGCTGATAAAAATTAGATAGATCTAAATATTTTTTAAAGTGTAGTTTGGTACATGTACAAATATTCTTCTCTACCCTTTCTTCTCTTGTAGCATGTTATAGAGTAGTTAGGCCATATACGATGTTCATTCGTCAACCGATCCATATTCTAGAAAACAGTTACATAAATCAGACTGTTTCCACGGATGAACTGTATTTCCACACATGTATTGGGAAGGAAACAGATTGGATTCTGCAATGGCAAAGAGACAACTCTACTATAGATAGATGCTCAAGACTCAAACGACTCGCGCGTACACACTACATTACAGTACACCACACATACACACACACGCACACACACACACACACACACACACACACACACACACACACACACACACACACACACACACACACACACACATTCATAGTCTCTATATCTTCCTATCTTGCCCTGTTTCTTCCCACTCCCATTTTTTTTTCTAAAAAATATTTTTTGCTGCTCTGAAGGACGGTGCTTTCAGCCCTGAAGCCTGTCTGTATTGTCAATCCCACCTTACCGCTGACAGATGTCACAGCTCTAACTCAGCTCGCACCAGCCGACCTTCTGCAAGTTCATAACAACTTCTTTTGTACAGAAGTCAGTAAAGGCTTATGTCTCTCTCTATCTCTCTCTCTCTCTCTCTCTCTCTCTCTCTCTCTCTCTCTCTCTCTCTCT
>NW_004797367.1:730645-736884 GCF_000002075.1 Aplysia californica
AGCTAGCTAGCTAGCTAGCACTACCATCCTTTAAAAATAACCATCTATAAATCCAACTCTCTGTCGACATAATTCTTGTCACTGTCTATGTCAACATCAACATCGATGTCTGCCCCCTCATGCTCCTCCCTTATCCCTCCTCCCTCCCCCTCTCCCGACCTCCCTTCCCGTTTTACCACAAAACAAGGCCTCGTCAACGACTCTTCGTTTATCCTCCCCCTCCCTCCCCCACCCCCCCACACACACACATACGCATACACTCAACACCCCTCCTATACCAAGACCCTCCCCAAATCTTGACCCATCGACCGTTCCTGTTTTTCTCATTCTCTTGGCTTCCCTTTGATGAAAAAAAGCTGACTCATCCACCTCATCTTCTTTTTTTTCGTTCTCATAGGTTTCATTTATCTCTCGTGGGTCGGAAACCTTACTCGTAGAAATAATCACATCTCCAGGTCGCTAGACGCCGCGACTGTCTTAGTAAAACCTTTCTTTTTCTTATTTCAAAAACTCCGTAAAATTAACTGACTAAACGGGGATCTAGCTGCAGACTGAGGTGACAGACAGATTGGTCTTTGAGACAAGGAGGCGACAGGGTGATTTCTTTCAGACCCTTCAGGCTGGCTTCCAACTGCTCACAAGTTTCCTTCGCCATCCCCTCGGTTTTATTTTTAGGGTCTTTTCACTAGTATTTTAGCAGCGAGGAAATTGTAAACAGGTGGTTTTATTTGTATGATTGAGTAATGGGGAGCACATCAACATAGTTATGGTCGTTTAGTGATTTTTTTATTTTTTATTTTTTCTTTTTGGGGGGGGAGGGGGTAAGACAGACAGAAATAACAATGGAAAGTAAAAAGTTGGATCTACCAATAGCGCCCTTCTTCCTCCCGCTTGCATAGGTTGGAGAATGCCACTGGTTGGGCCTGCTTCTGCAGCATCTATCCGGAGACGACTACGACGTAGATAGACCAATGAAATGGCTTTGTGCCTCTAGATCAAGTAAGAAATCTGGGGGGTTCAAGGGTGGGCGGGGGGGGGCTGTTTTAACCTACAATTTGATATTTTGCAGTTAAGTTTGAATTATTCTTGAAAATAATTGGTTTGCGACAGTTTTAGGGGCTATAATATGTGTGATCTGCAGCAAATAATACACAGTTTGACCCCCAAAGCAGTGCATCTGTGTGCTGGAGTGCGTCTCCGAATAGTTTCTGGGTGCTCGCTGGAGACGTCTCCGAATATCTTCTGCCCGTTCTTTAGACTGTTCTTCCCCTCTTTTGTTTCCGTTTGTCTGTTTGTTATTCCCAAGTACTCAACGGCTGTACCAGCATCGGTGGTGTAGCACGTTGAGGCGCTTCGCTATCACACGCAGGAGACCCGAGTTCGATTTTCGAGTAGGGAGAACATTAATTATTTTTAATCGAGTATCTCGGTCTTTCTCTTGGGATGTTGTAACCCTCTTATCCCGAGTTGGCCCTGACAGGCTGGGTCGGAAGTCCGCCTCATAAATAATCTTTAAAACACGTACATTAAGAGAACAAAAAAAACTACATGTAAATGGACCAGCGTCTTGTTGTGTTCCAATTTGCTTGGCTGTGGAGGGGGTTTCCTTTCTACGAACTCCATTTACGCTTCTCGTCTTAATGTCCCCTGACACATTGTGAGTGGTTGGCGGGTGCTCTGGTGTGGTTTGCGTCTTCTTTCCTATCAAACATCTATTGTCTTTATCTCCCCTCCTTTTTGTGTTTGTTACTCTCTTGTAACATCTCTAATCTTCAGCACTTATATGACCCTATTGTGTTGCAAGTGCCGTAAAACACTTACTAAAACTTAAAAAACGGACACATTGCGGCCGTTGCAGTGAAGATCCAGCATGCACAGACGTAAGTGAACCCAGCATCTTGAATTAGACGCGGCATCCATCTTGGTTATAATCTCGTGATCTGGATGAAAGCGCAGAGCACAATGCAGACAGAGATAATATGATTAGGATTGTAAGATTGCAGAGCTCGTGAGCATATCTCCTGATCTCACAGCAAACCAAGATCACATCAGCCACAGGGTGGGGGGCGCGAGATGGCAAACAGGGATCATACAACTAAAAGAAATAAGCTCCATAAGGCAAGATAAAGATGATTTTAGTATGTATATTTTGTTTGAGCCAGAATGAGCACGGTAATTCTTTCCTAATGGGAGCAAGCCGTGTACTACTGCAAGCATGGTGTCTGATTCATGCGTTAAAGCCATTTTGAGTGGCGTCGGTGGCCTAGTGGTTAGGTTACCGGACCCACAATCGTGAGAATGCGGGCTCGGGGTTTCGAGCCTCAGCTCGGTCCGATGTTGTGTCCTTGGGAAAGGCACTTTACACGAATTTCCCATATTATGGCTCAGTCCTTTTGGAGATGGACGTTTAATTCGGAGGTCTCACCTCTTAAATGACTTAATAGTGCTGATAGGGGTGTTGAACCTATACCATTTCACAAAGACATTTTTATAAGGATGCGAGAACAGACATACAGCGGTTTGTTACCAAGAAAGATGAAAGGCATCCAATACCACCAAATGTGAAAATACTAGTCTGCCCAAAACAAACAAAAATACTCTCGATGAAACACCGGGATAAACTATCATTAACAAACGTTCTCCCTAGAAATCAAAGTCTAAGCGATATTTTTAGCTACATGGGGAGCAATTTAGGCCAAAATCGAATTATGTGACGCTCTAAATGTGCTATTTGTATCATATTTTTAACGCACTTACTGTCGTCCGTTATTTCACGGTAAGACTCTTCACCGTTGCATATGCAAAATTTGAGTTCGATTTCTGTGTGAGGATCGAAGTGTTTGATTGACTATCTCCGTCTGTCTACTGGGACAGTGCATCCCGCTCACCTCAGGTCTTCGCTGACAAGCACAGTTGAAGCAGCCCGCCTCCTCAAAAATCGTATCTTTATCTGTATGTTAGCTTGTCTGTATGCTACTGTTTAGTGCCTATACTATAAAGCGCCAGCGTGCGCTGTATGCTTCTTGGGAAGTTGAGATTTTTTCGGAATGCTGCAAGGTCTGCTGGGGTAGTAATATAGATTGTAAAGCGCAAAGAGATTGCTGTTGAGTGGGAATCTGCTCTATCAGAATTTACTATTAATATCTTAATCTGTGCGGGTGTATCACATTTTAATTGAATAGAAAAATATGGAACGTACTTCCTATCGTTGTTTGCCTTATCTGTTATGAATCTGGGAATAAAACTCATCTTTTGTAATTCTATTTTTCTCTAATTGTAGCCGTCTGTTCTCCCCCCTCCATCCCCCCTGCCCAAACCCAACATACTGTTGCAACAGGTGTACTAATTTGGGTCAGCACAAGAAGGTCAGGGGTTCGAATCCAAGTAAGATCATGTACAATCTTTTCGGATTTCCCAGGATTGTTTTCCTCTGAGTCCGGATCCACTGGCAAGGTTTTGAAGAATCTTGATAGGCTAAATTTATTGCGTCTAATATCGCTTTTAAGCTTGGTCATTTTAAAAAATATAATATTATTATGACGTACATCCCTTCAAACAGCCGACAATTTCGCAATCCTGTAGGCTCTTGAAAATATAATTATGGGATGTTCTCAAACTTGCTTAATTTGTCTCTAAAAACACTCTAGACAGGCCTAAAATAGCTTCTTCTTAGTATTTTGCCGCCACAATCTTTTGACTTCTTGCTTTAAAGAAATGAAAATAAGCTGTACAAAAAGCTAACAAACAAAACACTAGACATGATTAATCTACGTGACTCTGAGCATATGAAGACTAAGAAATAACGTGGGCTGTCAATTCCTGAGTGTACTCAGCATCTCAAGGCCACCGAGGCTCTACACGTTCATATCGGTCGAGTGTGAAGTGTGAAGTTCGCGCCATCAACTCAGCTCTGCATACTTTGCTTGAGTGTGAAGGTCGCCATAATCAACATGTACATACGCCAACATGAGCAAGGACACCCTGTGTGTGTGTGTGTGTGTGTGTGTGTGTGTGTGTGTGTGTGTGTGTGTGTTTGTGGGTGGATGGGTGGTTTGACCGAGAAAGTGGGTGGGGAGAAAACACTTATGGCTAGATAGAACGGCAATCAGAATCTCTCTTCTTAATAAGCTGTTGTTATCTGGAACAGTTCACGGCTGAGTGTCCACTTGTTGGGGGTTTTATTAGCTGACTCGTAAAATCGTGTTAAGTATGAAAGAATTGCGTAATTTTGGGATGTTTCAGACATGCCTTTTATAGATGAGGGCGTGGAAGATTTGCAACAAAAAATATCGTCTGTTCGTGACGTAATGTGGTGATTAGATTATAAAATTCATATCAGCTGAGACTTTGTCGCTTGTGAAAAGCTGACTTCCATCTCTGTGTGTGAAGGTGGGAGTTTTCAAAAGGCAGCGTAGGAGGTTCATTAGAGAGTCTTTATGCGTCCTTTTAATTATGACTAAACACAGGTCTAGCACAGAGTATGTACAAAGAAATCGTGTGACGAAGAGAAATGATAGAGAGGCAACAGGTTGTTAGGGATAACTTCTGAAGGACACATCGAGAGGCAGAGACAGAGACAGAGAGACAGTGAGACAGAAAGGGCGAAAGAGAGAAGGAGAGAGACTGTGAGACAGTGAGACAGAAAGGGCGAAAGAGAGAAGGAGAGAGACTGTTAGATAGTGAGACAGAGAGATAGAAACAAAGAGAGAGGAGAGAAAGAAACAGAGAACGAGAGAGAGAGAGAGAGAGAGAGAGAGAGAGAGAGAGAAGAAAGAAAGAAAAAAAGAAAGAAAGAAAGAAAGAAAAAAAGAGGCGAAGAAGGAAAGACACAGAGAGAAAGAAAGAGATGTAAAAGATATAAATGGAGCTCATCTATACACACAAAAAGAATGAGCTCAAAAAGAGAAGGCATAAGAGAATGACAGAATTGAATAAAGAAAGAGATTGATCAGAGGATTTGCACAGGGAAGAGATTCTATCTGTTGACCGAGTCGGTGTGAGTCTCAACCTAAACCACCGACATCTTCTCTAGACCTGTGTTAAGCCAGGCCCATAGACCCGCTCATCCGCATAATTTCCAAAGAAAACAAAAGAATGATCTCCATTTTTTTTAATTTTTTTTTTTGGGGGGGGGGAGGGGGTGTTTGTTTTTTGGTTTTTGTTGGGGTTTTTTGGTTTGGGTTGGGGTTGTTATTTTTTTTGTGTGGTTTTTTTTGTTTTTGTTTTTGTTTGTGTTTTTTTTTGGGGGGGTAGGTGGTCGTTCAATCTGTAACCTATTTTTAAGAAATCTTTCTTCGTGCTATTGCATTTGGTTCAGGATACGGAATGGGGAGGTGGATGGGGGTTGGCTCGCGTTCTGGTGAGGTTTGCTCCTTCCTTCCTGTCAAACATAATTATGATAATATCGTCCTTATCTCCCTTCCTTTTCTTTGTACTTTACTATCTAGCAACACTTCTAATCTTAGACATCTATATTATGACCCAATTATAATGCAAGTACCGTGAAGCTCTTACTAAAACTTGACGTAAAGGAGTGAGGAAATGTTTATTAATCTAACGAGAACAATATAATATGTATTTCACCACGACAATTAGTGGCAGTACAGTAACCACTGTATGTAGTTTATCCAAATACCCGGTTATTCAGGAAAAAAAGGCTCCCAGCCCCGTTGTAATCTCTACATCAGCAGCAGAGGCAGTAGCAGCAGTAGCAGAAACATCCCTCGTGAGCTGTGTCTGTTATCCTAGATATCTACCCATCTCTCAACACCGCTGTAGGTCTCTCCTCTCACAGCTCGCCGCCACAATCTCGTTCTACTCCGGAATGGAACAGCCTTGGATTTTGCACTCTCGCTCTTTTGGCTTTTCCAATGCCCCCCCCCCCCCCCCCCCCCCCTTTTCCCCCCCCCCCCCAAAAAAAAAAGCCCCCCCCCAACCTCCCCCTTTTTGGGCTTTTCCAAGCCCCCCCCCCCCCCCCCCCCCGTCTTTTCACCGCCTCTCCTAAACTACCAGTCTCTCCTCATCATCTATTCCTCTCTTTTATTGGTACTCCCTCCCTCCCCCTCCCTACCCCCACCCCCTCCAGTCGCTGCACCTTCTAATCCTTCTAGATCTATATTTGCTCGCTCCAAGTTTTTCATTGTGCATTGTCACATTGTTTCACTCATTCTTTGTCGTTTTGAAAATCCTCTCTCTCTTCTCTCTCCCTCTCTCTCTCTCTCTCTCTCTCTCTCTCTCTC
>NW_004797367.1:737077-738232 GCF_000002075.1 Aplysia californica
TCTCTCTCTCTCTCTCTCTCTCTCTCTCTCTCTCTCTCTCTCTCTCTCTCTTTTGAAAAGACACTAAAAACTGTACTGCCATCTGAGTACCACACAAGAAGAGTAAAGCTGAGACAACTAAAGCCGATGTGGGTGCCAGGATCGTGATGTGAAACACAATAGAGTAAAATTGTAAACCCTCTCTGGTAATATCTAGCAATTTGAAGAGTTTTCGTTTTGTCTAGGTAAGAGTTTTATGGCACTTGAAAAACAAATACGTCCTATTAGTGGGTGGATGGAGGGCGCCACTGGTAGGTCCTACTTTTTTTACTTTCTCTCTGTTGTTTCAGTTTGTCTTACTTTTCCCCCCAGCGCCAAATGACCATTATTGTGTCGATGTGCTTCTCCTTGCTCAAACTAACAAAGAAACAAATAAAGGTCATATACGTGCCGAAGATTAGTAGTAATAGTAGATGTGTTACAGGAGAATATCAAAGCACAAAAAAGGAGGAAAGATAAAGATGATAGATGTTTGAAAGAAAGCAAACCACACCAGAGTGGGCGATTGGCGGGTGCTCTGGTGTGGTTTGCTTCTTCATTCCTATGAATCATCTATCACCCTTATCTCCCCTTCTTCTTTTTATGTTTGTTACTCTCTTGTAACACCTTTAATCTCTGGTGCTCATATGACCTTATTCAGTTGCGAGCGCCGTAAAAACCTCTACTAAAACTAAAACCACACCAGAGCACCCGCCAACCACAAACATGAGAGAGTTTTCGAGACGCAATATGTAAATGATGGAAATCTAGACATAGCAGGCTGCATTGTTGCTAATAGATATCTTTCCCGTAAAAATGAATTACCTGTTGTGAAGTTTGTAAAAGCCTTTGTTTGGAGTGGATGATTTAAGACGTAATGCATCTGATCTTTGAAAAATAAAACTTTTTAAAACCTTACATCGCCCTAAGTCCTGTTTCTTTTTCTTCCGCGCCCTACTTTTTTTGTCCATTATGTCTGTGAGTCTGTATTCTATTTCCCCTGCACTAAGTGACCGTTATTGTGACGGTGTGCTCCCCTTTATTCAAAAC
Source organism: Aplysia californica (assembly GCF_000002075.1). Classification (NCBI taxonomy): domain Eukaryota; kingdom Metazoa; phylum Mollusca; class Gastropoda; order Aplysiida; family Aplysiidae; genus Aplysia; species Aplysia californica. The sequence continues at coordinate 738,146 of NW_004797367.1, forward strand.
ATCAAAACATGCTCCACGTGACGACCCCGCCCCCTCCCCCGGAGAGAGAGAGGGGAGAGAGAGGGGAGAGAGAGAGAGGAGAGAGAG
>NW_004797367.1:739947-741234 GCF_000002075.1 Aplysia californica
GTGAGGTTGCGGGTTCGGGGGTTCGAGCCGGGGCCCGACGTTTTGTCCTTGGGAAAGGCACTTTACATACACTTCACCCTTATACCTGGTGAAAATGGGTACCCAGCTATAGACAGTGAAAGATCTTGTCAGTTTGTCAGTGTTTGAGCTCTTAACCAGCTGCTTGCACTGTATGCTTCCCGTGAAGCTGAGAATGTTTCTGAGTGTTCTATGGTCCGCTGGGGTAAAACATGTAATATAGTGTAAAGCGCACAGAGCTTGCTTTCGAGTGGTAACATGCGCTATTCTAATGCTATTTATTATTTCAGAAATACTGATTTCTATAGTTGGTAGCACACTTGCTGATGTCTGCCTTTTTAAGAAGTTTCAGAAGGAGCGAAAGGTGGAGTGGGGGGTGGGGGTGCGTCTGATTAATTTTTACGGATTTTGTTTCATGGGCAAATGTGGATGTATCCGAACTGGTCCGTTTCAAGAGAACTCTGTGCTGTGACATTATGTTAACACTTTTCAACAGAGAGAGACATAAAAACTGATGATTATTTTAACTGGGAAAATACCTCTCAGATTTAATGACCGTGTATTTCTCATTGAGTGTTAATTGAATTTGATTTTTAAGCTGTTTATCGAGTACACACTACTTCCGTATGGGGTCCGTTTCCTGCATTGAGTAACCTAAATTATGTGACTTACAGAGTTATCGATTGCACACACCTTAATTATATTATCAGGTCTAATAAGGTCTGTAGGCCTACCTTGCATTGGGTAACAAAAATGTGATAAAAAGAAAACTATCGGGTGCATACAAGTACATTACATTTATATATAAGATCTGTATCCTGAATTGAGTAGAATACATGTTGATAAATAGAAAGCTATCAGTGCATACGCATTACATATAATAAGATCTGAATCCTGCACTGGGTAACATAAATGTGACAGGAACGAATTACCAGGAACAAGCACCCACATATATATCGGGCTGAATTGGGCTGTATCCTGCACTGGGTAACTTAAAACACGTATCCGTGAGGTCGTATCGTCGTAATCAGTTGGGCGAAACAGAACAACAGACATCGACGGGATCAGGCGTGGTAGGGAGATATTGCCGAGGCGGCAGGACCCGTTTGTTGTGAATGTTTGGCTCTCGTCTGTTTGTTTTGACGTGTTGTCTGCGGGGCCCGGGAACAGCGCCGAGGTGGAATCTCCGAATCGAGGCCGTAGTTTATCGAGTACAGTGTACCTCCAGAGCGTTATGCGTGAGTGATGTATAATGTGTGTGTGGTGGTG
>NW_004797367.1:741742-744180 GCF_000002075.1 Aplysia californica
TCTCTCTCTCTCTCTCTCTCTCTCTTTTTCTTTCTCTTTCCAACAAACGCCCATTTTGACGGTGCACCCGTCTGGCTTTCTTCTGTAATTCTGAACACTTTTAATCAAGTTTTGTTGAACTTTTCCCCAACACATGACTTGTTTTCGAACTTAACATGTTCACCTCAAGGACGTCGTATTTTTTTAAAATGTTTTTTAAAAAGGAGTAAATAAAATGCTCGTGTCAGCTTCAGGATTGTAAGAGAAAATGCTCGAGGTATTTGTGAGTTTGTTTACCCGATGTGCGCTCACCCGTTTTATCAATTCAGATCTGTAAATTCTCCGCTAATCTCGCAGGAGTGAAATCCCCACAATCAAATCTTTGTCAGTGCCAGCGGCCAGTGGACCGGCGTTCTTGAAGCCACAGCCGCGTCAACCGATAAACAAAAAGTAAATAAATTATGTGATTGTTTTTGCTAAATCACGAAATAACGACTATCTGATTCAGTCTTCAAGTCGCCATGTCCATTTGCCCCCTAACCTCTTTGAGTCCCCCGGTTTCGAATGTTCTTCGTTTTTTGCTGCATTCGCAATTTTAAAATACCTCTTTCGTGCACAGATTATGAGTCTAGATTATTGTTCATCTTTAATCTTAACTGTTTGCTTACTTTAAGATGTTAATTTATTTGTAAATAATAGATTTTGTTCACTTGTAAAAATGAGATTGCTATCGCCTGAAGTGAAAGTCGAGATTTTCTACGTTTCACATGTGTTTTGTCGCGCTTGGTAGAAGGACGACGGTTGTAGACCTTCTTTTGACTTTCCCCACTGTTTGTTTCTCTTTCTTTCTCTCTATCCTGCTTCTTGCTTTTACCTCAAATTCGTTACGGTGTCGAAGTGCTCCTCCTTACTGAATTAAAAACCAAACCAATACCATGTTTTTGTCTCTTTCCCTATAGAGCCAAACCCTTATCTGTCACAGAGACACAGAATTGCAAAACCTAAATTGTCAAAGAGTACATAGCATTAATAAACACAGATGACATCAGATCGGGCAGTTTTGTCGTGGATTTAGAAATGGAATGGGTTTAACGTCCCTATCAATACTATTAGGTTATTTAAGAGGCGAGACCTCCAAGTTCAACATCCATCTCATAAAGGGCCGAGCCAAGTGTGAAATTAGTGCAAAGAGCCTTTCCCAAGGACACTACGTCGGATTGAACTGAGGCTCGAACCCCGAACCCGCAACCTCGCGATTACAAGTCCAGTAGCCTAGCCACTAGGCCACCGACGCTACCGGTCGTGGAGTTTCTTACTTTTGTCTTTGGGTGGGACAAATTAATTAGACCACACAGCAAAACAAAGGTTCTGAATTCTTTTCCTAAGTCAACAAGAGTGGATTATTACCTATCGTTTAGTACCAACGTCTCTGATGTAGGGTTTAGGCGCTTCGCTGTCGCACGCAGGAGACCCGAGTTGCGAGCGAGTTAGCCGTGACAGGCAGTCCGCTTCCTCAATGGTCTAAACTGTGTCGATTGAGACATAAAAACTGCTATATTAGAAAAGAAACACTTTTACATCATCTAGAATCCCTAGTTTTCCAGGTATCACATTTTCTAAATTCTACGGAAACAACAACCAGTCGACAGCGTTGAGGACGTATGTATATCAGGGGGGTTTTCTGTAACGTCCTGGCGCTTAAATGACCAAAATTGAGTCGATAGTGCCGTTAAACACCTACTCAATCAATCTGAAACGTCCTTGCTGATCATACTACTCGTACTTGTAATTTATAAATACAATTTACATAATTTTCGTCAAGGAGCAGTCTGCTTTGATCCTGCCTGGCAGGGGCAACTTGGCAGAAAAGACAACGTTTCAGCAGACAAACGGAGATGGTTCCTCTGACATCGAACTCATGCCTTCTGTTTGCATAGGCGCAAGTCGCGACGGCTACGCCGCTGAAGCCGAAACTTCCTTGTTGAAGCAATATTATTAACGCCAGATTCGAAATATATGACAATGTACAACCTACCATACCGTACCACCTCATAAGCTTACCAGGAAGTGCTGAGTTAAACATACGTCAATTATTGTTCTTCTTGCTCTGCCGGGCCTCGTTTTCAGGTCAGGATGAGGAGAGGAGATACAGGAATATTAATTATTTTCCCCAAGTCTTACAAGTAATCACCATTGAAGTCCTCTCACAGTTTTATCTCGTTGGCGAAAGTTCCAATGCCTCGTCAAATTATCTACTCGTCTAGTGTAAGGGCCTTGCGGTTTTATGGCAAAGTTACCAAAGGATAATTGCTCCAAAGTGAATCACTAAGGAACTATTAGACTTACTGGTGAGATACATCTTGAGATTGCCATTAACATGTTATATAGAAAAAGGAGGGCAAGTAGTATGACAAAACAAAAGTGTGGACTTCTCTCTCTCTCTCTCTCTCTCTCTCTCT
>NW_004797367.1:744305-747643 GCF_000002075.1 Aplysia californica
TCTCGCTCTCGCTCTCTCTCTCTCTCTCTCTCTTACTCTCTCACTCACACACACAAACACACACACACACAAACGCACACACGTAAACATACACACATTAACGCCCACAAATATTCAAACACACCTCCCTTATCCTCACTCCACCAACAAGAAAAACGAAACAACAATAGGTAAGCAAAAACAATTTGTCTCCAAGCAAGAACCTACAGACTTTGGACCCCTCTCCACCTATCCCCTCAGAACAGCCAACAAACGACCATAACACTTTCTCTCTCCTTCATCTCTTTCACTCTCACTTTCGCTCTCTCTCTCTTCTCTCTCTCTCTCTCTCTCTCTCTCTCTCTCTCTCTCTCTCTCTCTCTCTCTCTCTCTCTCTTACTCTCTCTCTCTCTCTTTCTCTCTCTCGCCCTCCTTCCTTCCCTGTCACAGATTCATGTTCCACGCCAAATTAACTCCCTGTCCGAGCCGAGAGCTTGTCGCTTCGCCCGAGTGCCAGAGAAGAGGGCGCCGTGTCGTCACACAATGAGGTAATTGCTACAGGCTCTTTCCCGCTCACGAGTGCTCAGGTTGGCTGAACGCTAATTGTCGGCCCCGGCTATCATACAAATTACTCCATCGTCTTTTCCTTTAGTACATTTATGTTTTGTGCTGAGTGGTATCTCAACTACCAAAGGATCGTGTGAAAGTCTCTGTGCCCCTGTTAGAAATTGTACTCCCAATAAACAGAGTATTATTGTAGCTAATTTAATGGTTGATTGATTGTTATGTACTTGTTTTACTCCTTCGTCAACACCGTTTAGACCTAAGTTCGGTTCTCGAGAGGGGATATTTTTGTATTATTACATGTATTATTAAATCGAATATCTCAGTCTTTCTTCTTGGAAGCTGTATCACTCTCAGCCGCGGTGGAACTGACAGTCAGAGTTGAATCCTGCTTCCTAAACGATCATAATTGTGTCTATGGAGGTGTAAAAGTAAAAACTCTCCTTTTCGAAAATTAATTATTCAATTTGTGAGCTAGACTGTATCTACCCTATCTGTTAAGGGTAGCCTGGGCTTGGTGTGGCACTCTATCCCAACAGATAGACGGAGGACTTGATTTTAAAGTTCCCCACTCAGGAATAGAACTCACATCATCCGTGTACAACATCGGCGAAGACACCTCGTTACTTCAGAATTACAAAGTTCCACCTGCTCTGTACCTAGTTTTGATCAATGTAACGTAAGACATTTTGAGTTTCACAACATCTCAAGCTTTCTCAAATGCAACTCTTTGAATATCTTGATAACGACTTCGAATATTCTTACGATTTTCATAGACTTGATAAACATTTTGTTTCTGACTTCATGGTCTTAGTAACCCAAATGGATTAAAATATCAGACATAACTTTGTAATTCTAAGGTAGCGACCTACCATTACACCACCGATGCCGGTACCTAATTAAATAACATTCTAGAAGCGCAAAGACAGTATGTTTTTATACAATTTCAATATATAATTCTAAATATAGATGTGTTTATGCCCTCATCGGCACAGTTTAGATGGATGCATTCTCAGATTCACAACGGGGTGGAAAGTTAGCACGAACGTGTGAATACGGTTATCCAGAGCAAGCATGTTTTTGTTCGAAGTGGACAAAGAAACAAAATAGTTTGCCTGAAAATGCAGCCATGTCTGAAATGAGAGATGATTCATCAATCCATCTGAATGAACTTTGCGCCGAAAAGTCGTCTTGGCCTTCAGAGGAAAAGAATGTCTTCAGATACACTGCCGCTTTTCTGAAGAAATTGATGCGGATTCAAAAGAAATTATAATGTAAATGTTTTACGCTCATATCGACACAATTTAAATCTTGGGCGAGGCGGGCTGCTTCTACACTGACTGAGATATATACAACGTCCCGTCCGACAGTCGGAAAGATTCCAATTAATATACTTCCCCAAACAAGAATCAAACTTATCTCTTCTGCGAGCGATAGCGAGTAGCATAACCACTATGTTATAGGAACCGGTCATGCATTCAATGGACTGTTCCGAGCCAGCAATTTTACCCAAAAATAAATTTCTATATTGCCTTTGGACAGAAGATGCTTTTTTATTTTTGTCATAAGCATCTTCGTTCACTTTTATGTTACGCTGCACTCCTTAGGACTGTTGTTAATTTTCGGGAGAGCAAGAATGCCCATTAGGATTGCCCACTGCATCTTCTATCGGCGTTTATTGCAGACTTCAAAGGCCTAGACAAGGAGCATTGGGTGCAATTCTTCCCGAAAATCTTTAAAGTAATGTGGAAGTAGGCGCGATGTGTGAGTTTATGATCAGGGAAGGTCTTGTGTTGGATTTAAAAAAGACGGGAGATGAAGCACGAATCTGTTTGTGTTCCTCCTCGTTAAACTGTGTTCTCCAAATTACATGAAACTTGAAAAGTATTTGGTCTCAATGCGAGTTTTGCTACTTTGAATAAGTCACTATCTTAAAGTAAGTTTACTTTCGTCAATAATCAGTTTACGTCTGTGTGGGAAAAACATGACTCTGAAGGGAAAGCTCGCTTTCTCTGCTGAAGAAAGGTTACCCCTCCCCCTTTCCCCCTTTTTCCCTTGCTCCCCTATCCCCACCCACCCCTGCATCTATTTTTAAAAGAACAAAAAAGTGCATAAGTACAAAACAAAACAAAACGAAACAAAACCAAAAAGAACAGTAAACTCCACCAGTCAGTGTTCCGCTGTGTTGGCATTTCTGGTTGTCTGAGAGTCTTGTGCGTTGAGGCTGTAGAGAGGGCCCGAGTGGAGTTGAAACCAAGTCATTTACCGGAAGTAGATTACTGGTGGAGTGTCCGGGCGGTCCCTGGAACGGAAGTCATAGTGGACTAGGAGAAGATGTCAGGGGGCAAAACTCGTATCTTTGGTGTCTGTGACTGTGTGTGAGTCATCATAACTGAGGTGGCCGGCTACTAATGCTCGTGGCTGGTTTTAGGACACAACTAGTAGGTCCTACTTGTTTATTTTCACAGTTTTGTTTCTGTGTGTCTGTTTCCCTTTTTGCCAGCATTTACAAGCCGTTAATACATTTAACTATGTGCTTTTACTGAAACCAATTTAAGCTAAAAAAAACACTCTTGTGCTTTGGATGTTTAAAACTGAATCTTGGTATGCAAAGTTCTGGTTTGAGAATGGTAATCTGTCCTCAATACTTACTGTCTTGCCGAGAATGAGTAAAGAGGGATAGGGAAGAGGTGCTAGAGAGATGAGAGACAGGAAGAGAAAATGAGGAGGGAGGCAATAGAAGAGAGAGGGAGAGAGATACGGGAAGAGAGACAGACAGACAGACAGACAGACAG
>NW_004797367.1:747791-752541 GCF_000002075.1 Aplysia californica
TTTCTCTCCCTCCATCTCTTTCACTCTCACTTTCGGTCTCTCTCTCTCTTCTCTATCTCGCTGGCTATCTCCTCTCTCTCTCTCTCTCTCTCTCTCTCTCTCTCTCTCTCTCTCTCGAACAGCCAACAAACGACCATAACTTTCTCTCTTTCGCTTTATTTCTTTCACTCTCACTTTCGCTCTCTCTCTCTTCTCTATCTCTCTGTCTATGTATCTCTCTCTCTCTCTCTCTCTCTCTCTCTCTCTCTCTCTCTCTCTCTCTCTCTCTTTCTCTCTCTCTCTCTCTTTCTCTCTCTCGCCCTCCTTCCTTCCCTGTCACAGATTCATGTTCCACGCCAAATTAACTCCCTGTCCGAGCCGAGAGCTTGTCGCTTCGCCCGAGTGCCAGAGAAGAGGGCGCCGTGTCGTCACACAATGAGGTAATTGCTTCAGGCTCTTTCCCGCTCACGAGTGCTCAGGTTGGCTGAACGCTAATTGTCGGCCCCGGCTATCATACAAATTACTCCATCGTCTTTTCCTTTAGTACATTTATGTTTTGTGCTGAGTGGTATCTCAACTACCAAAGGATCGTGTGAAAGTCTCTGTGCCCCTGTTAGAAATTGTTGTTTTACTCCTTCGTCAACACCGTTTAGACCTAAGTTCGGTTCTCGAGAGGGGATATTTTTGTATTATTACATGTATTATTAAATCGAATATCTCAGTCTTTCTTCTTGGAAGCTGTATCACTCTCAGCCGCGGTGGAACTGACAGTCAGAGTTGAATCCTGCTTCCTAAACGATCATAATTGTGTCTATGGAGGTGTAAAAGTAAAAACCCTCCATTTCGAAAATTAATTATTCAATTTGTGAGCTAGACTGTATCTACCCTATCTGTTAAGGGTAGCCCGGGCTTGGTGTGGCACTCTGTCCCAACAGATAGACGGAGGACTTGATTTTAAAGTTCCCCACTCGGGAATAGAACTCACGTCATCCGTGTACAACATCGGCGAAGACACCTCGTTACTTCAGAATTACAAAGTTCTACCTGCTCTGTACCTAGTTTTGATAAATGTAACGTAAGACATTTTGAGTTTCACAACATCTCAAGCTTTCTCAAATGCAACTCTTTGAATATCTTGTTAACGACTCCGAGTATTCTTACGATTTTCATAGACTTGATAGAACATTTGGTTTCTGACTTCATGGTCTTAGTAACCCAAATGGATTAAAATATCAGACATAACTTTGTATTTTTAAGGTAGCGACCTACCATTACACCACCGATCCCGGTACCTAATTAAATAACATTCTAGAAGCGCAAAGACAGTATGTTATTATACAATTTCAATATATAATTCTAAATATAGATGTGTTTATGCCCTAATCGGCACAGTTTAGATGGATGCATTCTCAGATTCACGACGGGGTGGAAAGTTAGCACGAACGTGTGAATACGGTTATCCAGAGCAAGCATGTTTTTGTTCGAAGTGGACAAAAAAACAAAATAGTTTGTCTGGTGAAATGAGAGATGATTCATCAATGCATCTGAATGAACTTTGCGCCGAAAAGTCGTCTTAGCCTTCAGAGGAAAAGAATGTCTTCAGATACACTGCCGCTTTTCTGAAAAAATTGATGCGGATTCAAAAGAAATTATAATGTAAATGTTTTACGCTCATATCGACACAATTTAAATCTTGGGCGAGGCGGGCTGCTTCTACACTGACTGAGATATATACAACGTCCCGTCCGACAGTCGGAAAGATTCGAATTAATATACTTCCCCGAACAAGAATCAAACTCATCTCTTTCACGAGCGACAGCGAGTAGCATAACCCCTATGTCGTAGGAACCGGTTATGAATTCAATGGACTGTTCCCAGTCAGCAATTTTAGCCAAAACCAAACTCCTATATTGCCTTTGGACAGAAGATGCTTTTTTTTATTTTTGTCATAAGCATCTTCGTTCACTTTTATGTTACGCTGCACTCCTTAGGACTGTTGTTAATTTTCGGGAGAGCAAGAATGCCCATTAGGATTGCCCACTGCATCTTCTATCGGCGTTTATTGCAGACTTCAAAGGCCTAGACAAGGAGCATTGGGTGCAATTCTTCCCGAAAATCTTTAAAGTAATGTGAAAGTAGGCGCGATGTGTGAGTTTATGATCAGGGAAGGTCTTGTGTTGGATTTAAAAAAGACGGGAGATGAAGCACGAATCTGTTTGTGTTCCTCCTCGTTAAACTGTGTTCTCCAAATTACATGAAACTTGAAAAGTATTTGGTCTCAATGCGAGTTTTGCTACTTTGAATAAGTCACTATCTTAAAGTAAGTTTACTTTCGTCAATAATCAGTTTACGTCTGTGTGGGAAAAACATGACTCTGAAGGGAAAGCTCGCTTTCTCTGCTGAAGAAAGGTTACCCCTCCCCCTTTCCCCCTTTTTCCCTTGCTCCCCTATCCCCACCCAATCCCTGCATCTATTTTTAAAAGAACAAAAAAGTGCATAAGTACAAAACAAAACAAAAAGAAACAAAACCAAAAAGAACAGTAAACTCCACCAGCCAGGGTTCCGCTGTGTTGGCATTTCTGGTTGTCTGAGAGTCTTGTGCGTTGAGGCTGTAGAGAGGGCCCGAGTGGAGTTGAAACCAGGTCATTTACCGGAAGTAGATTACTGGTGGAGTGTCCGGGCGGTCCCTGGAACGGAAGTCATAGTGGACTAGGAGAAGATGTCAGGGGGCAAAACTCGTATCTTTGGTGTCTGTGACTGTGTGTGAGTCATCATAACTGAGGTGGCCGGCTACTAATGCTCGTGGCTGGTTTTAGGACACCACTAGTAGGTCCTACTTGTTTACTTTCACTGTTTTGTTTCTCTGTGTCTATTTCGCATTTTGCCAGCATTTACAGATGGTTAATATATTTAACTATGTGCTTTTACTGAAACCAATTTAAGCAAAAAAATTCTTGTGCTGTGGATGTTTAAAACCGAAGTTCACATCTTGGCATGCAAAGTTCTGGTTTAAGACTGTCCTCAATACTTTCTGTCTTGCCGAGAATGAGTAAAGAGGCATAGAGAAGAGGTGATAGAGAGATGAGAGGCAGGAAGAGAAAATGAGGAGGGAGGTAATAGAAGAGAGAGAGATAGGGGAAGAGAAAGAGAGAGCGCGAGAGAGAGACAGACAGACAGACAGACAGACAGACAGACAGACAGACAGACAGACAGACAGAGGAGATATAAAGATAAAGAAAGTAATTTCTACAGATAAAAATACATCTTCTTAAAGTCTCGGCGTCCAAAGATGGTCTGAGATAGTACAGCAATCCCTCTCGCAGCATGACGCTGGGAGTACGAGACCTTTCGTGCTCTGATAAACCTAGACAGTCTGCTGAACGGATTTTCCAAAGATTTTCCATCTCTGCTGGTGTCTCAACCGGAAGATGATTTAAAAATTGGAAAGCAGTTTTTGATCAAGGTTAAGGTCTCCCCCTCCTCTTTTCTTTTGAGGTTTAGGCGCGTTGTTGAAGGATGTCATTAGTAACCTCTGCTTCTTCACTAACCCAATTTTGTTTCCTGCTTGTCGGCCGTGCTTTTTTACCAACACTGAATCATCGAATAAAACGACATATATCCATTCATAATACACAAACAAAATAACCAATGACTAGCGGTTGTATGAGTATAGTGTATTTACATTTTGATTTGCAAATCAATATCAGAGTTTGGCCCTAAGCTGTCGCTGTATAATGAATGCTACTTACTTATTCTCTTTCTCTCTCTCCCCCCTCTCTCTCTCTCTTTCTCTCTATCATTCTCTTTCTTTCTCTCTCTCATTCTCTCCCCCTCTCTCCTTCCCCCTCTCTCTCTCCCTCTCTCTTCCTCCCTCTCTCTCTCTCTATCTCTTTCTTTCTCTCTCTCTGTCTATCTCTCTCTCTCTGAATGTGTGTGTGTGTGTGTGTGTGTGTGTGTGTGTGTGTGTGTGTGTGTGTGTATGTGTGCACTGTCAGAAATCACAAGGCGGAAGGCAGTCAACACGACACTCGTTTGTCCTTGAACACTTCTTTTAGCTCTACCACATCTTGCCCCTGGGTGATTGCTTCACCTCAGGTTATACCCTTACGGCTTTTACATGATCTACATCTTCTTTTTTTTACTTGATCTCCAGTACTATGTCGGAAAGAGAAATGTTGTCTCTTGTAATTTCAAAACATGTCCTAAATATCTCCATCTTGTTCTTATAGTCCTAATGATATCTTCAACAATGAATACTATATTGGTAGGGTAATTATTATAATCATAACGTTTTGATCTTATGCTTAGGGGTTATCAACGATAGTCATTATTCCAGTTTTAGCTTTGTGTTGTGTGGGGAGTTTGAGTTAGAGGGGGGGGGGAGGCGGATTTCATACTAATTTCCTAGAATGCACCGTCTGCTTGGTTGTTTTGATATCATATTCTAGTATCTCCTTCATAGAGGTGTGTATGAAAATCGTATGTAGCAACCTATCTGAGAGTTACTGTCTGGATTTGCAACAAAGCCATTCTTTACACGTTTGTTTCATTTGGTCGTTTTTCTATGTTATCCAATTTGAAAGGAATTGAAGAGAGTTGTTGTTTTTGTTATTGTTATTGTTCTTAATTCTATTGTTGTTGTTGCTCTAATTCTTCTTCTTCGTCTTCTTCTTCTTCGTCTTCTTCTTCTTCTTCTTCTTCTTCTTCTTCTTCTTCTTCTTCTTCTTCTTCTTCTTCTTCTTCTTCTTCTTCTTCTTCTTCTTCTTCTTCT
>NW_004797367.1:752836-754749 GCF_000002075.1 Aplysia californica
AAGGCGGAAGGCAGTCACCACATCACTCGTTGACCTCGAACACTACATTTAGCTCTACCACATCTTGCACCAGGGTGATTGCTTCACCCCAGGTTATACCCTTACGGTTTTTACATGATCTACGTCAACTTTTGTTTACGTGATCTCCAGTACAATGACGGAAAGATGAAATGTTGTCTCTTGTAATTTCAAAACATGTCCTAAAAATCTCCATCTTGTTCTTATAGTCCTAATGATATCTTCAACAATGAATTCTTGGTTGGTAGGGTAATTATTATAATCCAAACGTTTTGATCCTATGCTTAGGGGTTGTCAACGATAGTCATTAATTCCAGTATTAGCGTCGGGTTGTGTGGGGAGTTTGACTTAGTGAGGGGGGGGGAGGCGGATTTCTTACTAATTTCCTAGAATGCACCGTCTGCTTGGCTGTTTCGTTTTCTTATTCTTCGTCATCTTCTTATTGAGGTGCGTATTAAAATGGTATTCTGCATCCTATTCGTGATCTTCTTCTTCTTCTTCTTCTTCAACTTCTTCTTCTTCTTCTTCTTCTTCTTCTTCTTCTTCTTCTTCTTCTTCTTCTTCATCTTCTTCGTCTTCTTCTTCTTCTTCTTCTTCTTCTTCTTCTTCTTCTTCTTCTTCTTCTTCTTCTTCTTCTTCTTCTTCTTCTTCTTCTTCTTCTTCTTCTTCTTCTTCTTCTTCTTCTTCTTCTTCTTCTTCTTCTTCTTCTTCTTCTTCTTCTTCTTCTTCTTCTTCTTCTTCTTCTTCTTCTTCTTCTTCTTCTTCTTCTTCTTCTTCTTCTTCTTCTTCTTCTTCTTTCCTTTTTCGGTTGATGCAAATAATGTATATTATACGTTCTACGCATAAAAAGATAAAAATCAGTGATTTAATCCGTACAACCACTAGAAAACTTTGTCAGTCACAGAATGTTTGTCGAAAGTTCATTTTTTAAAGATGTTTTCCACATCAAACATGGTGCATCCACATGCAAAGATAGTTACCCTGAATTCTGGACGTCATCTAGCAGATGGCAGGGATATATTATTATTATTATTATTATTATTATTATTATTATTATTATTATTATTATTATTATTATTATTATTATTATTATTATTATTATTATTATTATTATTATTATGTGCCGTTGAGGCGAGTTGGGTAAAAGTAAAAGCTGTGCCGAAAATTCAGTTACGGAGGGAGAGAATGAAAAATAAAGAGAGATGGGGGTGAGGGCGGGAGAGGAAGAGGAGAGAGAAAGAGAGAGAGAGAGAGAGAGAGGGAGAGAGAGAGAGAGACAGACAGACAGACAGACAGACAGACAGACAGACAGACAGACAGACAGACAGACAGACAGACAGACAGACAGACAGACAGACAGACAGACAGACAGACAGGCAGACAGGCAGACAGAGAGAGAGAAAACGGAATGTAGTGTCCTTGGGCATTCGGATTTTATACAAAGAGATCTGAGCTCAGAAAAAGCATTGGAGTTTGCGGAATGGAGACTTACCCTAACAGGTTTTACACAGTACTACTCATAATATATATTTAAGATGATAGATAATATGTCAAACAAAAAGTAGAGCATGTCAAGCCCCATTTTCTAGCCTCGCTTTTATGTCTTACTACTTTTTTTTCCAAATACCACACACACCCTTGTCTGCCTTTAAGTTTAAACCGATGACTCTAAGTCTATTTTCTTTAGTTTAGCCGTTATAAACAATGATTAATTTTTATTCTGCTCTTTGCGCTGTCCTTGCTTTCATCTACACCACAAAGACTTTTAAAAGTAGATCTACTTTCCTAAAGAGAGGCAGTTGTACGTGATAAAGTCATACATTTGTTTTTGGTTATGCATTGTTGTTGTTTTTTGTTGCTGTTGGTGTTGCCGTTTTGAATTGTGAATGGGATCA
>NW_004797367.1:754931-758137 GCF_000002075.1 Aplysia californica
TGTCTGTCTGTCTGTCTGTCTGTCTGTCTGTCTGTCTGTCTGTCTGTCTGTCTGTTTGTCTGTCTGTCTGTCTGTCTGTCTGTCTGTCTGTCTTATTTTTTCCCATCGCTATATGACCATTATTGCGTCGAAGAGCTTATGTTTTACTTAGACAAATAATCAAACCCCTTTCACCACTTTAGCGAATCTCGTTGACCACTATGCCTAATGAATCGAAAAACTCCGTCGAACCTACGGGAGTTACTTGTTCTTTGACGTGTAAAAGACTGCGAGGGTTTGCCCACCATCATGACACATCGTATGCTACAGAACTAGATGAGTTAGCTCTCTGAAGAATGTACACTTTGAAACTGTGCAAATTTCTAGACGTCAGTACAGAAAAAGGTTTGAGTGTTTTCTTCCGTTCCCTATTCACCAATTTTATCTTTTTGTCCCTTTTCAGGGGCATTCATCCATTTTAGTGTTATATTCAGCCTTGCGAGGGTTTCACTTTTTACATCTTCTGAATATTATGGGTATTCATTTGGAAGTATCTGCTTCCAAATAAACTGGGCCCATTTTTCTTCTAAGTAATCCTTTTAAACAATACAGAAAGTCAACATCTATTCTAGTCTTTTCCTACTGAGAATTACCGCCGTATAGACTAAAATCTTATTCAATCAGCTGCTAGCTTTTCTTCGCTTTTGGTCGTGGCCCGTATTTCAGGTGGAGCAGAAGTGATTGCGCGCGCGTGGTGCGAATTACGTTCATCATGCAAGGCGAAGGGGAGCAGAGTTGTTTCCCCCGGCACGGCGCCGCGCTAAATGACTTGCGCACTGTTGCACAAATCTAAACGCGATGGTGCGCCGGCAGGCAGGGAGCAGTTCATGTGAAAACTCAAGAGTGCGTCTGTGGGAGATTATTGCGCCGCGCCTTTCTGAAATTAGGTTGTATTTTACGGTCTTATCGACACTACGTAGTTACAGAGTACTCGCCCTCCCTCCCCTTTCCCACTCTTCTCCCCCATCCACCCTTTCCCTTTTATTGTTCGAGAAGTAAAGAAAGGGAAGTGCGATAAACCAAGTTAGGCAGAAACCATATGTTATTTTATAGACCTTTCAGCGCTGAACTTATTGAAGATAGCATTATATTGTGGTGTCTGTAAAAAAGAAATACCATTTATGCTGTGATCTACCTGTCTATATCTATCTGTCTATCTATCTATCTGTCTATTTCTCTCTCTATCTATCTAATTATATATCTATATCTATCTAGCTGAGCTAGCTAGCTATCTTTCTTTCTTTCTTTCTGTAACTGATTATGACCCATTCTCCCTTTACCTCCAAGATAGACAGTAACGACTCATGAAAAAGTTAATGGAAGACATTACCTGATTTTTGTAAACAAGAGGCATGACTAAACCTCTGGAGACCCAGATCTAGACGGAGAAGGGAGCGAGATGAGAAGGGGTAGACAAGTACGGCTTGTTGGAGCAGTCTGGGGAGTAAGATGGAGGGGGGAGACAGAGGAGATTTCCTGATCGAGTTTGCCCATTACAGAATTCAACTAGGCCGGGAAATGGTAAGGTCAATGGCTGTGATTTCGGGGGAAACTAGTGGCCTGTCTTTGTCCTCCCGGCTTGTCATGTCGGCCTGAGATAGGCGTGAACAAGGTCAACTGTTGACCCACTCTGGGGATGCTCGTGCCTGCTAGGTCATCAGAGAGTTTGAGTGGACACGTCGAAAGATGTCTGGGCCGTGATTGAATATGTCCCTTCGTGTGAGCGCGTCTGTGTGATCGTAAATGTTGTTGTTTTCTTTTTTCCAGATAGAGTTGATTGGGGCGTTAAATGCTTACATTAAATAAAGAGAAAAGTTAATAAATAAATGTGCGAGCTTTTTTGTACTTAATTCAGATCATTTTTCGGAGGTTGGTTGTTTCGACCATGCATAACAAGGCCAGCCAGGGCTGAGTATGATACCTTGCTCTACGAGAAAGACGTAGCTAGGACTCGGTAAATAAAGCCCTCTGCACGAGAATCGAACTCGTCTCTTACGTAGGACCTAACCATTACACTACAAAAATTGTTTGTTTTTGTGCTTACGTGGTTTAAATGTATATATCTGTATGTGTGTGTGTTTTTTGTGTTTGTTTGCTTTTAAATGGGAGTTTTACGGCACTTGCAACACAAAAAGGTCATATAAGTGCCGACCGATGATTAGAGGTTTTACACAAATAATAAACACAAAAAATGGAAGGAGAGATCAGGACGGTTGTTGTTTGAAAGGAAAGAAGGAACAAACCACACCAGAGCATCCACCATCCACCCGCTGTGTGTATGTGTGTGTGTTTGTGTGTGAGAGGGGGGGGGTGGATATGTGTGTGTTTGTGTTTATGTATGAACGCGTGTATCGGTCTGTTTCTCTGAGTCTGAACACTGGTCAATCTGTGGGTGGTTGGCGGATGATCTGGTGTGTTTTGCTCCTTTTTTCCTATCTGACACCAATCGTGTGTGAGAGAGAGATTGAGAGAGAGAGAGAGAGAGAGAGAGAGAGAGAGAGAGAGAGAGAGAGAGAGAGAGAGAGAGAGAAAGTAAAAGAAGAGAAAGACGTATAACGTACAAAGATGGAGAGATGGGAGTAGACCCTCTCGTGATGATGGATGCTCTAGACAGACAAACACTGGCCTCGGACGACACGGCTTACACACTTAATGACGATCATTTCGGCGTAGGAATCTGACAGGCCACAGAATAATATAGTTCTCTCGTCTGATTATAACGTTAGCGTGCGGAAAAGAAACAGTTCTCTTCCCCCCATTCCCTTATTGTTGCTGTTATGTTACGGCCCACGTCTGCTCCGTTGTCATTTCTCATAGCTTTCCTCATTTCTTTGTATCTGTCACATTTGGTCTATCTCCTATGAACACACCCCTGTCTCGTCTGATTCCGAAAGGGGAGGTAACCGCTAAATATCTCCTCTTCCTTTACAGATTTTATATGAACGATATTAAATGCTGAATGGGTGTCTATGTAATGATTTTAGTACTAGAAGTATCTTTCAGAGACACTTTCAGTCGATTATTATTGACTAGCCAATACCTCAAATAGGTTACTAACGAAATTACGTGTGCATAATAATATGAATATTCAGCGGAAGGTATTTATCAGAAATATTCCCGGATCATTTTTTTTTTCTGATCACCCCCTCTCTCTCTCTCTCTCTCTC
>NW_004797367.1:758371-761073 GCF_000002075.1 Aplysia californica
CACACACACACACACACACACATACACAAACACACAAACACATTACTGTTACCACTTTTGGCATCGCTTTCATGCTGCTGTACATTATTCTGAATTAGGTATTTCATAAGGCGAGGTGCTGTCTAAAAAGTCTTACAGGACTATGAAATTAAAATTACAATTGTGAATAGGTTTAACATTCCTTTCTACAATGTAAGGTGTTTTAAGAGGCGGGACCTCTGAATTTAGCGTATGGCCGAGTGTATGGGGGAAGCGGGTGGTTTGAGCGTTCCATTGATAGGTCCTACTTCTTTTCTTTCCCTCTGTTTTTTCTGTCTGCTGCTTCTTTCCTGCTCTGTATAACTTATAACAGTAATTGTGTCGATGTGCTTCTGTTTACTCAAACTTAAAACTCAAATCAAATAGGAAACTTCCTGGAAAGTGCATTTACCAAGGACACTACGTTAGACCGTGTTGAGCCTCGCACGTCCAAACTCTCAATATCACGGTTACCTTAGCCACTAGAATACTGACGTCATTGGACGATGAGACAAGGAGAACGTGTAGAGAAATGACGCTTTATGACGTAGAAAGGGGATAACGCTTGGATGACCCACCCACTGACTGAGCTCAGATCCAGTGACTCTGCCCCTGAAGTGGTGGGATTTGTCCTCTCGACGTGTCAGACTGCCCAGTGGTCATCTGCTGGAGGTCTGCACGTTTGACCTTTGCTCGGATCCCGAAGAAGCCCTGACTCACCGTTACCTTCAAAGACAATGTTCTATCGGACGAATAGTGAGAGACTGGCGTCTGTGGTGCAGTGCTTCAGCTCTTATCTGTTTTATGAAAAAGACGTAAGTCCGATTTCCGTCAGCCGGTCTTCTCTTCATCATAGCTACTTCATCGTGGCTATAACAAAACTGTAACTGACAGAATTCTAACACTGATACGTGTCTGTTTGTTTCAGTTAGTGAGAAGCACATCTTTAAAAACTGGCGTCTGTAGTATAACAATTAGGTGCTTTGCTGCTGTACGCAAAAGACCAGCGTTCAATTCCTTGGTGGGGTACACTTTTATCGACATTTTATTACAGTCTGTCAAATGGGATGTTGTATCCCATTCAGCACGGATTGGCCTTGAAAGGCAAAGTCAAAGTAGTTCGGCTTTCAATCGATCTAAATTTCGTTAATAATGGTATAAAATACTGAAACTCACAATAACTATTGCATCAGAGCTGCATTTACACCTTTGCAAATTATTAAGCTGAGATAACCATGCAATTACATTTATTTTCATCAATGCCACGTTTAGCCTATGTTGCATCTGTCTGTCTTGCCTTACCCCGGGCTGGTAAGAACCGTTGCCTTAAAGATATTATGCATCTCTATAACTGAAACAAACTCAAACGTATCAGTGTTGGTCTTTCACGAGTTACAATTTTCATTTTATGTTTTATTCAAGGTGACGATAAGACTGTTGTCTGTGGTAGAATGGCCAGGAATTAATCGTTTCCGTTGATTTTCTCAATAGGTGGAAAGTCTAATATATCTAATACAGTCCCTTAGGTCTTTCTGTTGGATGGCTCTTACTCGTGCCCCGGGTTGGCCCTTATAGACATAATCAAAGCGACCCGCCTCTTAAATAATCAATATTAAGTTTATGGAGGCTTAAATAGTTATTTGAAATCATGACAACCATAACAGTTATGGGATGTGATTAGTACCATTAAGTCGAAGACTCCTATTATGGCTAACTGAGTTAGAACCGAATTTGACCCCGGAACCACAGTCAGGCTGACCTTTCGGCTTGAGTAAATAGGGTCTGTTATGTCCTTTAAAAGGATGCCCTCTCGGTCAAATAGTTCTGATCTGCAGGATCCGATTGAATCGGTTTGCGTCGATCGGGAAATGGCGATTGCCAGGGCACATTAGATCAAATAGTCCTCTGCCTTGGGTCAGCAAATTTGATCTGAAGTCCATCATCGTGTTCCACCGGCGTCTGCCGTGTAGCGGTAAGGAGCTTTACTGTGGCACGCGGGTGACCCGAGAATCATTCCCAATTGAGGAGAAATTTTATCGAGTATCTTAATCTTCTTGTTGAGATGTTGTGTTCCTCTCAGCCTGGATTGGCCATGACATGCAGGGTCGGACGCCTTACTCCTAAATGGTCTAAATTATGTAGATGGGGGCGTAAAACACCTATTAAAATATGTTTCAAGTAAACAAAAGATTTGGCCCCGTTATGTCACGTTATACGTCGTTGGCTGTCGTTTTCATCAAAAAGCCCCGATCTTGACTTTAAAAAATTAAACATGTTTGAATTTGGAAAGGTGAATCAGATTGTTTTAAAATATTAGTTTAGTCCCTCCTCGAAGTTGAAGGGAAACATGGCTGTCTTCAGGTGGATCAAACCCTGTCCCAATCGATTTGACCGAAATTTCTGCAGTGGGCACTGTGTACAAGGCTAAAGTCTCGATCAAAAGATGGATCTCTATCCCCGCGCGTGGCTACTGGCCAACGATGACGCGGTATGGTCATTACATTAGTGCAGTGGTGGCGGACGGACGTCCTGAGACAAAGACTTGATCTGATCAAAGCGCTCATGAGTGCCGCCTGAGACAATGACTGAGAGGGTCCGAGACAGATCGATGTCCATAGGCCGGACTGACCATGCCATGGAATGACCCTACACTTAAGATATGGCTGTTGGAGGGGGGGGGGTGA
>NW_004797367.1:762371-763521 GCF_000002075.1 Aplysia californica
GAGAGAGAGAGAGAGAGAGAGAGACCAAAGTTACCTTCACAACCTAGGCTTACTATGTCCAATAATGAAGAGATTATGGCAATAAGAGGTTGGAGTGCTGAAAGAAGAGTTTTGCGGCTCTGATGAACGAGGATTATTTTGCCTTCTGGAAAGACTCTTTGTTAAAATGGCAATCAAGGGAAGGATTACTGTTGATGAAATGGTACAGACAGTGTAGGCTGAGAAGCTATAGCTTATTATGGAACCTAAGAAGTCTCATGATTAGTTTGAGAGTAAGTGAGTGCTACATGAAATAAGTGGCATATTTAGGGCAGGCATAAAAGAAGCAGTGTCGTATGGAAGTGGGAGCCAAATATAAATCTCTTGAAAGTAAGAAAAATGAGAAAGTAGATTACGAAAGGAAGCAAAGAAATGAAAAGGAAGGGAGGAAAGACAGAGAAAATAGGGAGGAAAGGGAGCAGAAAGAAAAAAAAAGAAAAAAAACACTGATCGTTTCAGTTACGGAGATCGAATGTATGTCAATCGAACAGAAAAAAAATTCCTCTGTGTATGTGTATATGTCTGTATATGGAAGAAAAAAGGAGAGAGAGAGAGAGAGAGAGAGAGTAAGAGGGGGTGAGGGAGAAAGAGAGACAATACGTGAGTATGTGTGTGAGGGTGTGTGTTTGTATTTCTATGTGTGTCAGAGAAATAGAGAGAGAGAAAGAGAGAGTACGAGAGAGAGAATGCGAGAGAGAGGGAGTGAGAGAGAGAGAGAGAGAGAGCAAGAGAGAGAGTTTTATGTGTGTATTTGTTTGTATGGGTCGTTTGTGTAAGTCTATGCGTGTAAGTCTGTGTGTGGTGTTTTTTTGTGTGTGCGTGTGTGTAAGCCTTTGTGCGTCTATGTGTATGCGTGTAAGTCTGCTTGTGTGTATCAGCATGCACTTGTGCACGCGCGTTAACTCACGAGCCATATGAAGGCGAAGGGCGTTATTTGTTTTTCTAACATTTCCCCATAGGCAGGTTGTTAACAGACAGGAGGCAACAGACGGGGGTGTTGCTGCATGATTCATAAACTGCCGGTTTGTGTATTTGCTTCTTTTGTTTTCTCGGAAGGGGATCTTGTTCTGTATTGTGTCTGCTTGAGATTAGTTTGTTTGGTTTTGTGGGG
>NW_004797367.1:763621-766019 GCF_000002075.1 Aplysia californica
GGTCGTCCATTTGGCTTGAAATCAGCTTGTGGGTGGTTGGCGGGTGCTCTGATGTGGTTTGCTCGTTCTTTCCTACCAAACCTTTATCGTCATTATCTCTCCTCCTTCTTTGTTGTGCATGTTACTCTCCTGTAACACATCTATTTTATGGTACTCATGTGACCTTACTGTGTTGCAAGTGCCGTTAAACTCTTACTAAAACTAAAAAGAAATGAATCTCTATGAATCCAGCTGTGTTGCTGTTGAGTTGTCGTGTCGATGACTGGAGAGCGTTTTTTATTATGTCTTATGATATTTGTGGAATTGCTTAAAAGAGAGTTTTGAAAAGGAGCATTTTGTCTCTTCTTTTTTTTATCTGCCTATCTTGAGTTTTTCCCTCCCATCAGTAAATAACTGTTATCTTGTCAATGTGCTACCCTTTAGTCTAGCTGAAATCTATTATTGTTATTATCATTATATTATTATTATTATTATTGTTATTATCATTATTGTTATTGTTATTATTATATAATTACCATTGTTATTATATCATCATTTTCATCGTCTTCATCATCATCATCATCTTTATTGTTTTTATAACCTAATGATACTACTACTACTACTACTACTACTACTACTACTACTACTACTACTACTACTACTACTACTACTACGACTACTAGTACTGCTACTACTACTACTACTACTACTACTACTACTACTACTACTACTACTACTACTACTACTACTACTACTACTGCTACTTCTACTACTACTACTGTTATTATTATTATTATTATTATTATTATTATTATTACTAGTGATGATGATGATGATGATAATATGGATGGAGAGAAGGAAGAGACAAGGAAGGAGGAGCAGCAGAAGCTACTATATTATGCTTACTACTCGTTTTGCCGGTAAAGAACTGACTTGTTTCCTGCATGCACCGATGAAGTGTCTGAAAAAGGGGGCGTCTACAATACTATAACTCGGCAGAAGATATTCGGAGACGTCTCCGCCGAGCACCCAGGAACTATTCGGACACGCGCTCCCGCACACAGATGCACTGCGTTTGGGGGGGGGGGGTAAACTGCATATCGTTTGCTGCAGATCACACATAGCCACTAAAACTGTCGCAAATCAATTATTTTCAAGGAATTTTCAAACCTAACTGTAAAATATCCTCTTATGGGTGAAAACAGGGGGGGCAACCCCCCAGATTTTTTTACTTGGTCTAGAGGCACAAAGCATTTTGATTGATCTATTTCCGTCGGAGACGTCTTTGAATAGATACTGCGCTTTAACTCTGAAACTAAGCCCATCATTGAATATGTGGACGTTGACGTAATGTGGAGCAGGCTTTGTGAAACAGCAAGAAGTGGTCGATAAATCACAGATTCGGTCCCATCGTATGGGAAAGATCAACAGAAATGGGGAATAACTTCCTCTGGGAGTCAATATCGTTTATGGTTTCGTGGTCTTTACGGAGGCAGTGCATCACTATCTGTCTCCATCTCCGTTTCGGTCTTTGGCTCTGTCTTCCTCTTTATTCATTTTTGTCTTCCTCTTTATTCATTTCTGTCTTTCTCTTTCTCCATTCTTTCTCTTTATCTCTCTTTCTCTCTCTCTCTCTCACTCATTCTCTCTATCTCTCTCTCTCTTTCTCTTTCTCTCTCTCTCTCTCTCTCTCTCTCTCTCTCTCTCTCTCTCTTTCTCTCTCTCTTTGCTTACAAATTACAAAGTTAAGGTTACACAAGTGTACTCGTTATCATACTGTCTTGTTTAATATAGGTACTTACACTGGTATTAGTTTCTATGGCACGACCTGTCCTTTGAACCGTCAAAAAATCTATACGAAGACTTATGACCATTTTTTAAAATCGTTTGCAGTAAGCATATTTTCCTGATTACCAGCTTCTGTGGCTTAGTGGTTTGGCACTTTGCCGAGGCACCTAGAAGACGTGAGTTCGATTTCCAAGTGGGGACAACTTTTATTGAACACTTCCGTCTCTGTGATTGGACGATGTGTTCTCTTCAGGCCGGGTGGGCCTTGATAAGCAGGATTGAGGTAACTACCTCTTAAATGATCTACATTTTGTCGAAGAGGACGAAAAACATCTTCAAGTACAAACATTTTCTAGATCATGATATCCCCTTTCGCACTTTTAAAATGTAGGCTGGGTTAGCGAATGACACCCCTCCCCCCGCCCCATAAAACCCCAAAATAACAAAACAAAAAACTAGCAGCCCACTACCAACCACCCTCACCCCACGTCTTATCAATAACTGCAAAGTTAAGTCTACAACCTTTATAATTGCACAATGATAAACATGAAAAATTTTATTAACGGGAATAAGAGCAATATAATTTACTTCCATGCGTCGTCTCTCTTCTCCCCTCCCCCCCCCCCCCCCA
>NW_004797367.1:766121-776322 GCF_000002075.1 Aplysia californica
TTCCCCCCCCCCCCCCCCCTCCCCACCCCTCCCTCTTTGACCTGGCCGCTACGCAAAGAGTGAACGTTGATGGTTGGCGGATGCTCTGGTGTGGTTTGCTGGTTTTCTTTCTAACATCGAAAGTCCTTATCTCTCCTTCTTCTCAATTATGTGTGTTACTCTCTTGTTACACCTCTAATCTTTGGACTCTATATGATTTGTTGCCTGTGCCGTAAAACGCTTACTAAAGTACAACACGCTTAGGGTGAACAATAAGTAGGTTTCTCTTCGCTATGACATAAATCTAATTATTGTTCCTGTACTTACCACTTCAGTTTGGGTTGCACGTTCAAGTTCAGAAGCCAGAGGAATTTATCTTCCGAATTTGTTCGGCCCAAGATGTAGTTTAGAGAAGCCCATATTTTCTTATCCTTAGTAATTGATTTATAGTGGTGTCACCCTCTTTGTGTGAAAGGAGATCAGGCATCTGGGAATAATCTGTTCAGGCGGGAAAAGAAGCCCCAGACAATTTCGATTTCCGGTTAGTTACGTCACGGGCGAACCAGACAAAATTAATTTGTTTGGTTTGAACAAGATTACCCCCTAGTGCTTTGCCAGTTTTGTTTCGTTTCTTCAAGGTTTCGTTTCAACCCCCAGTCTAGAATGGCCGTAAGTAGTACGCCATAGACTTATGCTCCTAGAAAGCGTACTGTCATGGCGGCCACTGCTTTTGCTGTCTATGCGGATTTTGCTGAGAAACATGTTGTGCACTATGGTCCGGACTATATTAGCCCAAGGGAAAGTAATTGGATAGTTGGTGGGAGCGCTGGTGGGATTTTCCCCCATCTTCCCTATCAAACATCTGCTGTTATTGTCTCCCCTCCCTTTTTGTGTTGATTACTCCTTCAATGTAACCCTTGTAAGCTTCGGCACATATGTGACCTACTTGTGTTGCAAGTGCCTTAAAACTCTTACTAAAACTAGAACTAAATCTAAGGAAAGCCAATACACCAGTCTCGCTGTAATCAATCAAGTACACCCGACACTTTACCCCCTGCCCCTCATTTAGCCCAAAAGAATCCAATGATGCGCTTTAACGACCGGAAAGACGTAAGGGAACACGACCTAGGTTATCACCATTCACGTCTAAGAAGTACACAGACATCGGAACAACCTTTTCTACGTTTAGAGTGAATTAAAAATTTGAAGACAACAAATAGGGGCGCATGAGTACAATTTCAAACGTCTGCAATGATCAAGGGCGCCAATGGTCGATCCTACTTAACTTCTGTTTTACTTTTACCTTGCTCTATATGACGGTTATCGTGTTGATGTAATCAATCAAGTGCACCCGGCACGTTTCCCCTTGCCCCTCATTTAGCCAAAAAGAATCCAATGATGCGCTTTATAACGACCGGAAAGACGTTAGGGGACACGACCTAGGTTTACACCATTCACGTCTAAGAAGTACACGGACATCGGAACGATCTCTTCTACGTTTAGAGTGACTTTAAAATTTGAAGACAATAAATAGGAGGGGCGTGTGAGTACGAGTTTAAACGTCTGCAATTTCCAAGGGCGCCAATGGTCGGTCCTACTTATTTTCCTGTACTCTGTTGCTTCTCTACTTCTGTTTTACTTTTACCTTGCTCTACATGACCGTTATCGTGGTGATGTGTAGTATATCTTCAAGCGAACTGAAACAGAACTGTTTTCGGATGTGTGTGTGTGTTTGTAAGCGTGTGTGTGCATGTGTGGGTGTGGGTGTGTGTGTATGTGTGTGTGTGTGTGTGTGTGTGTGTGTGTGTGTGTGTGTGTGTGCGTGTGTGTGTGCGTGCGTGTATGTATGCTATTGTGTTTTGATGTGTGCGTGCTCGTGAAAGGCGTCTGAAAAAAGTGAAAGTGAGGGAGAGATACAGACAGAGAGGAAGAGAAAAACAGAGATAGGTAGACAGACAGACAGGCAGACAGACAGACAGACAGGCAGACAGACAGACAGACAGACAGACAGACAGACAGACAGAGAGACAGACAGACAGACAGACAGAGAAATAGAGATATAGAGAGGGAAAGATGTAGAGAGAGAGAGATAGAGAAAGAGAGTGAGGGGGATTAAGTCATGGTAATATTTGAGCGTTTCAACAAATAGCAGATCAAGAGTGGGCGTTTTCGAAGAATATGAAATTGTTCAAAGAAGGTCAGAAATATTGGTAGTTTGTGTGTAAAGATTGGCAAATACAGCACTCTCTTCCGTTTGTTTCTCTAGAGATAAAAGTTGTGTTTCTTTCTTGTTTTGTTTTTTCGACATAGCAGCTTTTCTTTTATAGCATAGAAGCAAAAAGAACCTGAATGGGAGCGGAAAAAAGCGATAGCATTAAGAAATAAAATGACATGTCATATCAATTTTTCTATTTTCAATCAATAGCAGACAGGCAAAAAAAATTCTCCTTTGAAAGTTTTCCAGCACAAAGCACAAACACACCGGACCAGTGACGTTGTGCAGATTCTACCTCTTCTGTTCCCCTTGCCTGCCGATGTTTGCAGCTTTCAGCCATAAACATTCGCCCCTTTAGGAACCACAGACAAAGATGCTGACAGCGAGACAAGTCCGCCGAGTGACTTTTACATCAGATCTATTCTGTTTGTGTCGGATCACAGAACTCAGGGATAAAGATCAATAGCTTAAGCTCTCTGTCTTCATCCCTGTAGTGGCGAACGTACACTTTTCTCTCACTTTTCGCCAAAGTATCTCCACAAATCGGGGGTGGTGGGAAGGTGCTCTGGGGTGGTTTGCTTCTTCTTTTCTATCAAGCATTAGCCATTCTTATCATGGATGGTTGGGGGTTGCTCTGGTATAGTTTGCTCCTCCGCTTTTATCGAACATCTAGCGTCATCATCCCTGCTCCTTCTTTTCTTTATATGCTACTACATAGTAACACTTCTGAGCATCGGTACTACTAATATTACTAACTTTTGGTGCAAATGCCTTGAAACTTTATAAAGCCAAAACAAATCCCTTTCTCCCTGCCTTCGTTTCTTTGTATGTTATTTTCTTGCAGTACCATCTTTATTCTTTGTCAGTTTTATTATCTGTTTGGCAGGTGCTCTGGCGGAGTTTGATTCATCTTCCCTGTCAATCACATATCGTCCATATGTCCCCTGTCTGTGCTCTTTGTTTTTTAATCTGTAGAAGTAACACCTCTAATATTCTGCACTTGTGTGATCTATTTGTGTTGCAAGTACCATATAAGGCTTCCTAAAACTAAAACTAAACGCACCAAATCGTTCAGTGTTCTGTAGGTCGTTAAAAGGTGCCATCGATAAGTGGAAGAATTTGCGATTTATTCAGGCCCACGCTGTTCATATTTTGGTTCGTCGATAATTCTGATCCAATTTCCAGCCTGTCCGTATCATGTAGATCCAACTGGTCGAGTACATGTGCATACCTACTCATGCAGTTAGGCAATAACAGAGATGAAAGAGGAGGATGAAAGAGGTTTGCATGTAGAGTGGCCTTTATTGAGTTACGTCACATAAAGCGGTTTGTAGTTTGAAAAAGCAAAATACTTTGACTGGAGAAACAAGATGTTTGTTTTTGTTTGCTTGTCAATCTTTTGGCAAGCCATCAAAAGATGTGCAAAGATTTTGATGTGATAAAGTGGACCTCCACCACCTTCCACCCCACATACACAAAACATCTTTCTCATTACCCCCGTCCTCTCCGCTGTCTCACCCTCTCTCTCTCTCTCTCTCTCTCTCTCTCTCTCTCTCTCTCTCTCTCTCTCTCTCTCTCTCTCTCTCTCTCTCTCTTTGTGTCTTAACATAATAATACTAATAATATAATCAACATACTGTCTTTCTGCAGTCAGTAAACAAGGATAGTTGGAGAGTATCACTAGAAGGTCTTAATTTTCAAAACCCCCATTTTTTCCTTTTTATTTTTTTTTATTTCTGTATGTCAGCCAGTTTATGTTGTATCCCTGCACAGCACGACGGTGATTTTGTATATTCTTCTCTCTTTCTTCAAGTAAGTGGTTGGGGGTGCTGTTCTGTGGTTTGCTCCTTTTCCCCTGTCAAACATATATCGCCCTTATCTCTGCGCTTTTTTTATGTGTGTGTTTGTTACTCTCTCGTAACACATCGAGTCTTCGGCACATATATGACCTAAAATAGTATTGCAAATGCCGTAACTTACTTACTTACTTTACTCTATCCGTCCTCTTGTACCTCATTGCGTCGAGGGAAGAAAGAGTCTCTTTCAAGTTGGATAGCGCGCTCATATGACCTTAGCAGTTGCGAGCGCCGTAAAACGCTATACTACTACTACAGCAAGTTGGATAGCCCGGATGGGGGGAATGTCGTATGTTTTCAGGGAATCCTTCACAACCTCATCCAGGACTTCTTTGGTCTTCTTCTTGCCTTGTACCCTAATAAAAAAAAATTTATTACGCTTTACTGGAAAGCTGGTTAGATGCCATACGTGTCAGATGACCAAACCACCCGACTGTAGAACGCTTACAAAAACAAATAAAAAACGTCTCTCTTCAAACAATCAAGCCGTCGGATAACGTAATTTTTAGGTGTAGACAGCTTATTGCCCGCTTAATCCTGACCAGTCGTAACCTGTTTATTGTCACATGTTATCCTGGTGATGGGTTGAAGCTTAGCAAGTCTTATATCTGCTCTTTTCTGACACTGAACAGATGAGAGAAATAGTTAGGAGCTTTCACGTCAGCGGTCTTTGTTGCTTGTGCTTTCCTCTTCAATAGATGGACAGATTGGAAGGCTGTCTGTCAATGTCGACATGAGAGTAGATTTCATAACGGATTCGATTCTATACTAATGGGGAGACTTATGCATGAATTTCTACCTTTTAGCTAGTGGTTGGCAGGTGCTGTGATGTAGTTTGTTCTTTCTTTTCAATCGAATATCTTTTGTCTCTATCTCTTTTTCTTTTCTTTGTATGTGACTCTCAGGTAACACCCCTCTAGTGCTCGGCATTCATTTGAACTCTTTGTGTTGCAAAAGCCGTAACACCGCTTGGTTAACTCAGTTTGTATCGTGCTGCAACACGGAGCGAATCCCAGAGGGCATTCTTGAACTTGGGACATTTTATGGAACTTTCAAGGCTCTCAACCAATTTGTCTCAGTACCGGTACTTGTGGAGACGGGCGTTAAATTTGGAGGTCTGGCCTCTTAAATAACCTAATAGTCTTGATAGGGATGTTAAACTTACACACTCACATTTCACTTACTTATTGTGGTTAGGCTACGGGACCCATAATCGCGAGATTGCGGGTTTAGCGGTTTGAGCCTCAACTCGGTCCGAAGTTATGTCCTTGGGAAAGGCACTTTACACGAATTTCTCTTTTGACTCGGTCCTTTTGGAGGTCCCGCTTCTTAAATAATTTAACGGTGAAGACAGGAGCGTTAAATTGTACACCTTTTAATTTTCATTTAGTTGTTCGAATACCGTAAAACTCTTACCATTTTGTAAAACCCTAACCTACGTCGTCCGTCGTCCACAGCCGGTTTCTGGGGAGACATCGCCTTGTCGGACGAGGAGTACCGCAGCGCCAGGAAGATGATGATGTCCCGGCGCGCCAACAGCTCAGACGCCGACGGTCTGTTTGAGATACAGGTGGAAGACCCAGGGATACACAGGTACGTCTCTCTGGATGGACAGCTCTCCACCTCTGGGGGGTCGGCGCGGCGCTTTTCCCTTTTGTCAACCCGCAGCCACCTCCCGAATCGTCAGCCACCTCCCAACCTTTGACACGGGTCAAACTTCCATCTAATTATAGGTAGTTAAATCTACCGGAACATGTATTAGGCAAAGTGATGTGCAATGATAGTGGCAATAGAGAGATTGTTTTGGTCTCTCTTTACTCATCTGCACCACACGAATTTAATTGATGTTTTTCCCTGGACTCTGCCTTTACTAAAGTCTCGAATCTAGATCTAGTTGCAATCTAGTTGCAGGTTGCAGATGTAATAAATTGCCGACAGAGAGAGAGAGAGAGAGAGAGAGAGAGAGAGAGAGAGAGAGAGAGAGAGAGAGAGAGAGAGAGAGAGAAAGAGAGAGAGAGAGAGAGTGAAGGGGGAGGAGTAGATATTGCGAGAACTTCCGGGCAAAACAAAATGGCGACCCGCGTAGTTCAGCTCGATTCGAAAAGTGATAGAGCCATAGCATCTTTGTAGACGATCAAATTAGCTTACTTGTGTGCTATAACGTCATTTTTTTCTTTGCTTTTGTCAATTTGATCTTCCACACCGATAGAAAGTATTTCGAAATTAGGAAAAACAGGTCTTGTTTCACACTGGGTGAGAATAACCAACGCTGGCAAGTCTCACCCGGGGTGAGAGGTCAATCGTAGGGTTTTTATTCTCACCCCGGGTGAGGATAGCCACTTCCTTACTAAAATGATTAGGTGATTAAACTTGATCTCTTATTGACAATATAAAAGTCAATTTAAGCTTCATTTCGTTAGAAAAAAATGTGTAAGGTTTGCTAACTTCTTAGACTTTGTGATAAACAACACTTTTAACAAAACGAATCCTGGCCTTACAAGAGTAGGCTTTTGTAATCTCGAAGGTTTAAAAGTAGAAGTAGAAGAGTCTACTACTAGAATTTAGAGTCTAGTCCAATTTATCTCTTGAATGTACTGGATAACAGAAATCTGCAACCTGCCACTAGATTACAACTCTAGATCTAGATCTAGATTCGAGATTTTAGTAAAGGCAGAGTCCAGGGAAAAATTTCAAGAAATTCTCGTGGTGATGAGTAAAGAGAGACCAAACAATCTCAATAAATGATATATCGCGACTATCACGGCACATCACTTCACCTATACATGATCCGGTAACTACCTATAAATAGATGGAAGTTTGACCTGTGTCAAAGGTTGGGAGGTGGCTGACGATTCGGGAGGTGGCTGTGGGTTGACGAAAGGGAAAAGCGCGTCGGCGCGGGGGGGGGTTACTGTCCTTTTTTTTAAATGTGTTTTGTTTTGCATGTCTACCTGTGAGGGCACTTTTGGTGCATGGAAGTGGAGCCAAATTGGAAATGAAATAGTAATTAATCCACACACAGGAGAAAGAGGTTAAAACAGCACCTGGGTATGGATGTCTGGTGCCTCTTTGAATAAATTATTAATAGCCAAGGTCGAGGTCAAGGGTAGTTTTAGAGGGTTTATCTATGAGGTCTTCTATCTTCATTATTCATCTTTTGTTTTTGTCTATCTGTGTGAACATTTGGAGGGTTCCTCTCGTAGGAGGTTGTAATTAGTTAGTATCCCTCTTTTGTTCCTGTGTATCTGTATAGGTGGTTTGATGGATTCTTTACTAGGGTACGGAGGTGAAAGGATAATGTATATAGGCTAAAATAGCACAATGCTTGCTGCATTGAAACGATATATTTGACGTTTTTATTATCGATAATTCAGAAGATATTATCCTTTTCAACTAATTCTACCATGTTTTGTTGGCTTTTTCTTGAAATATGTTTTCTATCCTGGAATTGATCCGTTGGCGAATTGCTGGAAGGCGCTACTGAAAGGTCATGCTAATTTTCCATAACTCTGTGTATATCGTCTTCTTTCACAGCTCGGAATGTTATTATTTTAATTTGCGTCTTTTTTACTTACTCAAACCTACGAGCGTAGCTCCTAAATTATCTAAATTATTGCGCTGATGGGGGGGCTAAAAAACACCTATATTTTTGGTAATTTCTTACTCATACAAATTCTCCTTGTCTGCAGCCGGTACCACTACAAAAGTGTGGCCGAGAGGAAACGGCAGATCGTAGCTGACCGGAAGTACCTGAGGAAAGTCATCAAGGAAAAGCTGGCGGCTTTGAGGGAGCCCTGTGAAGACAGGTCAGTGACATCTTTAGGATAATTATAGGGTTCTATAGAGATTCAGGTGAAGAGAACAGGGGGAAAATGGGGCTTTGTCACAAACTGAAAAGCATGAGGGTATCTATTTTGAATGCTTGTTGACTCATAACTGTATTTTAAAATTGACACTCTCACGATTTCCAGTTAGTTACAATGCCCGTGCTATTCTCGTGTTATCACACACTAGAACACTAGAAATCGTGAGAAAATCATTTCCAAAGCTTGCAGTTGAAGACTCATAACTTCATTACTTTTGAACTGATGGTTTATTGTTATTGTGATCTGTATGGAATGTCAACTAATCAACCATCAGCTATCAACCCTCAGTTGAACAGAAGTGCAATTATTAGTTGACAAGCTCTTGAAATTGATAGTTCCAGTTTGTGATAACGCCCGTTTGTCTTTCGAGTCTCTCATATGTTGGCTTAACTTTTACAGTACTATATGAGGATAACAACGATTCACACTCATTAGCATATTATATATCATTAACACGTTACATTCCTTTAAGACGATCTTTTACATTGTCCATAACTCACCGGCAACACAGTGCGTCAACTGTCGTAGTGCACTACTAGGTTTTGACGTCGGTTTCATATTTTGCTTGCCACAGACATGTTTCTGCATTTTTGGGTTGTATTTTGTTGGGTTTTTTTGGTATTTATTTTTGTTTTGTTTTGTTTTGGGGTTGGTTATTTTTGGTTGCGGCTTTTTTTGTTTTTTTGTTGTTTGCTTGGTGGTTTTTTTTTTTGCTTTAAAGATGATGTCGAGTTGACTTCCAAGCTTTTCCTGTATTCATACCTCGCTCAGATTCGATCGTTGGTTTTTTTCTTCTTTTTTTGTCATTGTTAACAATGCCCTTGCTGTGTTAAAGGTTGGGTCCGACGTCACTTTAGAAACATGCACATTAGATTCGAAGAAACAGGAAAGTCAAACGAGAGTATTACGCCTTCTTGGTCTCATATGTGATGTCATTGTTTGGCCTTAAGTTTTTGCTGTAGAGGAAAAGAGCTCGATTCCTGCCTGGGAAAGCAATGTGAAAATGTAAGTCATTCACGATTAAGTACCCGCTGTGCCTATGGGAGGTGTAAAATAATCAGGCTACGTTTTTTTAGAAGTCGATTTTTTTTCAAAGCCTACTCGGTGACTTGCTCCGACCTTTGAGTGAGGAGACTTCAGAAAGTTAACTACATTGTACACCAGACAGCAAACAGACAGCGGCGAGCTTCCCTCGATCTGTAACCTTTCCTGGGTCGGAATGAGTCCGCTTGAGTTTTTTCCCGCCGTTTGCTCGGACAGACAGGTCGATGTCAGTCAGGCTCCGCTGCTTGGCGCCATCCATCGACCCGCACCTCGTGACACTTCAGCTCGAGTCACGTGACTCCCACCCAGACTTGAGCTCACCCCACTAGGGTGACGCAATCTTTATGTGGTGATCTCACCAGACAGCCTTTTGACGACTCAGCGTTTTAGATAATGAACGTCTCGCTGAACCGCTCAACAAATTGCTTGTTATTTTCCAGCTGTCTTAACTTGTCCTAAACAGCGTTACGTTTTTGTTTGTTTCAGTGGCGTCTGAATTATTTTTCCGTGAGTGTTTTGGGGGGTAGAGGTCAATCCATATCAAAGCCCACTAATAGCATGCTGTTCTGAACATAGGACAATACAGAAATAAAGAGAAGAAATCGAAATGCTCTTGAATGCGTATTCGTTTTGCTTACTGGAATTTAGAAATAGGGGCATAAAATGTAGAGAGTGGATTTGAAGATTGAAAAGAATATTGTAACCAAATAAGATAGACTAGACAGAATCAGAAGACGTAAATAAGTGAATAAGACAGTAGCGACTGATGGCATAAAAAATCCCAAGGCGACGTCGAATGTTGTAGTTGTCGAAAACTATAATTTGGCCAAAATTACTTCATCGACAGCCATGACGACTGAAATGGGTGAACAAAGAAAGACCAGACAGATAAAAGCGTTTTTTAATGCAAACATATTGTGTGTTTACATCGACACAATCTAGATGAGTTTGGAGGTGGGCTTCGTCTCCGTCTAACTGAGCCATCGCGGGCTGAGAGGAATGAAACGTCTCTGCAGGAAGACCGAGCGAGATACTCGATACAATTCTTCCCCACACGCACGGGAATGGAACTCATTTTCTGGGCGGCGCGACACGAAGCTGCTAACCACTGTACCAAAATACGCTGGAAGTTCAAAACTAAGCCAACAACAATAACAAGGTCGCTATGACGAAAACATTTGAGACAACGAAAACAGACTTGTCATTTTTTAAATTAAATTGTAGATACGGATTTTTACAAC
>NW_004797367.1:778359-780698 GCF_000002075.1 Aplysia californica
AAGAGAGAGAGAGAGAGAGAGTGGGGGGTTAACGTATTTTTCTTATACCCTTTTGATGCTGGCACTCCAGCACAATCTCGCCATTTCTACCTCACGATGTGCTGCTCGGTCCATTAAGAAAATACCTGAAAGCCCCGAGTGGCTACAAATGTAAAGGCATCTTCAGAGACGGCTTTATTGATCTCTGTCTGGAGATTTGTTTTACCTCTCTAACGATTACGTTTTTAAAGAGTGAATAATTTTTTCAGCAGATTATAGGAGACGCAAACACGAAGATTCCAGACCTCGAAAGCTGTGCCTATGGAGAGCATCTCTTTTCAATCAGATGATTTTAGGTCGCTAGTTTCTACTTTTTTTTCTCTGTTGGTTCTGCCTATGTCTTCTCCTCTGCCCTCGCCCCCTCACTAAATGACCATTGCGTTGTTTGCGTTTCGTTTATACTCCAGCGACGAAGCAAAAGCATTTCCAGTAGTTCGGATACTTGGTTAAAATTTCAAAAGCAAAAAACTAGTGGCGTTAGTAGCTTAGTGTTAGGCTACGGAACCTGTGATCGTGAGATTGCGAGTTCAGGGGTTAGAGCCTCAGCTCAACCCGACGTTGTGCCCTTGAGAAAGCTAAGAGTGTTGATAAAGGCGTTAAAACTATACCATTTCATCATCTCCACAAAAAGCTAGGGTCTTTGCAACGCCATCCTGTCCGCTGCATTTGACTGAAATATTTGATTTTCCAAAACTTCCCGAAATGCTAATAAGAGATGCTAAAAAATATTAAAGGATCAGAAAGTCGCTCTTTTCCTCTAGCGTTCAATTTCTAGTCATTTGTGATCAGACTATCTTTTATTTACTGTTCTTTATATCAACCTATTTGCTGTGCAGTTATTTAAGAACTTGGGCAAAATATAGAAGATCAGATTTAGGTCCAAATGAGACCTGATGTTGCCGTTTATGACAAAAAACCGCTCTTCTATGAGCTCAGGAAGGTGTGTGGTCGGGCTGGGAAGGCAGCTTCCTTGGTATAATGCTTGACGCCGCCACGCACTTGCAACTTTGGAATTCTCTTGTGTAAAAGTTATTTTATAGAGTAGCTTTGTCTGTCTGCAGCGATGTTGTAGATCTATCTAATTAAATCTGGGTTGGCCCTGACCGGTAGGGTCGGAGCAGCCATTCTTCCAAATGAGATACAGTTAAGTGGAACGGACCGTAAAACTTTCACAATTACCAAATAATTACGATAACAAGCGATTCTGATACGAGTTTTTGCTGTTCACCCTCAGGACCCAGATTTTTCGGAGAAGAACTCAAACTGGAGATCACACTTCTCTCTTCGAGAGGCATGTATGTCGTAGTACATCAAATGAACCAGTAACGGGTGAAAGGCTAGGGGGGGGGGGGCGATGTCTTGTTCATTTGTCTTGCTTTCGATGCAAAAAAGAGAAGCATGTCTCTTGAATAAAAGTCGAGATGTTTGCTAATGAAGGAGATGAGGGTGGCCTGGTTCCACATGTAACATTAACAAGAAAATTGCCACCAAAATTTGCATGGAAAGAGAAAAATTTACATTTTATATGTGCGCCTTTAATCAATTTTCATTAAAGGTGTTGAGCAAAAAATAATCGATAAAAGTTACCAAACTAGCGGAAATTATATGCCAGTTTCTTCGATGTCATTATTTTGGCGAGCACTTAATTTCACATGATGCCTAGAAAAATAAAATGTGTGTTCTGCCATCTTCGTGACCTAGACTCTAGTGGGTATCTTGCAGGACGATAAACTTTGACGAACATGAAACCACGAGAGCTGACGCCCAGCTCATCTAGCTCCGAGTGTAGAAATATCCGAGTGTTGGGAGAGCTCCCAATCTAGAGCTAGGCAAAGAGTCGCTTGAGCAAAATCCGGATACTATGTTAGTCCACCTCTTCAGCAAATAATATAATATGAACCGCTTTTGCAAATGGGTTAGAGCCACTTCAAAAAACGTGTTAGCATCACTTCAACGACTGAGTGCAACCACTTCGACAAGCGGGTCAGGAAAGGGAGTTTAGAGTCTGAGTTTCACTGATAAGTATCCGGTTATCCGGATAAATTATCCGGATTTTGCCCACCTCAACCAATGACCCATTGTTTTGCCAGGTTAGTCTGACCTGCTTAGGGTGTGTCTTGTTTGCCCATTCGCCCTGCCTCTCTCTGTTGCTCTTTGTCTCTCTCTTTCTTTCTTTATCTCTCTTTTTCTATCTTTCTTTCTTTCTTACTTTCTTTCCTTCTTTCTCTCTATCTCTGTCTATCTTTTTGTCTCTCTCTCTCTCTCTCTCTCTCTCTCTCTCTCTCTCTCTCTCTCTCTCT
>NW_004797367.1:781208-782466 GCF_000002075.1 Aplysia californica
CTCTCTCTGTCTCTGTCTCTCTCTCTCTCTATCCATCTAACTATCTATCTATCTATCTATCTATCTATCTATCAATCTATCTATCTATCTATCTACCTATCTATCTCTATCTCTCTCGCTTTTTTTCTCTCACACACGCACTAATACTCTCACACATACACACACACACACACACACAGAGAGAGACACACACACACACACACACACACACACACACACACACACACACACACACACACGCACACACACACTACCCTATCCTTCTTTTATTTCAACAATCCTGGAGTCTTTTGTCCCAAAATATCATTCTCTCTCTCCATTATTCTCAAAATCAAAGTGGTTGGCAAGCTGCGACGTCAGTTTTGGCTTCTTTTTTTGTCGTCGTTGCTGTTGTTTTAATTCAGGGGAGGGGTGGCTTTTTTTGTCTTTTTTTTTTTGGAAATTGTGATAACAGCTTTTAATTGTTTTCTGCTATTTCTTTGTTCCGTATTAATATAATCATTTCTTATCTCCGACAATCCAATAATGTCTACAAAACCGCAAAACGCAAATTCGTTTTTTTCCATTTCCATTCTCTCCGTAAAAAAACTTCATTGTTTTCGTGCTCAGAACAAGTCAAGTTTTATGCACAGCTGAGATTCACAGACGAACGCGCTCACTCCCCGTCTAAACAAACGACGTGCATCGTTATTGAACAAGAGCAGCCAAGTGTTTACGCACCATGCACGCAGTGAGTGCAGAGACGGAGCTCTTATCACAACAGGCAGCTCACGGGAGCATGGCCTAACTAGCAGAAGCTTCAGAACAGACAGATGGCGGAGGAAAATGTCTAGAGAGATCTCTATTCCCATAGGAAAACTGTCGGACAACGGGTGGAAAGTGAGCGACACAAAAACAGTGAAGTTGTATTCAGAAATAATACAGAAGGAAAACGTACTGATGACAACCGAAATGAAGGATACACAACTGAAACAAGTTCTATCTATCTATCTTTCTATCAATTTAACTATATATCTATCTGTCTCTCTGTCTGTCTGTCCGTCTGTCTGTCCGTCTGTCTTTCTGTCTGTCTCCTCCTTTCTGGTTGTCTGTTCATCTCTACGTCCATTTGGCAGATACACTGTGTGGCAGGCCCTACCTTCTTTTCTTTCCCTCTATTGTTTTTGGCTGACAGTTCTCGCTTTGCGCTGCATTAAACAACCCTCCCCCCTTTTTTCTCTCTCTCTCTCTTTCTCTCTCTCTCTCTCTGTTTCTCTCT
>NW_004797367.1:782566-785034 GCF_000002075.1 Aplysia californica
TCTCTCTCTCTCTCTGTTTCTCTCTCTCTCTCTCTCTCTCTCTCTCTCTCTCTCTCTTTCTGTCTGTCTCTCTCTATCTCTCTCGATCTCTATCTCTATCTCTATCTCTATCTCTATCTCTCTCTTTCGCTATCTCTATCTCTCTCTTTCTCTCTGTCTCTCTCACTCTCTGTCTGTGTGTTAACTCCGAGCTCGAGCGACAAGGAAATATGTGTCTTTCTCATGAGTCAAAAGTGACAGGAATCTGAAGATCCTTTATTGTAAACGGGGAGATTTGGGGAAGGGGGAGAGACATTTTCCCCTCCTTCGCCAAGTGGCAGGGGTTTGACTCTTGGTGCGAGTCAGAACAGGTTTCGCCGACGAATACTCAATGCACACAGAAGACAGTTGCGTCGTATCCCAATTTGATTTGGTTGGATACATTTTTGGATTGTCAGATGTTTCTTTATGTCGGGGTAGAAACTATTTTGTTGTGGCATTTGATCAAGTCCTCAGACAGGTTTAGGAAAGTAAATACCTGGGTAGCATTTGACATATGACAGAAGATTTGACAAGGATTAAAATGACCACCAAAAATTTAAATATCTTCCAGGGTCAGTACAAGGATAACTTATCAATGGCACTGTATATTCCTTCCAACACTGATTTACCAATGCCAGACATAGCAGCTAAACACTACACCGTAAAAAGGAAGAGCATAGCTGTGAGATGAAATACCTCAGAAAATTAATAAGTGTCACAAGGAAAGACTGCATAAGTAACGAAACTGTCCGGAATTTTACCGAGGTGAACCCCGAAATGGAATATATAGGATATCAAAGAATCGAATGGGTCGGTCACCTGATTATAATACCCCCAAATCATCCAACTGCTTGAGCATACGACTCAAAAGAGTCGGAATACAGAGGCAGGGCTAGACCACGCAAAACTTGGCTGGATGATTCTTTTAAGGTTCTCCAAAAGAATAACCTATCAACAACATAAGCCACCCATTTAGCCCTTGACCGTAAATTGCACATTTCCTCGACATCTAAACTATGCAAGAGGAAGGATAGAGTTAAGTAAAGTGAGATCACATCCTCCAAAAGAAGACATCTTTGGTTTTCTGATTTTGCTCACGGTAGGGTTCATTAGAAATTTGATGACCAACCAAAATGCTATTTCAAGTCATGTGACTTTGCTGGATCAGGTCTCTAGTTTTATCGCGTGAAATAAGATAGGTCCTAATGGATTTCCTGGTCAAATTATGGATGGAGAAAAGAAGAAGTCTATTATAGTGTGCAGTGGTCAACGCCATTTCCCGACCCCGACCCGACCCGACACGACCTCATTCGATCTGATCGCCCAGGCGGGATCAATTTCACCAATTAGCATCCGTTCTAGGCCGCAGATTGAATCCACCTTAACGAGCTAAGGGATTGACTTGGATTGTCCAGATCAAGCGGGTTTTTCCGGTAATTTGGCTGCTTTCTTTTGTACCAGTCTTAATGGAGAAATTGTGCGATTTGACAAGCATCTTCAGTTTATGATATGGGAGTATTAAGTCAGTGTGTGTGTTTGTGTGTGTGTGTGTGTGTGTATTTGTGTGTATGTGTGTGTATTTGTGTGTATGTGTGTGTTTGTGTTTCTGGGTGGATTCTGTGTATGCGTGCGTGTTTATATAATATGTATAATATGTGTGTGTCCACATTTTTGTGAACGTGTGCAAGACAATTCGGCAGGCAAAAAAAAAGCAAGAACCTCCACGTTGAAAGCACATGAACTGTAAACAAAGATGTATACGTGTGTCTGTTGGTGATGGGGTTGTATGAGAGAGAAAGAGAGAGAGAGAGAGAGAGAGAGAGAGAGAGAGAGAGAGAGAGAGAGAGAGAAAAGGGGGTGGATGGAGAAAGAGAGTTAGAGACTGGGTTACAGACAGACAGCCAACTAGCCAGACGACAGACAAACAAACAGACAGACAGACAGTAGACAGACAGACAGACAGACAGACAGACAGACAGACAGACAGACAGATAGATAGATAGTACCTGAGAACATAGTGTCCTCTCAAAGTCCCGCCCTCTGTACTAGTTAAGCAGTCACGTGATTCAATGGACTTCCGCCTCTAGCATTATGACATAACGAACCCTCGACAGTAGATCTGTAGTGCACTCACAGCTGTCAAGCTCGACTCTCGTGAACACCCCAAGAGTCCCTGGAAATAGATGCCGAAAACCTTTAGGGAATCATTCATCTCGGATATTTGTAGACAAAAGTTGCGCAGGTGGTACATATGTAGTCGGGTGTATTCAGGTACCTGTCAAAATCCGAGTACACGTTATTTCTTGAGATTGAAAGTGGGGTTATGAATCTTACAGTTACTGATACAGGGCAAATTGGAAGGGTATGTCGGTGGTTTGAAATAAGACGTACCGCTGTATGGTTTATGAAGTGAGGTGACCTTGTTTATGAAATGATGAAAAGCTGGT
>NW_004797367.1:785709-787337 GCF_000002075.1 Aplysia californica
AGACAGACAGACAGACAGACAGACAGACAGACAGACAGACAGACAGACAGACAGACAGACAGACAGACAGACAGACAGACAGGCAGACAGACTGGCAGACAAGGAGGAGCATTTATACTCATATTATGTGATTTTCACTTACGTCCATTCGTGAGTCCTTGTTTTTTGCTCACATTAGAAAAAGAGAAAGAGAGAGAGAGAGAGAGAGAGAGAGAGAGAGAGAGAGAGAGAGAGAGAGAGAGAGAGAGACTGAGACTTCAGGGAGACTTCCATTCTCACAAATTAGTGTTAGTCATTTCTTTTCTTGTATACAGTGTCTACACTCTCTCTATCCTTCTTCCTCTCTCCATCATCGGAAATGGACACAAAATTCAGATGTATGGCCTCTTAAGTAAACTTACGCTGTTGAAAGAGGCGTTAAACCAACACAGCCATTACCTGTCTCCTTCATGTAGACTGCCCTCATTTCGTCAAGTACTCCACCTCTGAATGAGCCGTTTATGTCAGTGGGACATTAATTTTCGAGGAATATCAAAACACGTTAAAAATCTGAAAAACTGATAAAACTTATCTGAACTGATAGAGAGGTTGTGACATGAAAATATCGCGTTCGTTCATTCCACCAGATTGCATACTTGTGTTTTCTGTGTACTCTTCTTATCAAAGACAGTCTAAGAGATTTTTCTGTAAATGAAATAAAGAAGTCAAAAGTGTGTGCGAGAGACAGAGAGAGGGGGAGAGAGAGAGAGACAGAGAGAGAGGCAGAGAAAGAGACACAGAGAGAGAGAGAGAATAAAGTGGGGAGATGGAGAGAAAGAAAGGGGGAGAGAATGAAGTGAAGAGATAGAGAGAGAAAGAGAGAGAGGGGGACAGACAGACAGACAGACTGAGACAGAGACAGACATACAGAGAGAGAGAGTGAGAGAGAGACAGACAGAGACAGAGACAGAGAAAGGAGAGAAAGAGAAAGAAATAGATGAATGAAGCAGAGAAGTGGAAAAAAGATAGAGGGAGAGAAAGAGAGAAATAATGAAGTGTAGAGATGGAAGAATAGAGAGGGGGGAGGGGGGGGGACAGAATAAAAGAAGTGAGAAAAGGATAGAAATAGACAGACAGGCAGATGGATAGACCGACATAGATTAAGATATCATTTAATGTAAATGTTGATGAAGCATCTGCAAAACCAAGCAAACATATCGGTATCAGGATCATGAAGATAGAACATTTTTTATATGAAATACCCAAATCATGTTGCTGACAACTTTTGAAATATTATTAGAAACATTTATCATATCTTGACAGTAGTTCATACCTGGGAATATCTGATTGCACTTTTTCCGAGCAGATAGCACTCAGTCTTGATAGTTATGCAATTGATACCAGTAATAAATATTCTATCAAACTTTTTGCCTCGACACTTCAAATGCTGTCCTGGCAATCTAGAAAAGTGA
This sequence comes from Aplysia californica, assembly GCF_000002075.1. NCBI lineage: Eukaryota > Metazoa > Mollusca > Gastropoda > Aplysiida > Aplysiidae > Aplysia > Aplysia californica. The sequence goes on from NW_004797367.1 coordinate 787,161, forward strand.
AAGTGCATGCTAAGCTTTTTCTATCTTTCTACACTCCGATGTGTGTGCGGAGAGGAAGAAAGAGAGAGAAAGAGAGAGAGAGAGAGAGAGAGAGACAGAGAGACAGAGAGAGAGAGAGAGAGAGAGAGTGAGGGGGGGAGAGGGAGAGGGAGAAAGAGCGAGAGGGAGAGAGGGAGA
>NW_004797367.1:787516-789827 GCF_000002075.1 Aplysia californica
AAAAAGCAGGGAAAATTTCTCCGCATCAAGACCTTTTGGTAAGAGTCTGGTCGGCAAGTAATACAATTCTTACTGCTTGGCTCCGTGAGCTGTTCACGATTTATCTCCCTTTTCCTGATGGATTGAGCAGTGTCCTCCGCCGTAAAAGATACCTGTTTATTTTTTTATGACTTTTATTTTTTTTTTATTCTTTTATTTTTTTTTGTTCTGAAGCTCTATTCGGTGCTTTCTGATACACATTGAACGATTCCGATCCTTGACTTGGGGGTGATTTTGGAACGTATGATCGGAGGGATGGATTTGTCTGTGACATATTGAGAAAGAGGAAAGCGGGTGGTTAGCGGAGGCTCTGGTGTATGTTTGTGTAGATTACTACTTCTTTCCTATCAAACATCTCTCGTCCTGATCGCTCTTCCTTCTTTGTGTATTTATTACTCTCTTGTAACATTTCCAATCTTCGGCACTTGTAGTGTTGCAAGTGTCTTAAAACTCTTACTATGACTAAAAAGAAGAAGGCGTGATACTGCGTATAGATGATAGAGGAGGAGAAGATGATATGGTGTGCTTTGGGGAGCCCAGGAGGGGGGGGGGATGATAGGATGTGGAAAAAGATTAGAAGTAGAGGAGAGGTTGACGAAAGGAAAAGTAGACGGACTTTTGGTAAGTTGATGTCATATTACGTTTCCAGCTGAGCGAACTGCATGTGAGCTAGCAATACGTGGTAAATTGCAGTTTTAGTCGTCTATTGCCCTCTTAAGTTTCTCTCTAACTTCTTGTACCGTCAGGCAGGCCTACACCTGACGCGTTACTAGATAGAGAGCAGTCAGGTGGTCGAGAGGTAATGCTGTTTGCCTCTCATGCAATAGGTCCTGGGTTTGATTCCGACAGCGACGGGAATTTTTCTTCTCTATGTTGCTCTCATTTCACCTTTTTTACTGCTCGCTAACATTGTTCTGTCGTCTGCTATCATCTCCACTTCCTGCTCCCACCCCTCAGCTCCTTTGCCCCCTTCTCTGGGCTCCTGACTCTTTCTGCAGCCTTTCTTCTGCTTCTCCTTGACTCCTTCCACCTTCTTACATCCACACTTTCATCCACACCCCTGATCTTATGGTAGGTAAGAAAAATCTCGGAGGTCCTATGGTCAAGTTGCGCACGTTAAAGATCCGTTGATGGTCAAAAATCGATACGAGTAGGCTTGGGCCGCCACCCGGGCAAAATTCAAAATTAATTCCTACCAAACTGAAAATGTTTAATGTGTCCAACGCGCTAATGTGACCTTATGTATTTGCAATCGCCAGCTGCCAGAGTGGGTTGTTGGTGGGTGCACTTGGGTGGTTTGCTCCCCTTTTTCCCCTATCAGACGTTCTTTAGTCCTTATCCCTCCTCCTTGTGATTGTATGTTCTACTCTAGTAACACCTCTTATCTTCGGTACGTATATGACCTGATTATGTAAATAAAGCTCCCACTAAAACTAAGGCAGACTTTTAAAAGCTTCTTTTTCTTTCTTTTTTTTTTTTGCCATTTGGTCTCCAGTACCATGTTTGATAAAGCCCTTTTTTGTTCCTGGCACTCTCAAAACATGTACATCTACTCCTAAATATATTCCTTCTCTTTTTTTTCTTTTTTTTTTTTTTGGATGTGGTTGGAGTTTTTTTTTTTTTTTTTTCTTTTTTTTTTTTGGGGGGGGGGTCGTATTAATGTATATTGCATTCAATCCAAGATCTTTCCGATACTTCATTATTCCATTCCATTAGCAAAATTGTTCGGAGACATTTTGCTGGAACGATTTCTAATTTTTGTTCAGTTGCTTTGTTTGTTTTCCACATCTCTGAACCATACAGCAATACTGACAAGACATCGCTATTTAACCTTCAATGAGATGATCTTTGAATTCAAAATGGCAAAGATCTCAAGACAGGAGTTACAATATTTCTGCAGGAAGGGATGGAGAAAGAGAGAATAATAAAATGGACAGACGAGAGGAAGTGCAACCGATTAGGCGTCAATTATCGATTATATTTTGTAATGATTCGATGAAAAAGACCCCCTGAGTAATCGAATATTGCCCTAACTCGCGAGGAGGGCGAGCGGCCGGCTGGAATACCTGTTAGCGCTTTCTCTTCGTTTTGCACCTGAATTTTACAGGTAAAAGGCTGGCGTCTTGCTGATAACAGGTGTTTGGGGGGAGGGAAAAACGTGGGGAAAAACTAGGTTGTGGGGTTGGGGGCAGAGGGAAGGGGGAGGGGGGGAGGCTGGAGTCTGGGAGAAAGAGAATTAATGTTGTGTTGATGGAGAGTGTGTGTGTGTGGG
>NW_004797367.1:792046-794273 GCF_000002075.1 Aplysia californica
AAATATATACTAATATTATTATAATAATTTGTAGAGCGCAAATTTCCTCTCAAAAGTAAACCTTTTGACTTAACATTCTATATGATTACTCAGAGAATCTAACACCATTCTGCCTGGAGGTATCATTTGACGGGTGTTGGGCGGGCACTAAAAGACCGCGATATTCGTTCGATAAAAAATGTCCCCAGTCGGGAATCTAACCAAAGTCTTCTGTGGGAGATGGCTAAGCGCCTAACTGCTACACCACAGACGCTGGAGATCTATATTGTGTCGATGAGAGCGTAAAACACTTACAATAATTCTTCCCCGTCGTTTCTTCCCCACAGCTCCAAACGCCAATGTCGCCAGGAAAAGGCCATGCTGAGAGAGGAGGTGAAAAAGGCGCGCACCAAACTGAGGCACTTCAAGACTCTTCTACGGGACCTTCGGGGTCAAGCTAGACACAGCCGGGACATGACCAGGGAGGCCAAGCTCACCCAAAGGCACCAGATGGCGAGGAAGACCGCTAAGAGCAAAGAGAAGAAGGCGACGGTGAGGAAAATAAGAATGAGTTTAGCTCTTTATTTGTAACAATGTGGGTCATTCTGATAACCGTCTTGTTTTATTTGTTTGTTTGTTTTTGTTTGTTGGGGTTTTTTTTGGGGGGGAGTGGGATTCTCATTGGTATAATTCTTTTCTTTCCCATTGTGAGTTTTTATTACAGGCGATTCATAATAGATGAGTGTGATGGTGAGCTTCTCTTTGATTTCAAGAAACAGAAAACTCAAACAATAATTTGGGACAGAAAGAAAATCTTCATAAAAACGGATCAACTGGTTTCTGTTTCGTGCTGTACAGAAAAACGTAAATTACATAATGTCGTCTGTCTTAACTAAGAAGACAATCACCTTTGTGGCTCTCTAAGATAGTATTTTGAAAAGAAATCCCTACTATTGTTTATTTTTATGATATGACACCAAAACATAGATGACCACAGTACATAGCTATCGTTACGTCATTGTATAGATCTAGCCTTCTCGGATAAGGGCGAAAATTCTCGAGGTCCCGTGTGCAAGTCGCGCACGTTAAAGATCCCTTGGTCGTCCAAAATCGATACGAGTAGGCTTCGGCTGCCACCCGGGCAAAATTCAAAATTGTTTACCAAACAGAAAATGTTTAATGTGCCCCGCGCGCTCATTCGACCGTATGCAGCTGCGAGGGCTGTAAAACACTTACCCCAAAAAGGCTATTCTAGAGACGGGACTTACAAATGAACATCCATCTAGATTAGAACAGCGCGAAATGGGTGCAGAGATTTAAAAACAGCCCATGTTCAGAACGCCCCGTTGGGGATTCAAACTAAGGTCATCTGCTCCCATAGTCGAGCATAAAACCAGCTCAGCTAATACGGGGTGCCCACTACAGCTGGATCGGGCCGACCGCCCGACTCGATCGCCTGAAACTGAAAACAAACACGTTTGTTTTTTAGGCGATCGAGTCGGGCGATCGGCCTGATCAGCCGATCCCATCCGTAGTGGGCACCCCGTTTAACGGTGCTCCCTCCCCCTCTAGTTCACACAAAGAAAGAGAATGCGGGTGGTAGCTTATACCAGCTGTGGGAAAAGCACCACTTATCCCATTACGAAAGGCTCCAGAATCTCCCTCCAGAAATGAAATCAGCTCGCTGGCCCAATCAGGTGGTGGCGATTTCCCCCGAGGGCCCAAAGAGTATAGTTACTGGGACAAGAAGGAAAAGACTCGCTTTTTAATTAACGGCGAATCCGGGAAATTTTCGGCCTTGCTAGGCGGAAATAGAGTATCGATTCTATATCCGGAAGCGGTATCCCACCATCCCAAGATTTCTGACAGACTATGGTGAATAGTATTTTCAAATTATGTTTTATGCCTGCTTGGCGGATCAGGAAATTAGTATGAATGGACTTAGATTAGCTGAAAAAATCAAGGTCAGTTATTGGTCTCAGTACGTGTCAAACTCAGAGCGAAAAGGGTCGCTATGTATTACTTTCTGGTAAAACGTACGACTTTTTAGAACAAGTGTCTACTCGCATTGGACGGATTCTTTGGGATCGATTCTTGCTGTCGGAAACGAAGCGCCGCTATCTCGGAATGGGTTAAATCAGAGAAGAAAGCAATTACGTCTTGAAAGAGAGAGAGAGAGAGAGAGAGAGAGAGAGAGAGAGAGAGAGAGAGAGAGGGAGAGAGAGAGAAAGAGAGAGAGAAAGAGAGA
>NW_004797367.1:794562-797766 GCF_000002075.1 Aplysia californica
TGTGTGTGTGTGTGTGTGTGTGTGCGTGCGCGTATCATATGCGTTCATTTCAGTGTCCTAAACCCTCCACTTCAGTCGCGTTTAAGACAGAATCATTTAAGCAATTGGTTTGTCAGCATTATTTGCAACTCTCGGCTTTGGAAACGAAGCCTATCAATCGGTGATTTTGTTAATTCTCAGAAAAGGAAGCAATTACGTATGAGCACGGGTGTGGGTGGTGGTGGATTAGATTGTGGAGCTGCGGGGCTTGATTTGAGGAGATATTTTTTTCTACCTGTATGAACGACCTCTTGTGTAGTTTGACACTACTGCAGCTTTGTTTTGTTAAAGTTAACAAAAAATAATACTTCAGTATAGGTACCGGGTACGTTGATTTAGGCCTACGATGGAGAGACTGAGTAGGGTAAAGGGGGAAAAGGGGGGGGGGGGTCAAAAGAATACATGACGACTCTCGGCGCTCTCTAGAGTTAAAACGCGAAGGGTTTTTTTTAACTTGGAAACGGTCTCAGAAAGACCATTTGGCTTGGATAAACCGATGGCGAGTAAATTCTCATGGTTAATTTAAGATTTCTATATTCTATTTTGTTTCTTATGTTTCATGTAGCGGCGTTTACCATGCGCTAAATCTAGCTTAACTGAGTTTTAAGGTCGTAGTCTTCCAACATGAACTTTAACAGCTTATCTACTCTATCATTCATCTATTTTATATTCATTTTTCAATGTGTTCACTCAGCATTGCGGGGTTTGTTTTGTTTGGAGTTTGGGTTTTTTTGTATCATAACACCTGTAGAAGTTGACCACGTATGCAATTGTCTTTCACCGATGAAAATACAGACTGTGCAATTTTGTTAAAGGTTAATAGGAAGAAACAAAAGATATAATGCCCGTAGAAACTGCTGAAGACGTTCGTCAGAAAAAAGACTATAATATCCCAATACGATTTGTCGTGCAGTGGTACACACCGAAGGCAAAGACCAACAGCACACAGAACTTTTGGGACAGGAAACGGAAGTCCCAGTCTAGACTTCACCACCACAGAGAGCGGCGTGCAGCCACAGCACGCAAAGACAGACTATGGGACTACGGCGTCATTCCTTTCATGATTGAGTCCAACTTCACAGGTGAGTCCAGGGGATCTCGTGGTCTAGAGGTTAAAGTGTTCGCCTCTCATTCAAAGATTCCCAGTTCGAATCCGGGTAGCGACGGAAAAATGTTCTTCTCTAAAATGTTCTCCTTTCACCTCCTTTCCTGCTCTCCGGCAATGTTCTGTCGTCTGCTTTCGTCTCCACTTTCTGCCCCCAGCCCCTCACTTCCTTTGCCCTCTCCTCAGGACACTTGACTCTTTCTGCAGCCTTTCTACTGCTACCCTTTGACTCCTTCTTACTGCTGTCTTTCAACCACACTCCTGATCTTCAGGTAGGAAAGATCTACACTTACCCTTCTCGGACAAGGGTGAAAAATCTCGGAGGTCCCATGTGCAAGTTGCGCGCGTTAAAGATCCTTTGGTGGTCCAAAATCGATAAGAGTAGGCTTCGGCTGCCACACTGGCAAAAATCAAAACGTCCTACCAATTGAAAATGTTTAATGTGTCGTGCGCGCTCATATGACCTTGTACAGTTGTGAGCGCCGTAAAACACTTACCAAAAAAATAATAACGAAACAAAACAAGTGGGTCTTTACGGCGTCATTCTTTTCATTATCGAGTCCAACTTCACTTCGAGCCGGCGTGTCATTGTATAGGTTAAATGCAGGCGCTGTTATCTCAGTTGGTGTCATGCTGTTCTATGGAGTGGATCAGCCTGGTTCGATTTCAAGACTATTTCACACGATGTTTGATTATATTTTTATTTTTGTTCTTATTTTTATTTTAGCAATATGTGTTTTGTTGGTTTGTTTGTTGTTTGTTTGTTTGTCTGTCTGTCTGTCTGTTTGTTTGTTTGTATGTGTGTATTTTTGTTTGTTTATATGGTTAGGGTTGTTTTGTTTGTTTTGTTGTTGTTGTTGTTGTTGTTGGGTTGTTGATGGTTTGTTTGTTGTTTTTGGGGGGGGCTGCAGAAGAATGCTTGCAATGTTGTTTGTGTGAGTTGCTTGCTCTTTACATTAAACTCCTCTAAATCCTGGAACATTTGTAATGAATAATTGATTCCTCATGACTCCAGCTTTCATTTCACCGCACAATGTTATTAATAATAACAATACCCACCGGATCACATGATAGGAATGTTGACACCCTTTTCGTGAATGTTAATAGCTAATGAACTGAGACTGGGATATCATTTGACGGAATATTGAAAGTGTTTATCCTCTGTTAAGCAATCTGGGCTGAAACAACATCGAAAGCATCATTCTCCTCTCGCAGTTTCAAAAGTAATAACGCGGAGATGGTGAAAATAATGATATTGTTTGGTTGTAGCGTTATTATTTCCCGCATTTGATGTCATTACGTTAAGACATGGAATAACATCAAGAGGCTAGCCCAGGATAGAAAAAGTTGGAAAGTGTTTGTTCGTGGCCTATACCCTGGTGCAGAAGGAGAAAGGCAATGGTGCAGATGATGATGACGATGATGATGACGATGATGATGACGATGATGATGATGATGATGATGATGATGATGATGATGATGATGATGATGATGATGATGATGGTATTTTACGTTTTAGATTCCTGCACCCCAAATTCGTTCGCGCCAAATATTTATGTGAAATGAGAGTTAAATTTCCCGTCGGCGATATTTTTAGATTTGTATAAGATCCTCGATCTATTGTTATTCTCAGTGATGTTTGGCTTGTTTGCCAGGTTTGCAGTTCCTACGTATGTGCCTTTTTAAAGTAGTTTCTACCTTTCCTTTTGGGATTTCTAGCGCTAAATGACCCTTCTTTTGGATTTGTCTTTCCGTCCAAATCTCACCCATATTATGGGTGGTCGGAGGGCCCTCTCAATAGTGTCTTACATCTTCATTTCTCCCTGTTGTTTGTGTCTGTTACTTTTCACCTACTCGATATGACCAGTGTTGTATCGATTTGTTTCGCTTTACTCAAACTAAAAAAAACTTACCCCTTGTCCACTCTCCAATCCCCGTTCTATCAACCCCACCCTTTCCCCTCATTCACCCCCTCCCCTCCCTTACCACCTCTCTCACACCCTCCCCTCCCTTACCACCCCCTTTACCCCTTCACTCTTCCCTCTCCACTTCATTCCCCT
>NW_004797367.1:797866-799286 GCF_000002075.1 Aplysia californica
GGTGTGGTTTGCTTCTTTTTTCCTATCAAACGTCTATCGTCTGTATCTCCACTCCTTCTTTTTGGTGTTTGTTACCCTCTTGTAACACCTTTATTCTCGGGCACTTATATGACCTTATTGTGTTGCTAGTGCCGTAAAACTCTTACTAAAACTAAACTCCCCCCCCCTCCCCTCCTCAGGAGCCAACAAAGCCTTGTTCAAGCTGGCCATGAGGCACTGGGAGAACTACACGTGCATTACCTTCAAGGAGAAAGAGCCAGAAGATCAGCATTACATTCTGTTCACGGAAAGGTCTTGTGGGTGAGTTTGTGGATAAAATAAGAAACGATGAGATAAGATAAGACATGATAAGATAAGATAAGGTAAGATAAGATATGATGAGATGGGATGAGATCGGATGAGATTAAATGAGATGAGATGAGATGAGGTGAGATGAGATGAAATAAATCCTTATCATTCCGAGACTAACACGCTTGTTTGATTTTTTTAAACTAAAACTGAACTCACCCACCTCTTTACGAGGCGCTCTGTGATCTCAGTTAGCATCATGCTGGGTTGCGGAGCAGATGGCCGTAGTTCGAATCCCAGCCTGGGCGTTCTTGAACAACTTGGCTCGTTTTTTTTTAGTTTTCGAGGTTCTCAGCCCCATTTCGATCGGTGTTAGTGGGAGACGGACGTTTAATTCGGACGTTCATCTACTTAATTGAAGGGCCTAATGGTGTTGATACGGCCATAAAACCCGTACTCTGTAAAATCGCGCAGCGGAAGATATGTACCTCTAAAAACAAAGAAAGAAAGATATTTAAACAGAAGATTTTTACCATCTATCATAAGGTTATTGTCGGGAAAGCATCAATGTGTATTGCTCTTTCGAGTACGTATCTATTTAACTCTAAAGGTCTTGTAATTAAATCCCTGCATGTGGTTGAATGATGCATCTGATGTGATATTATTATGTACATTTTGTCAGCTTTACTCCTCTTTTCTTATTGAATTTTAATGAGAGTAATATGTAATGTAAATTTTTATGTATACCTGCTTGTGTTTTTACGGCCCCGTACAACCAAGAAAAATGTCCCTTTGGGATAATAAAGTGTTACCTTATCGTATCTTGGCTTGTCTTATCTTATCTTATCTTATCTTATTTTACTGTTCTTCTCTCTCCAGATGTTGTTCCTTTGTGGGCAAGCGCGGAAACGGCGCCCAGGCCATCAGTATCGGCAAGAACTGTGACAAGTTTGGTATCGTGGTGCACGAGCTGGGTCACGTGATTGGCTTCTGGCACGAGCATACCAGGCCGGACCGTGATCAACACGTGCAGATTATATACAAGAACATCATGCCCGGTGAGTGAGGGGGTGAGGGGTGTTTGTGAGTATGTGTGTGTGTGTGTGTGTGTGTGTGTGTGTGTGTTTGTGTG
>NW_004797367.1:803277-805300 GCF_000002075.1 Aplysia californica
GGGCGCACCCTCCAAGACTCGAGCTCCGAGTTCCTCCATTCACCCACGCCCGGGCGGCCAGAGATCTGCCGGTGGAGAATCTCCGCTACTCACGGCGAGAAGATCGTGCTGAACGTCACACGGCTGGACATCCCTCAGTCCTACAACTGTGAGACGGACTACCTGGAGGTCAGGGACGGCTACTACATCAAGTCGCCTCTGCTGGGTCAGTTGAGTGTTACAATATTATTATTATTATAGTGTATGTATTATAGGTCTAGTGTAATGGAAGTAATATCGCCTCTTCTGGGTCAGTGGAGTGTTACAGTATATTGGTCATATAGTCAAATCTCCTAGGTCAGTTGAGTGTTACAATGAAGAGCTCTAGTGTTCGTTTGTATTTAGGTCTAGTGTTATTTAATCCTCTCCGTACAGCGTGTTTCATTATCATATCCATACAACGTAAGCAACTCTGTGCCGCCACTTTCAAAAAAGGAAATTTACTCGTTAATCCGATGTGTACGCTTTGCATAGCAGTCTGTCAAAATTATTTTTTTGAGAAATACTGAAAGTTTCAAAGAGATCTTTGTACTAGAAGTATTCTAAAATGTCGTGAGGAATACAACCTTGGTGGTACAAAATGATCCCAGGACGTACGGATAGGGTTAAGTAAAGTAGCCTCTACTGGGTCAGTTGACTATGAAAGTATAGAGGTCTAGTGTTATTTAAGTAAAGTTGCCTTTACAGTATATAGGTCTAATGTTGTTTAAGTAAAGGCGCCTTTTCTGGGTCAGTTGAGTGTTACAGTATATAGGTCTAGTGTTATTTAACTGGGACAGTTTAGTGTTACAGTATAATATAGATCTAGTGTCATTTAAGGAAAGGCGCCTCTTCTGGGTCAATTGAGTGTTAAAGCTTGGTGTTGTATTAGAGTACAATCGATTTTAACCTGATTTCACCGTCACATAATGTATAAGACACCTGCAAAAATAGCTTAATGTTCAGAGTAGATGTCAGCATCTGGGAAGAAATAGTTGAGGACAGGAAAACATGAAGGAAAATAATAAAAAAGGAAAGAACTATTATGCTAGAGAGCAGCCTCAGAAACAACCAGGCTGGGAAGCGCCAAAGACGAAAGAAAAACAGTGAAAATACAGAGCTTCGATCCACCTCACTGGCATGCAATCTCTGCGACAAATATTGCACTTCAAAATAGGAAAAGTTACCCTTGAAAAAAGTTTCATGAAGACAACCGTAAGACCATCTCAAGCTAAATTGACCGTCTGCAGAAACGAAAATAGCCATTGAATGGATAAGACCACATCATGTACAAACGACACTTTTCATTTCTCCTTTTGCGTTTATTTGTTTTAGAATTAAAATGATACTGTGTAAGACGTCCACATGTCCAACTCGGCCGTTTTTTTCTCCCAGACAACTGATCATTAGATTGCTTTCTTAGACAATTTTGACTGCATGTATTATTTGTATATGTGGCATTGTGAATAACATGCTATTTGTTTGCCGCATTATGAATAGTACATGAATGTTATTTGTCATGTGAAATTATATTTAGTGTGTTACTTGTTAATGTGAGATCGTGTACGTTCAGCATTTTTCTTGTTTATGTGGCAGTATCTATGCAGTGTTCGGTTGTCAGGCGCAGTAGCTTTTTGTGAGTGACTGAAAGTGGGAATGGGTGAGTGAGTGACTGGAGAAGTAGATAGGTTAGATAGATAGACAGACAGACAGACAGACAGACAGACAGACAGACAGACAGACAGACAGACAGATAGATAGATAGATAGATAGATAGATAGATAGATAGATAGATGTTACTGGGTTCACTCCTTTTCCAGGACGTTTTTGCGGTGAGTTGATCCCGGACACACTGACGTCATCAGGCACCCGGATGTGGATAGAGTACAGGACAAGAAATGGCGGCGGCAAAGGTTTCAACGCAGCCTACGAAGGTAAATATGGTCATAATACATTTTGTTGCGTTCAGACAGTGCAGTAGATTATTATAATCCTCACCCCCTCT
>NW_004797367.1:805976-807275 GCF_000002075.1 Aplysia californica
TACCTACCTACCTACCTACCTACCTACCTACCTACCTACCTACCTACCTACCTACATTGCTCTATGTTGGGTTTTGTGTGTCCGTGTAGCTATCTGCGGCGGAGAGATCACCAGAGAGGAAGGGTTCCTCACCTCCCCCAACTACCCAGATGACTACCGGCCCGACAAGGTCTGTGTGTGGAAAATCACCGTGGGGCCAGACTTCACCGTGGCCCTCAAGTTCCAGTCTTTCGAGGTAGGTTTCTTCCCCTGACAATGGCGTCTCTTTTTCTCTGTATGTGTATTACGCGCTCGCAACTGCATACGGTCATATGAGCACGCGGGACACTTTAAACATTTTCAATTGGTTGGAAATTTTGAATTTTGCCCAAGTGGTGGCCAAGCCTACCCTTATCGATTTTGGACCACCAAGGGATCTTTAACGTGTGCAACTTCCATACGGGACGTCTTCAATTTTTCGCTTTTATCCGAGAAGGCTAGGTGATAGAACTTACCTACCATAAGATCAGAGGTGTGGCTGAAAGACAGCAGTAAGAATTAGCCAAGGATTAGCATTAGAAAGGCTGCAGTAAGAGTCAGGAGCCCAGTGGATGGGACAAAGGAGGTGAGGGGTGGGGGCAGAAAGTGAAGTCAAAGCATACGACAGAACATTGTTAGAGAGCAGGAAAGGAGGGGAAATAACATTTCAGAAAAGAAAATTGACCGTCACTATCCCGATTCAAACCTGGGACCTACTAAATGAGAGGCGAACACAGTGACCTCTCGACCACGAGAGCTCCCTCAGTGGTGTCTCAGGTGTTAAAACGCTAGGGTCTGATGTATTTGTATGTGTGTTCACCTGCAAGTCTGTCAACCGTGGGTGGTTGGCGGGTGTTCTGGTGTGGTTTGCTCCTTGTTTCCTATCAAATATCTATCGTCCTTAGCTCTCCTTCTTCTTATTTATGTTTGTTACTCTCTTGTAACACCTCTAATCTTCTGGCGCTCATATGACCTTATGAAGTTGCGAGCGCCGTAAAACCTCTACTAAAACTAAACTAAGTCTGTCAACCTGTCTGTCTGTGTGTTTGTATGTGAATGAAAATAACTTTTAGTGTTGGTGTCTGTACGTTCTCATCGACACAATTTAGATCATTTTGCATTAAGGCCTTGACTCTGCCTGTCAGGGCCAGCTCGGGCAAAGAGGGATACAACGACCTAGCAGAAAAACCCACAGTTGAATTTCTCTCTTTTAAGAAATAGACAGAACAGACAGACAGACAGACAGACAGACAGACAGACAGACAGACAGACAGACAGACA
>NW_004797367.1:808050-810644 GCF_000002075.1 Aplysia californica
ACATACAGACAGACAGACAGAGACAGAGAGATCGAGAGAGTGAGAGAGAAAGAGAGAGAGAGAAAGAGAGAGAGAGAAATCAGTGCTCGAAGATGTTTTTGTCGGGAGAGGCAAGTCGGCCTCTTCGTTCCCGGCATCCGTGAACAGGTCAAAGGTTAAGGAACACAAGGCGGGAATAGCAAAAGAAAAATGATTCAGAAAATAAAAAAAGTAAATTGACTAATGCTTGACATTGAAATCCTGAGCTCCCTGACCACTAGATCTAGGCCGCTGGAAGCCCCCGTCTTAATCTCGCAACAACAAAAAATGAAGGGGAGTGAGTTACAGGTAGATCAGTAATAAACTTCTTAGAGAACTGACAATGACAATCTTTTTTCATCTCGCAGGGAGACATTTGGCTTGGTCGTTAACAATGGCAGTAGACGTTACAATTACAAAGGATAGGTGCACTCACGTATACGCACAACAAGACAGGACCTTAGTTCAGATGGGAGGAGAGAAAGTACTGAAGTAGATCAGTAATAACTTATTTAGAGAACTTAAACAGACGCGGGGCGAAAAAAATACGAGGACAATAATACAGAAAGATGATATATTTTGAGTGAATACCAGCAAAGAAATGAATATAGTGAACCGTGATCGCTGCTGCCCGTTTCAGATAAGACACTTGAAGAAGGAAACACAACACGCCATGTCTATACTTGAGTTTCATCTGTTTTATGCTTTAAAAAATATCGCTAAAATTGTTGTTGATAATGGCTTTGGTTGGTTAGTTGGTTAGTTGTTTTGTTGGTTGATTGAGTGGTTGGTTGATTCGGTTCGGTTTTATTGTTTGTGTGTTAGTTTGTTTGTTTTTTAGTTTATTTCAGAGGGTTGGGGGGGGGGATAGTATGTGCTCGCCTGTTGTTAATAATGTTGTACATAAAAAAAGCAGTAAAGGATTATTATAAGGTTAAGAAGGAAGACAGGCAGAGCCGGACAAACGGAGATTTAGAATTGGGGCACGTTACTGAGATTTTAAAAAGGGAAATACTGTAGTTTAAAACATAACAGCCAACGACCAGCTAAAAATGTGCCCTCAGATCTTAACAGAACTAGATTCTAAATACACGATTATACAGACGCGAAATCGCAGCTCGAGATAGAACGATAGATGGCAACGATGAAGATCTAATGGAAGCAGATGTTTTATTGAAAAGAGACGATGGATTTTCCTGGGAACTTTTACCTAAGACAAAAATTGTTTAGACATCTGAAAAACCATTCTGAGAACGCTCCATTTAAGATGCGAGAGAGAGGGGGATGAATATCCGATAGCAGAAGACGAGTCGGAGAACGGGCAGAGTTGTCCCGCTTTCCTGTAATGAAATCAGACGGAACTTGCCCGAGGAAATGTTGGTGGGTATTATGTAGGGTAGCCTAGGCGTTTATCCAATAGGTGGCTCTGCTTATGAAGTGTAGACGTTTAACCGACTAGGTGGTTCTGCTTACCTAGTGTAGACCTTAGTCCAAATAGGTGGTTCTGTTTGACTCTTACAATTAGTCGTAAGCCTATTTCCTGCTTTATTGCTGCAAGCTACGTCCAAACAGTATATAAACTTTTCCACTTACGTCATAAAAAGAAAGATTTCAAGCTACTCACATATTACGCGCGCACCAACATTTTTAGAAAAGAATAGATTAATCAGTATAATATGATATATAAGAATACAGTTAGTTGCAGTGCAGGTAGGGCACATATTTATGATAAATTCTATGGAGGAAAAATTAAATAAGAAAAACGGTCACACAACTTAAAAGTCAGCAGACTTGCTGCCTTGAAAGAGTTAATCAGTTGGTGTCAAGCAGAGAAGGACACTCATGCCAAACGGGATTCTGAAAGAGTAAACTGTCTTCTGAAAAAATAAACTGTCTAGCATAAACGTTCATTCAACCACTCGTGTTTGCCAAACTGGGACCCCGATGCTTTAGGTGTAATGGCTGTGCTCTCTGCTCTTTGCACCCAGAAGAGAGTTCGATTCCCATGTGGGGATGATTTTAATCAAGAATATCCGTCTGTCTACTGGGATGCTGTATCCACTCAGCCCTGACGGACAGCGTCGAATCTGACTTTTTGAATGAAGTTAATGACAATGCACTTTGGGGTTTGGGCGGGGTGTGTGTTTGGGGGGGGGGCAGTTGCTTAGATATCAAAGCGACTGGTCCAGAAAAAGGTAAGGAAGTTGACGTTCAGCTATCTGTTGAGTTCAAATAGCATCAACAAATAGTTTTAAATAAAAATCTGACCAGAAAGGCCATGCCCGATAAGAACGTTCCATTCAATCGGATAAGTGTGTGCCGTGCGTTTGTTTTGCATCGCCTGCAATCTAGTCCGCCATCTTGTCCGTATTACCTGAGTGCTACAGACAGACACGTATTAAGGTGCCGAGCTCAGTGAGTGCGAAATGTGGGGAATTTCATTGGATGGAGGGAACGCCGTAGAACGGAGGAGTTGCACGATCGTTTTTGTTTTTTGATGTGGTTTTTTTTTTTTCTTTATGGGTTAATGGTTTTATTCTTTTTTCTTTTTTTTTCTTCGTGTTTGTGGGGGGGGG
>NW_004797367.1:810744-812245 GCF_000002075.1 Aplysia californica
GGGGGGGGGTTCTTTATGATTTAATTGGGTTTTTTCCCCCTATTTCGTTTTTCTTGGTGTTTGTTTGTGTGGTTTGGGCTCGGTAAAAAGAATATGTCTGTGAGAGATTGTTTGGGTTTGTATATTTTGTTTGTCAGCGATCTAATATGGTTTGTCCTATTATGTAGGTTCTTTTTAGAGGGAGGAGAACTGAGTCGGTAGTGCCGTAAAACACCTACTCAAACAAACAAACAGTTTTAGAGGGGGAGGAGGGGGTGTTTTTTTGTTTTGTTTTGTTTGTTGTTTTTTTTTACTTTGCTTTTCTCTAGAGGATACAGGAGACAGGGGTGGTATTTGTTGGAGGAACGGTCGATTGAGGTGTTGGTTTTGCCTCTGCTGTTCATTATGGCCTCTTGTTAAGGAGAACGAGTTCATGGCCTAATCTGGCGTCTGGGGTGCTATGTTATACGAAGTGCCCATTGGGGGATCGACAAACCGATCGCCAACCGATCGCCGACCGATCATCCGACTCGTCGCCTGTAAACAAACGCATTTGTTTTTAGGTGACGGGTCGGACGATCGGTTTGTTCCACGATAGCTGCTTTGCGCCCTCAATCTGACTAGCAAATAGAGCCGAACCCATCGTGCCAATGGGCCCTGGGTATAGGCTCTTCGATCTTAGTTACACGCCGCAGAAGATGGGAATTTCTCTTCAGTGAGCGGATGTTTGGAGGGCGCCACTGGTAGGTCCTACTTCTTTACTTTCCCTCTGTTGTTTCTGTCTGTCTGTCTGTCTGTCTGTCTGTCTGTCTGTCTGTCTGTCTGTCTGTCTTACTTTTTCCCAGCTTTAAAAGACCATTACTGTGTCGTTGTGCTTTTCTTTACTCAAACAAAATGGGTGGTTGCCGGGTGCTCTGGTGTGGTTTGCTTCTTCTTTCCTATCAAACATATATCGTCTGTATCTCTTCTCCTTTTTTGTGTTTGTTAATCTCTTGTAACGTCTCTAATCTTCGGCACTTATATGACCTTATTGTGTTGCAAGTGCCGTAAAACACTTACTAAAAAAATTACTCAAACAAACAAAAGAAACCCGATTCCCTGCCGGGGAAGACATCAAAATTTCATCGAGTATCCCAGACCGTCTGCTGAGATACTGTATCCTACTCCAGGCGGAAACGGCTAGCTCAGACATGCATAGTAGTACCACTTCCTGAAGTATCTAAATAGAGTCGAAAGCAGCGTAAAACATACACTGCAATCTTTTAAACCAACTATTAAAACTTCAGAAGAGGTGTTTGTAGGCAAAGTACGTGTGTTTTGTTGAAAGAAAGTATCCAAACAGGGTCGATAGTGGCGTAAAACACACACTACAATCATTTATATCAACTATTAAAACTTCAGAAAAGGTGTTTGTTGTCAAAGTACAAGAGTTTTGTTGAAAGAAAGCTCAGATAGGATTTTCTATTATGGCAACAGGAATCGGAGTAGAAGTGTTACTAAAATATGGCCATTAGAAGCCGGG
>NW_004797367.1:812345-815802 GCF_000002075.1 Aplysia californica
ATATCGTCGCCTCACAATTATTTTGTCCAAAGTGTAGGCCTACTAAAGTAAAGAGTGCACTTTGGACAAAATATGGTTTTGAGACGACGATATATTTCCTGGGGCGAATCTGTGTACAGATTGTGGTGGACGTGAGTAAGGCCGGTATTTGCTTACAAGATCATCATTTTCAGGCCTCGAGTGTTCCTATCATCGTAATCCTCTCGCGTCCCAGTTCTGAAGCCCTAGTTTCCCGCCATTCACCCTCCTCGTCTGCTTCTCAGCTGAGCCGTACGCTGTTCATTTACTCACGGCTGGCAGATTCCTCGAGACTCCTAGACCTGTGTGTATTTCCAGTCGTGCAGACAGACTTCTTTCAAAGGCCGAAATGAATGCAACAATAGCGAAATATAGGGGAACTATTTTTATGGGGTCTTTTCGGCTCAGCTCTCGCCGCGGATTGATTTCCGATTCTCCTTCCAAGAAAGCGCGTATTCTCGAGCGTCGGGTCCTTTATCTAGAAATGACAGTCGTGCTTAAATGCGCATTCAGGGGTGATTTACTGTCTCCAGCTCACGCACAGAAGTAGTTATTCTGGCATGAAGGCTCACACAGACAGACGAACGCACACGCAGACACTAGCACGATGTTCAAGCTCGAACGCATTTGCATGACAGAAATGGGTAGCCGGGGAGTCATTAAGGGGGGAGAGAGAGAAAGAGAGAGAGAGAGAAAGAAAAGGAGACAGAGAGACAGAAAGACGCAGAGAGACATAAAGACAGAGAGAGACAGAAAGACACTGAGACAGAGAAGGGGGGGGGGGAGAGTAGAAGGGGGAGGCAGTGAGACAGTGAGGAGAGGGAAGAAGGAGACACATACAGAAGAGAGATGAAGAGAGAAGAGGAATGGATACAGAGAAAGAAAGAGAGAGGGGGGGGCGAGAGAGAGAGCGCGTTAGTTCGTGTGCACGTGTGTGTTTGTATGTGTGTGTGAGTGCATGTGTGTATGTGTGTGTGTGTGTGTGCGTGTGTGTGTGTGTGTGTGTGTGCGTGTTTGTGTGTGTGTGTGTGTGTGTGTGTGTGTGTGTGTGTGTGTGTGTGTGTGTGTGTGTGCGTGTGTATAAAAGAGAGAGGATCCAGAAAAGGAAGCTATGGAAAAAATACCCCTCTCCCCCGAAGAAAAATCTGAACGAGCAAGTAAAAAGTGGATGACCCAGAACATAATATTGAACATTGAAACAAAACAAATCAGAAAGCAAAGTTTGCCAAAATCAAATGAGGAAAAGTACAACTTTTTAGATAGGGAAATAAAGAGAGAGAAAAATGTAATGAAGCTTATAATATTATTATGAAACATTGATCGGTATCAAGAAATAGAGAAGAATCAAAACAACGACAGCCAATACATGTACATGCATTCCAAAAATCAAAGAAGAGGGATGTTCAAACACAAGCTGCATAAAATCAAAAGGAGATGTCTGATTTTTCAATGGACAAAGGCTATGTTTTAAACAGGCGTGCTGACAAAATGCGCTACTTGTCGCAATCTTAATTAGAGATATTGGCCAAAAATTGACAATAGGGTCAGATTTGTAGATTTTCTATTGATGCCATATTATTATTTTATACTTATAAATTGTAAAAACTTCACCTGTAAGCGTGCTGTATCTATTTCCATAGGGCTCAAATCCGAGAAGTAATTCATTTTATCAGCACGCTTCGCAGTGATCAGGTTACGAAGAAGAGCTTTTTAAGAATAAAATTAGGGATAAAATTGTCATGAAAAGAAAATGAATAAATGAATGGACCGCAAGTTCTGACAGAAGAAGTGCAAGCTTCCATTTAAAAAATAACACAGAGACTATATATAGCTACAGGGCCAGATATTAGGCCTGCATCTGCTGTGTGCTTGATAATCTTATTTGAAGAATAAGCTACCGAAATAACAATAGTAAAGTTCTTGAATCATATCTATAACTTTGGTAAGATTCCAGAAGATAATATGTGAGGCAGCGTGGTGAATCAGGCGCTCGCCTAAATAATCAAAGTGAAGATACTGGCATTTTGCCACGACATGTTTTTCACTATTTATCAAATTTTCCATTTTTTGGCTCAACACCGTTCATGCCCATTAAAGAAAACAATTTTTTTTTAACTTGCTGCAATTACTAATGGAAGGAATGATAAATAGTATAAGACCAGAGATTTCCAAAACACAATTTGGCTTTGTTGCTGACACCGGAACTTGGAACGTTATATCTACCCTAGCAGTGTTATGCAAAGATTTATTTAATCACAGAAAGTTCTATTATTTATGCCTCATTGATGACTCAACGGCTCTTGACAAAGATTACTATTTAAAATTCTGAGAAATCGACACGTGTATTTTTAGAAAAAGTTAAAGAATTTTAAAGAATATTGGGGGGGGGGGGAGAGAGAGAGAGAGCACAATAACGCTGCTGTAAGAACCGAGGCGGAGTACATAAAATATAAATAGATTATAGAGAAAAGAAGAGGTGGGTTGGTAGGTAGGAAGACCAAGCTGTGTCGTTTCCCCAGACTTCGTAAACATAATGTACAGTGAAACAATCCTTAGACACGCAGAAGAAAGTCCTGGTCTCGAAGTGATAAGAGAATAGATCAGTAACATATTATTATGATATGCCGATGACATAGTTTTGAGTAAAGATTCACACCTACATTTGCTTCTAGATACTGTTGTTGCAAAAAGTGAACATTAGGAATTTTTTTTCGTGTAAAGAAAATAGAAATATAATTGGTACATGTGTCATTTAAAAAGTTGTAAATCATGTTTGTAATGTCATAAACAAAGGTGAAAAATCGAACAAGTTTAACAGTTTAAATAACTAGGATATAAAATTACACCCGATGCCAAATGTTCCACAAAAATAAAACGAAGAATTGCAGAAGCTGAAGAATTACATTAAAATGAATCCAGACTTGAACAGCAACAAACTCTCAATGACAACCAAAATAGGAATGTTTTAACGCTATATGGTTGTGGACGCTTTACAGTTGCCAAAAATGTGAACTTGAAGCAATAGAAATGTGGTTTCTTTTGAGATTGTTGAAAATTCTATGGAAGAAAAAAAAACCCAACGAAGATAGTGCTAAAAACAGCCTGCGTGGGTCGCACGCCTATAAAAAGAATTATGAAGAGACGAATGCGGTTTGTGGACACTTGAATAGACATAAAGACATTGAACATATTGCTCTCACTGGAAAAATAGAAGGAAGAATGGGTAGGCCAAGAATAACTTACTTTGAGAACGTGAACATTAAAAGAAAGACCAAGACAATAAGCCTAATAATGAATATCAATATCTGTGTTATGAGAGCAACCGAGCAGATAAGTGAATGATGAACTATAATCGCCAACGTCTATTTCGGATTAGCTGGCACTCCCATGAAAACTCTGTGTGCATGTGTTTGTATGAGTGTGTGTGTGTGTGTGGGGG
>NW_004797367.1:815955-818170 GCF_000002075.1 Aplysia californica
GAGAGAGAGAGAGAGAGAGAGAGAGAGAGAGAGGATGTGTAGGGTGTTCCTGTATATATATATAATATGTGTAAGTGATTGTGAATATGTATATTTATGTATGTGTAGGAGGATGGGAGAGGCGGGGGAGAGAGGAGTAAAACTCAATCCTCAGTTGGTAATATCAACTTAAAGTTAAAGTAATAATGCCATCGCATCATTGAGGTGAATGGGAAATAACTCTTTCAAATCTATTCATTCATTTTATTTTCCGCATTTGTTTCCCTTTACTCAGATTGAGAACCACGACGACTGTGTCTACGACTATCTTGAAGTCCGTGATGGCCCCTCTGAAATGTCTCCCCTCATCGGCAACTACTGCGGCTACAAGATCCCAGAGGACATCAAGTCCACCGGAAGGCACCTCTACGTCAAGTTTGTCAGTGACGGCTCCGTGCAGAAGGCGGGATTTTCTGCCACTTTTGTCAAAGGTTAGGCTAGCCACGAGTTCCTGTCGACGTTCTATAAGCCCAAGCGTACATGGGGCTGAACATCTTAATGTTCTCTTGAATGTTCAAATAATTGAACAAATGAGTTTCTTTTTAATTTTTTTGTTTTGTTTTGTTTTGTTGGGTTTTTGATGATTTAAAAACAAATTGTTTGGGGATTGTTCTGGTTCTGATATTGTTTTGTAAAACTTAAGCATTTGTAATTTGCATAAACTTATTCGCAATTGCATTATGACTATGTCCTTGATTACAGTTGTCATCATTGAGTACAAGGTTTTTTTGGGGGGAAATTATTAGTTTTGCATTATATTTGATAGAATTATTACATTTCTTTTGAAATTGGATGATACGATAATCTCTCTTTGTCTCTCTGTTTCTATTTTCTCTCTCTTTCTCTCCCTCTCTCTCTCTCTCTCTCTCTCTCTCTCTCTCTCTCTCGCTCTCTCTCTCTCTCTCTCTCTGGTCTATCTGTCTATCTATCTGTCTATCTATCTGTCTATCTATCTATCTATCTCTCCCTCTGTTTCCCTCCCTCTCTCCATCTCTCTCCATGCCCCCTGGCCCACCACCTCACCCCACCATTTTTTCCCTTCAGAACGTAACGATCCCGAAATATTGATATTATGAAGAGTTTTTCCAGAGACCCCATCATTCTGTTGTGTCCTCCTCAGAGTACAACGAGTGTGAGAAGGAGGAGCATGGCTGTGATCACGTGTGTGTCAACACCCTGGGCAGTTACCGCTGCTCCTGTAGGATCGGCTACGAGCTGCACTCTGACGGCAAGAGGTGTGAAGGTCAGTGGTCCCAAGAGGGGACAAAAATGGGGAGATGGGCGGTTGGGGGGTGTTTTACTGTCTTTGGTGAACTTCAGGATGGATTTATTTCATTTTTGGTGTTTATTTGTTGTAGTCCCTGGTCTTGTCTTCTCTTCTCTTCTCTTCTCTCTTCTCTCTCTCATTCTCTCTCTCTCTCTCTCTCTCTCTCTCTCTCTCTCTCTCTCTCTCTCTCTCATTCTCTCTGTCTCGCTATCTCTGTCTCTCTCTCTGTGTCACTCTCTCTGTCTTTCTATCTGTCTCTCTCTCTCTCTCTCTCTATCTATCTATCTATCTATCTCTCTCTCTCTCTCTCTCTCTCTCAGTCTATCTGTCTGTCGTGTGTGTGTGTGTGTGTTCCTGTCTCCCTGCCTGCCCATCTCCCCCCCCCCTCTCTCTCTCTCTGTCTCTCTCTCTGTCTCTCTCTCTCTCTCTCTCTCTCTCTCTCTCTCTCTCTCTCTCTCTCTCTCTCTCTCTCTCTCTCTCTCTCTCCCTCTCAAACAAACTACAGCCACCAAAACATTTTTAAATAGTCAATGACAGAAGTCTCAAGTCTGTATAATATAAACCAGAAATATCACGACAGACCCCCATCCAAGTTAGTAATCAAGCTGGGCCAGTGGTAGACCGTCATCTAAACTAGAAACACCGCAGTAGAACTTCAACTAAATCAACACATAAAGAGAAGCGGATCGACACAATGTCTATCAGTAGGTGATGCAATAGAATAACTAAGACAGACGGAAACAACAGAAGGAAAACTCATACCAAATGAAAGAAAAGATGTAGGAGCTACCAGTAACCCCATCTGACCGTCCACTTGGTATTGTTTAAACTGTCCTGTTGACTTACTTTCCTAGCATCGGGGTTTGTGGACATTTTTAAAAAAAAATTATTTTTTTTTTTTTTTTTTTT
>NW_004797367.1:818270-821587 GCF_000002075.1 Aplysia californica
ATACATACATACATACATAACTACATACATACATACTCTCTTATACATACATATTACATAACTACATACATACATACATACATACACATAACTACATACATATCTCTCTCTCTCTCTCTCTCTCTCTCTTTCTCTCTCTCTCTCTCTTTCTATATCTCTCTCTCTTTCTATATCTCTCTCCCTCCCTCTCTCCCACACTCTCTCTCTCTTTCTCTTTCTTCCTCTGTCTGTCTGTCGGTCTGTCGGTCTATCTGTCTGTCTATCTGTCTATCTGTCTGTCTATCTCTCTCTCCCTCCATCTCCTCTCCCCTCTCCCTCCCTCCCCCTGTCTGTTTTTCTCTCCCTCTGTCTACTCTCCACTCTCCCTTCCTCCCCCTCCTCCTCTAATTAAATGATTGCCAAAGATTAAAGGTGTTACAAGAGGGTTAGAAACACAAAAAAGAAGGAGAGATAAGCTCGACAGAATATGTTTGATAGGAAAGAAGGAGAAAACCCCGCCAGAGCACCTGCCAACCACCCAGTGCATCGGGTCTTTTACCCCACGTTCGACCTGACTGAAAGGCAGGGTCGAAGCAGCCCGTCTTTTAAATTATCTTAAATTACAATAATTGACAAACATTGGGAAGTTACGGTTTTATATGGATTTCTGTTTTTAGATATTGATTTTTTAGAATTGTATTTTTTTAATTTTCAAAAATTGTTTTCAGCAAGACTAATTACAGTAGAATGTATTATATGAATTTCTTTTTTTTTATTCATTTATTTTTTAAAATTATATTTATTTTTATTTATTTTTTAAAAAATTTTCAGCAAGACTGCGAGTATGATTCAGTGCGTGTGAGCAGTGGAAAGGGGAAGGAACTCAAACTACACGGCGTGTTCTGTGGCTACACGTTTCCAGCTCCAGTGACGTCAGAGGGCAATACGCTCAGGATCGAGTTCAACTCGGATAACTCTGTACAGAAAACTGGTTTTACCGCTACTTTTATGACAGGTGAGTCAGATAGCCGGACTGACAGTCTGAGACCGACAGACAGACAGAGTAAAATATGGCTTTTACTGCCAATTTCATGACTGGTGATTTTGTGTATGTGTGTGCGTGTGTGTGTGTGTGAGAGAGAGAGAGAGAGAGAGAGACAGAGAGAAACGGAGAGGGAGGGAGGGAGAGGAAGGGAGGGAGAGAGAGAGAGAGAGGGAAAGAGAGAGAGAGAGAGACAGAGAGAAGGAGAGGGAGGGATGGAGAGAGAGGGAGGAAGGGAGGGAGAGAGAGAGAGAGAGGGAAAGAGAGAGAGAGAGCGCACGAGAGAGAGAGAGAGAGAGCGAGAGAGAGAGAGAAAAAGAGAGTGAGAGAAAGAGAAAGAGAGAGAGAGAGGATGTGTAGGGTGTTTGTGTATGTGTGATATGTATATGTGTGTAATTGATTGTTAGTGTGTATATCTATGTGTATGTGGGGGGAGGGGGGAGGGAGATAGAGGGGTAAAAACTCAATCTTCAATCGGTAACATCAACTGTAAGTAATATACCATCTCAAGTTTGATAATGCCCCCCCCTCCCCTCTCTATATTATCCTCCTTTTCTCAAACCCATCCCTTATGAAGATGAGTTGAGATAAACTTTATTGATCCTGAGGAAAATTTTGGGTAGATATACCAGAACATCACAAAGATTCGGCATTAACACAAAAGTGCACATCAGTATAACAATATACACATACATTCTTGTGGCGTCTGTGGCCTATGGTTAGGCTACCGGATTCATAATCATGAGGTTGCGGGTTCGGGGGTTCGAGCCGCAGGCCCGACGTTGTGTCCTTGGGAAAGTCACTTTACACAAAGTTTCCCCACTTCACTCAGGTGAAAATAGGTACCCAACTATAGACAGTGAAAGATCTTGTAAGTTTGTTAGTGTTTGAGCGCTTAACCAGCTGCTTGCACTGTATGCTTCCCGGGAAGCTGAGAATGTTTCTGAGTGTTCTATGGTCTGCTGGGGTAATAATATAGTGTAAAGTGCAAAGAGCTTGCTTTTGAGTAGGGACATGAGCTATACAAACGCTATTTATTATTTATTATTATTATCCTCTCTCAGACAAAGACGAGTGTGCTGTGGACAACGGCGGCTGTCAACACCTGTGTAAGAACACAGTGGGGAGCTACCAGTGCGCATGTCACAACGGCTTCACTCTGCACGATGACATGCACGGCTGCAAAGAAGGTGGGTGAATTTTTACTCTCTGAACTCACTCACTGATTTTATAGTCTGTTGTACCTTGACTTTGCTGATGTTGTTGTTTCTGTTGTTGTTGTTGTTGCCGTTGTTAATAATGATAATGGTGGTAGTGAGGTGGTGATGATGATGGTGGATGATGGTGATCAGATTAATGATGATGTTAGCTCGAAGGGCGATGACGATGGGGAGAAGAATGACAAAACGCTGATGGATGATGATGATCCTGATGATCATTATGATGATGGTGATGGTGGTGGTGGTGGTAGTGATATATCGTCATATTCTAGATATTTCCTTCTACCTGTATGCGTCCAGCATACTTGAAATCTCTTTAAATCTTGCAATAACATGTTTAGAAAATATTGGTCAACTTAAATTTTGATGAAAAAGGATTTTGGCCACCATCGTCAAAGTGCTATCTTTCCACCTCCAGCCAGCTGTGTCATATTCGCCAGAGATCTGCCTTTAGATCTCGCTCGTATGTGGACATCGGCCTTCCTCCTGTAAAACTGTTATAAAACTAAATCTACCTTAGCATTCCCATGTAGATCTCAGCCTTCCTCTCGGTAAAACTCTTACTGAAGCTAAAACTAATCCAACTTTCCCGCCATGCCCAGGTGGTTGCCAGTTTGAGATCCGGTCCCATTACGGCGTGATCTCCAGCCCTAACTACCCTGAGTACTACCCAAGCCGCAAGGACTGCGTTTGGCATCTGACCACCGTGCCCGGACACCGGATCAGACTCAAGTTCCGAGTGTTTGAACTGGAACCCCATCAGGTCTGTGCCAAGGACTTATTTATTATTATTGTCATTGCAGTATGCTGCTCTTATGGCCAAGCAAGAAAAATGAACAGAATAAAAGTGCTCTCGCACAAACATATGTGCTCTTTCTCTCATTTTCTCTCTCTCTGTCTCTCTCTCTCTGTCTCTCTCTCTCTCTCACTCACTCTCTTTCTCTCTCTCTTCCCCCTCTTTCCCCACTCTCTCTCTCTTTCTCTCTCTCTCTCTCACTTCTCTCTCTCTCTCTTTCTCTCTCTCTCTCTTCTTACTCTCTCTCTCTCTCTCTCTCTCTCTCTCTCTCTCTCTCTCT
>NW_004797367.1:821687-902541 GCF_000002075.1 Aplysia californica
TGAAGAAAAAAAAAAACATTTATTGATAATGATAATCATTATTCTACTGATATTAATAATGATATTTATAAACAATAATAATATCAATTATCATTCCAAGAACAATAATAAAAGTAATAATATAATAGTTACAGTAATAATAATGATGACGATGATGGTAATAACCATAATGTTATGTGCCTTTATGTGGATACCCCACCCCAGGAATGTACGTACGATCACGTCGTGGTGTTTGACGGAGACGACAGCACCGCCCGAAGCCTGGGCAAGTTCTGCGGTGCCCTTGTGCCTGAGCCAGTCACCTCCAGTGGGAACAGAATGTTCATGCTCTTCTTCTCCGATGCCTCGGTACAGCGCAAGGGATTTGAGGCTGAACATGATACAGGTTGGGAATGGTGGCATGGCACTTAGTTAGAGATATATGAGGCAGCGTGGTGAAATCAGGCGCTCGTCAAAATAATGACATTGAAAAAATTGGCGTTTTTCCGCCGGTTTGGCAGTTTTGTATAAAAATTTGTTTTTTTGGCTCAACACTTATGTCCATTTAAGAACCCATTTCGGTGTGTGTTTTGCTGAAAACCGTTGATTAAAGGCACAAAAAATGTAAATTTTCAGTTTCCACGGACTCTCAAGCTATGTAAATAACCAAATTTTGGCAACCATTTGTTCGCTAATTTTACCTCTGAAACCAAGCGACCCCCACTTCCTTCAATTGCAAATATCTCGACTTGTGTTCAAGATAAATGGGTATTTCGTTTATCAAAAGCAAGGCAAATGTACTAGCTTTAAGGCGATACCAATAACTCCACATTCCCAAAAATTGAGGAGCGCCTGATTCCACCATGGTGTTACACATATAATATAATTCACTGTCAACTTTTTGTGTGTGTGTTTGTGTGCATGAATGTGAATGTGTGCGTGTGTGTGTGTATGTGGGTGTGTGTGTGTGTGTGTGTGTGTGTGTTTGTGCACCTGTGTGTGAGGGGGGTAGGGGGGGCGTGCACGCATGTATGCATATGTGTGAATGCAAGTATGTTTGTGTGTGGTGTGTGTTTGTGTGTGTATGTGTTTGTGTGTGTTTACGTGTGTGAGTGTTTTCGTTTGTGTGTATTTGCATGTGTGTGAGTATGTGTATGTTTGTGTAAATGGTGAGTAATGTTTCAGTGCTTATGGGGTCGGTTGGTACATTTGAGGTCCCACGAGAGGCTGATATTTCTGAAAAGTTGAATAGACTTCCAGTGAATTATGGAAAAATAGTGGGGTGAGCTTTGGGTTAAGGTTAAAACAGATACAAGCCTATGACTATACTACATGTAAGACAGTCGCTTTTAAGGACAAGCGGGCTAACCCAGATTTTGTGCGTTTTCAGAAATCTTGACCTACTCCAAAAGTTGGCATTGCCCTACCTATTGGAGAAGTTTGGTTCTATTGGTGTGTATATTTGTTTGGCTATAGAGAAAACTCTCCTTGTCTTTTAAAAAAACTGAACAAGGGTTCAAAAACTTTACCTTTGATTTTCTCAAAACAACATTTTTCTGGTTAGCCCACTTGTGCTTAAAAGCGACCGTATGAATAATGACTTGACCTTTGACTTGTATTCTGTCCCGCTCAGTGTGTGGAGCCCATCTTGTAGCCACTGCCGCCCCTCAGTCCCTGGTCTCTCATGCTCGCTACGGGGACCACCACTACGACAACAGGGAGGACTGTGAGTGGAAGATACAGGCCAAGGAAGGTCACCGCATACAGCTCAAGTTCACGGCCTTTGACCTCGAGGATGAGGCAGAGTGTGGGTGAGTAGCAGACGCTCACAGATTATTGTATGTGTACATATACACAGATGCATACATATTCACGCTCACTCACATGCACATACAGGCATGTATACACACACATACACATACAGGCATGTATACACACACATACACATACACACACACACACGCACACACACTCACTCGCTCACTCACACACACACGCACACTAATGCGTGCATGCACACACTCACACGCACATACATACACAAGCACAGTCACTCACACATGCACACCCGCTCACCCCCAACACACCCACACACACACACACACACACACACATACACACACACACACACACACACATTCATCTGCACGTGCAGACATATATCCCCACCCCATAAAGTATAGGTAAGTAACAAAGAATTCCAGTGGATTTTTTAAAAATACTTTTGTGTATGTGTTTGTCAGGCAGATGGGAAACTGACAAAGAGAGTGATTGTGCGCGTGTGTGTGTATGTGTGTGTTTATGTGTGTGTGTGTTTATGTGAGAGAAAGAGAGAGAGAGAGACAGAGAGAGAGAGAGAAGAAGAAAGAGATGGGGGAGGGAGGGAGGTGAGGGAGAAACACAGAGAGATTAGATAAACCATGATTTTAATTCAATTTTGACAATTGTTTTAACCTTTGTAGATGTCAAAAACTGTTTTCCGATTTTTTAAAAAAGCAACAAACAAACAAACAAAAACCAGCGTGTGTCCCAAGGTCTAAGGTTTGTCTCTGCTTGTGCGTCCACAGATATGACGTTGTCACAGTGTACGACGGGCTGAAGGACACGGATCCCATTCGAGGAAACTTCTGTGGTGGAGAGGTATGTTTACAATATTATTTGTGAGCCAGCCTGGTGAAATCAGGCACTCGTCAAAGTACTGAAATCCGAGAAATCAGCATTTTTCGGCCAGTTTGAACATTAAAAAAAAAAAATTTTGGGGTGATCTACACCTTTAATATCCATTTAAAAACACAATTCCATGTGAATTTTACTGAAAAACATTGATTAAAGGCACAAAATATGTAATTTGTCTATTTTCAAGGACTTTTTCTCGCTAATTTCACCACTGAAATCAGGCGACCCTACCTCCTTCAATCGCAAATATCTCGACTTCTATTCAAGATAGATGTGTTGTTGTTTTTTTCAGCGAAAGATAGTCAAATGAGTAAGCTTTATGATGATGCCAATAACTCCACATACCCAAAAATTGAAGAGAGCCTGATTCTACTGCATTGTGACACATATTGTTTGTATTTTTTTGTATGTGTGTGCATGTGACCGTGGGTATATCAATGAACAAGTGTGTGTGGGTGTTTATGTGTGTTTGTGTGTGTGTGAGTGTGTGTTTGTTTTGCTTGTTAGTGGGTCTGTTTATGTCTATATTTTTTTCTTCTATCCATGTATTATCAGTATATAGGTGCATTTTAACTACCAACTTTTTCTGTATGAAAGTTTACATAGTAAATTGTTGTTGTTTTAACGTTCATCATAGACATAATAATCATATCAATAATGATAGTGCTTGCATTTATCTAACGCATATCCATGCTCTACAACATGTTCTATGGGCTTAACAACAGTGCTATTAAATGCAGTTGAGCTGACTGCTAAATGAGTGTGTAGGCAATAAGTTTAGTGGGTTCAGCTAAACTTGACCAAGACAGCCGCCCATTATCAAGGAGAAAAGTGGTCATTTTGGACCGTGTCATTATGATATAAAAATACGTATGGAGGAAGTGTAAAGTGTTCGCTGGTAAATGTGGTCCTTTTGGATAGGTGGTCGGTAGAGAAGGTTCAGCTTTTGTTATGTTTCTGACAGAAATTGCGTTGTTTTTGTCATCACACAGATCCCAGAACCGATCACGTCCAGCACTGAGTATCTACTGATCCGTTTCCGCTCGGATGACACCATCAACTGGAAAGGCTTCAGCGCCTCCTACCAGCTAGCCACGCCCCCGCCCGACTACGTAGAGGGCAAAGATATCTACGACCTTGAGGGGGACTTTCTCTGAGTGAAGGGCAGGGCGCGGGGTTTGCAGTGCCAGCCCCCACACAGGAGCAGATATGACCTTCGACCTCCACAAACCATGTGCTCAATTTGAGCACCACGGAGGTCCTGATGCTTATTTTCAACATGTCATACATGCGATACAGTTCTCCCAGTTTGTTTGGGGGGGTTTTATATGAAAATTTTAAAAACAAAATCAAGAAAACCAATGTCATATGAGTTCAATTTTTAAGTATGTGGATATTGTAAGTTTGTTAATTTTGTTTCTCTTATCTTTTTTTTTGTTGCTGTGGGATTGAAATACAGAATTGTGTATATTAAAAGTCTGTGTCCATGAAGAATTGCATTCATAACAGCCAACTCAAATAAATATCTCCATTTTAAAGTACTGGGAGTTTTTTCTGGGGGGGGGGGGGGGGAGAAAATAAAAAATGTTATCAATTTTTTATGCTGGGGAGGGGAATGTGACTGAGAATTGAGAATATAAATTAGATGCCATTATTCGTGACATCAGCACTGTGCTTCATTTAAACTTCTGTCTAATCCTTAAAAGCCAGTGCTTTTTAAGATTACAGGTTCATTTGATTATACAAAGGCATAATATATTTATGATGAGCAGTGCCCCTTTTCATGTTAGCTTTATTAGGTCGGATATTTGATCTAGGGTCCGGTCAAAGAAATCATCATAAAAGTGACCAGAAAGATTATTATTAATACTGTGCATTGAG
Organism: Aplysia californica; assembly: GCF_000002075.1. NCBI lineage: Eukaryota > Metazoa > Mollusca > Gastropoda > Aplysiida > Aplysiidae > Aplysia > Aplysia californica. The sequence goes on from NW_004797367.1 coordinate 826,224, forward strand.
TAAAAAGTCACCTTTCTAGTTCATGAAATCATGAGATATTGAAGTCTATGGCAGCTGCTGGGTTATTTTTTTAAGTGTTGTAGCTTCTGCTTGAGTAAGGAAAAAAGTTCTTCACTTGTTTTTATGTATGGTACTTTCAGCCTTCAGCATTACTTTTAGCTTAATTTGTTATCAACGAAATGTGCTTTATGATGTCCGCATGAAGCTGGTCATGGTTCCTTCATGGTGAAGTTTAGAGCATTTTATCACCAAGGTCACTGCAATTCAAGAATTTGTTTTAAAACATAAATATTTAAAACAAGTAATGATGAATGCTTAAAAATGACCCTTTATCTGGGGGGGAAAAACCTTACTTTTTGTATTTCAATGATAAGGAAATAGGTTTTTGATTGACCTTCTTGAGTGAAGAGTCTCCTCAATTTCTGTTTATACTCAAATATTTACAGAAGACCCCAAAAAATGTCTACCTTTTACTCTTTTCAGCAAAAGTATAAAATTTGCTATCTTTTTAGAAGGGTTTTATTGTACGAATATCCTAGGGTGTTATAAAAAAAATTGTTATGACTTGGAACTCAAAATGTTTCAAATTCAAGAACTGTTCCCTGTTTTTAATTTCTTCGTTTGGCCTTAGAAAGTGAATACTTTGAACTTTCCATAGTATTCAAGGAACAGACAGAGTGAGGGGGATTAAACGCACAAAATCTGTATCATCTGTAAGCTATTCTATTGTTCGAAGCCCAGAAAGTCAGATTGCAAAATTTTTCAAGAGTGAGAAAAAAAAATATTCCGTTCTTTTAATAACGATTGTTCCTACATTATGTATGTTTTCTTACTTTCTCCAACTTTGAGAAGTTGAATTTCGACAAGTTTTTCTAGAGCACATACAACCGATACCACAGATTAGGAAACTGCAATTATATATTTTTTTAATTCAATGTTTTGGGCTTTGTACATCTGAAAAGCTAGCTGATGGTATACATATATTGCCAAATCATGTCCACTCATAAAAAAACCAAGCCAATGGGGCTCCTTGTGCTGCGTGTGAGTGGGAAGAGGGAGATGGTATTTGCCCCTGTGTGGAGAGCTCTGGCCACAACGGTGCGAGGTCTGGGCCGTACTATTGTGATATTGTTATTCTGTGTCTGTTATGAGTCACCTGCTTAGAGAACAGAGGGAGAGAGAATCGAACTCCAGCAATACAGTGTTGAAGAACGCAGTGATCAAAACACCACTCGGCTTTGTCCTCTCAGACTTTGCCTTGTCTGTCTGTCTGTCTATCTGTCTATCTGTGTGTCTGTCTGTCTGTCAATTGAACAATGGATGTTTCATTTATTTGAGATGGATTACCAGTGTGAAATAGGGGTACTAAAATGTACAATGGTTTGTTTATTAAATGTAACCATATTCGTGCATTTGATTGTTGTGAGTGTGTGTGTGTGTATGTGTGTGAGTGTGTGTGTGTGTATGTGTGTGAGTGTGTGTGTGTATGTGTGAGTGTGTGTGTATGTGTGTGAGTGTGTGTGAGTGTGTGTGTGTGTGTGTGAGTGAGTGTGTATGTGTGTGTATGTGTGTGCGTGCATGTGTGTGTGTGTAAGTCAGTGTTTGGTTGAGAGTGTATTGCATATCTGATGATGTGTATGTCTGTGCTGAAGTATTTGACCGTGAAAGTCAAAGAAGATAGCCTGCTCAAACACCAACCTGTCACTACTCTCTCAACTTTACTTTTTCTTTTTTCCTTCAACACGGCTTTATAACTTTAAGTCATTTTAAATGCAGTTGTTTTCTGACCAAAGCTGAAGTAATTTTACCAGCCAAATTCCAGATTTAGTCTGGCGATCTAGTTGGTTTTAAGTTCTCAAGTTTGAATTATTTTTCAGTTGGAGAGATTTTATACTTCATAGAGTGTACTTTCCAGACTTGGGTAATAAAATTGGTTTTCGTTTTTGTGGTGGTTATTCGGCTGAGGTGAATTTACACAAGAAGTATTACTTTTCTCTCTCACGATGATGACATAATGCTTACATTGCACACGACTGTAACTGGATCAAGAGCCGTTTTTCAAATTGCCTTTGAAGTTTCATAAAATTGTTTGTCCTCATTAGTCCACAAGTGCACAGGCTACTAGATTTATTTTTACAAGAGTATTAAGGAAGTAATGCTTTGTTCTTAGAAGATCTGAGTTTTTACTCTTATCTTATTCTCTCATGTCTGTGTTCATTTTAAATTTTTTCTGTAAAAACTTGTGTAATGTTCCAATGCCCTCAAATGAGCTAGTTGTTTTCAAAACTGGACAAGTACTGAAGAAAGAGAGAAAGAAACAATGAGAGAGAGAGGGGAGGAAGACAGGCAGAGGTTGTTGCTCTATTCTCTTTATTATCCTTACTCACCCCTATCATCTGTGAAAGCAGAAAAATATGAATGTGTAAAAAACTTTCGCCTGCATTTTTGGTAGGCTATCCTAACGAGACATTGTTTGAATTGGCAATAGTTGCAGGACCATTGTGTTGACTAATTCCTGTCCACATATAAGTCTGTTTTGTCTTTGTGACTTTGGTTTGGAGGAGAGGGGGCTGGTTGCATTATTACCCCAGTTCTGAGTGACAGCTGTGTTGTGTGAGCGTACGCGTATATCGTGGTGGTCTGTGTACATCAATGTTGTCACTGTGTGCGTCTGTGAGTGTGTCTGTATCTGTATGTGTTATGTCTGCTGTGTCACGTGAGCAGATACTGTGCTGTCTGTGTACATCGAGGTGTCTGTGTGTGTGTGTGTCTATGAATGTGTTTGTTGTGCTGTGTCTGCTGTGTTGTCAAGTGCTGAGGTATATACCGTGCAGGTGGTTCCACACACACGGAGGCTCAAATGAGATTTTTGAATTCCCATTGTTGTATCTTTGTCACCTGATGAATGTTTTATCAATCTCTTCTTTACAGGCATGAAGTGCAGAAACCACCTAATGTGTAATGTAATTCAGTATTTTCATAGCAATAGATAATTATTTGAATATTGTGAATTTGTTTCTGTTGTTAGGTTGTGATGTTGAGTTTTCTCAGTCACACAAGATATTTACTCCCACTTGAACAGAAGATGGCATAAAAACTTTTGTTTTACTCACCGATATTTGGATGTTGTTTTGTTTAATGGTTGCGTCATAGAGGCCTCACATTTTGCTGTACTCGTTTTGATCACGTAGGCCGATCAATCTATGTCTTTGAATTGAACATGTGTTTTGCTACTTTTGTTCAGTCATTGGATCGATGTGTGTACTCATACTAAAAAAAACATTGTGTTCATGAACTGCACTTATTCTTTGCTAATACTTTTCGCACTTGTGCATAGTATATCTCAGTCTGCTGTACTGTTCTCATCGTGAGCCCTCTCAACCTGAACTCTGGGATGTGTTGTCAGCAATGTGACTGACACACTGGCTTTTGGGAAAAGAAAAAGTGGTGGGAGGAAAGGTTTTTAGTCTTAATAAGAGTTTTACAACACTTGCAACGCAAATAAGTCACAAGTGTTGAAGATTAGAGGTGTTACCAGAGAGTAGTATACAAGAAAAGGAAGAGAGATGACGACTTACACCATAGCACCTGCTAATTGCCCATGGGAGGAAACGATGGCAATGTATTGAGAAGTAAAAGTTGTGAGGGATGTTGATGGATGGGCTTGTAGCGCTGTGGAAAAAGTAAAGAACAAAGGCGGAGAGAGGAAAAACCTGCATAAAGGAAGGAGCGAATCATTAATTATACAGAAAGGAATTTACTCAAGGAATTGAAAAGAGTGGAAACAAAAGTTCATTTTAGAGGCACGTGTTAATAAATCAGACGAAGGGTATGGGTTGTAGGTTACAAATATGTTGTAGTATTTGTAGTAAACGTTTAATTCCCTCGTCGATAAAAGTTAGATCATTTGAGAGGTCGACGACTCCAACAGGAGCTCACTAGAGATACACCTCAGAAGAAAGACGGGGATACTTGATGAAATTCTTCTTTGGTCCGAAATTCGCACCTTATATACTCAAGGAAAAGCGTCTAAATTATTCCCAAGATAGTAGCCTTGTCATGAGGGTGGGAAGAAAGAAAGAAGGAAATAAATGAGTGGAACTTCCTGATGTGAAAGTTCCCTTAAACTGAAGAAAGAGTTCAGATGTGAGAGTGCCTGCCTTGATAATGGTACAGCGATGAGAATTGAACCTGATGTACAAATAATTTATATATGACAAAAAGCCCATCGAAAATTGGCTGGTAACTGAGTGTGAATATATGAATGTAAATTAGAAGTACTGTCGAATACAGATCAATGTAGTCCAAAACATGTGTTCTGATGTTTTCTTTTCTGGAGGGAGGGGTCTTTTGTTTTAGTATTTTTAATGTTTTACGGCGCTCGCAACTGCATGAGGTCATATGATAGCCAAGGGGTGGATGTCAACAGAAAAGTCCAAACAGGGAATCAGGCTTACTCTGCTCACCTCTCTAGCCTCAACCGCATAAAGTCTGCTTCAACTATCAAGGGACATCGTAAATAGCAGTTCACAAGAGAGTGACAAACATACAAAAGAAGTAGAGGATAAAGACAATAGTAAGGATGAGGAAAGAAAAAGCAGAAGTTCCCCCTATGTTGTTCCAGCACAGTATGAGTATGACATTGATAAATCAGCCCATTAATAATTCTACTGTGCATAAGAACATGTTAGATACTTCAGTCAGTAGCACTGCCCTGGGGGGGGGGGTGTCTGTGGTTGAGCGATAGCATGCTCACTTTAAAGCATACGAGTCTAGAACTCAACCAGAGACCCAATAATGAGAGGCAGGAAACTGATGTTACTGGATTCGACCCTGTGCCCAGTTTGTAATCCATTCCTTTAGCTATGCTGAGGAAAGATCGGCTGAAAATTATTGCTCTGAAGTAATGTGCCACTTAAAAAGAAATCATATCTGTCAAGTCAAAAGCCCCCAAAAAGATGTCTTCTGGTCTTGAAACCCCACTAAGAAAAGAAAGGGTTTATTTAGTTTGCTTAAGTAAATCATTTCACAGCACTTGCAACACAATTAGGTCATATAAATGCCAAAGATTAGAGGTGTTACAAGAGTGTAACAAACCAAAAAGAAGGAAGAGAGATACGGATGATAGATGTTTCATAAGAAAAAAAAAAGAGCAAACCACACCAGAGCGCCCATACACACCGACCGAAAAGTAGCTCTAAAAATTGTTTCAACATCATCAGAACCACACAGCAATCTTTCCAACTTCACAAAATATCTCATGCACACAATAAAAGACACGGGAACTGCACCAAATCATCATAAAATATTGTTGTTTATTGGCATCTCCATAACAAACAAAACATCCATAGGAATGCAGCAGATAAATGCATGAAGAGACAGGTAACATATAACATAACAAGTGACACAAGAGCAAACATCTCATTATTTAAATTACATTCACAAACTCCGTAAGGATTTGCAACAACATGCTGGATTATTCAGCTGTCTGTATTTTACACTTTTTAGTCAGCTCAGTCTTTCTACATTCAGTTGTATGACATACATTTCTTTTTTTTTTTATAAAGCTAGATCTATCTTTCCATCTAGATCTAATTGTTAAGTAGTTTGTTCATTTTTTTCTTTCAGTTCAAAAGATTATAATCTCTTCACCTGTTTATTAAGTAGTCCTTTTTCTTTCAGCCAATTTGTCCATCAGTCTTTTCAACCATTTTCTTCAGTGCAGGAGATCACACAAAAGAGATTGAGAATTGAAGAGAAGATCCATAGTTTCAAGATACATTGTGAAAGTTAATCAGCAAAAGAAACTATAGGATTACGCCCTCATCGACACTATTAGATCATTTGAAAGGTAGGACCTCCAAATTTAAAGTCCATTTCCAGTTGGATCGAGCTGAATGGGTTGACAGCCTTGAAAATTTCATAAAACGACCCAAAGGCAAGAAAGACAAGTCTGAGATTTGAACAAGGGCAAACCAACCCCATAGTCCGTCATGAAACTAACTGAGTTAATAGAATGCCCCGATATTCTGAGAATGTCTCTTTCAGAAGAGGAGATTGAAGAAAGACATGACTCATTTTCCAGTTTTTAAGTCGAACAAAATACAAAAACTTAAATGCATCACACAAGTATATCAACACAACAAAAATATTGCAAATAAGATCTGTTAACTTTTGCGAACAAAATAAAAACATAAAACAATTGTCTGCGTAGTACTGTGGGAAATAGATTCTAAATAGAACTAAATAAGACATTCATAAACAAACAGTTGGATATGACAAAATAGAATTATTCTTTCAAAAATCTGTGTGTTTTTCCTTCTAATGAGGATCTCATAAGCCATAAGCTTGATGGAGATGTTGGCTCGTAGTATACGGTGCGTGCACATCCGCCACAATTCAACATGAGCCGACACTGATGCACTGTGAGAGTTTCACCTTCAAATGACAAAGTTCTGACATTTTTGGCTGTTTTGAGTTAACAAGACCATGAGGTCAGAAACCAATACATATCAGCTCAATCAAAACTGTAAGATTATTCGGAGCCGCTATCAGGATATTCAAAGAATTGCATTCGAAAAATCTTGACATATTGTGAAACTGAACATTTTTTACATTAAATTTCTCAAAAGTAGGTATAAGGTACTGAGCAGATAGAACTTTGTACTTCTAGGGAAACACATGGACAGTTTTTGTAATTAAGGAAGCCGGCTGCTTTGACCCTGTAGAACGATAGGGATACTTGATCAAATAATCTTCCCAACATGGAAATCAAATCACACGTGCGCGCGTACACACACACACACACACACACGTGCATGTGCACACACACACGCACGCACGCACGCACGCACCCACACACACACACAGTAGAACACAAGCACACCCTTGACCACAAAGAAACTGAAAAGACAAACAGGTCATGCAAATGCTTTAAAAGAGCTACGGAAAAGAAAGACAGAAAACACCATCCAAATACACCCATTTTTCAGGAAAAAGAAGTACATTGACACAACAGGCAGAAAGAAAAAAAAACCACAACCAGTTGTCACGAGTAATGGTAAAAGAACAGGGAACAACATCTCAAAAGAATTTAAAAAAAAACAAAAACAAGACATAAGGAGAACTGGAAACACAAACAAAATTTTGCAGTTTTTCAAAATAAAGTCTAGTAGCATACACGTAGCGAAACATGCACAGAAAGAAACATAAACCCAGTGAACAGATTTGCAGGTCCTGAAATATTTTTTTTTAAGCCTATGACAGGCATATATGTGTCACGGCGCGCTGAAATCAGGCGCTCGTGGATTTTGGGGTAGGCCTATGTAAATATGATATTATTATCATCTTAAAGCTTGTTCTTATGTCTTACATTTGACCAAAAAAAAACCCATCTATTTTTAGTAGAAATCAAGATATTTTTTATTGAAAGACGTGGGGGGGTCCCCTGGTTTCAGAGGTAAAATTAGTGAGAAAATGGCCGCCAAAGTTTGGTGACTTCCAAAGCTTGAGAGTCCTTGGGAACTGAAAATTTACAATTGTTTTGCCTTTAATCAATGATTTCAGTAAAATCCACACACAAGTATGTCTTTTAATGGTCGTAAAAAGCGCGGAGCCCAAAAAATACAAAATAACGATTAAAATTGGCAAAGTGGCAGAAAAATATCGATGTCCTCGATTTCATTATTTTGACGAGTGCCTGATTTCACAACGATGTCTCACATATTCTCTTTGTATTCAAAACCCACACCAGGTATCTGCAAAATTCATACATAATGAAAATATGTTTGTGTCCCACCAATATCGCTATATATGTGAGCGCTAGGCTGTATCAAACTGGCATTAAAATATATGTGACATTCCAGCTAAATGTGATCAGTGGCAAAGGAAGATAACTTTGAAAAATGAAAAGCAAAAATAAAAACTGCATTTCTCTTAAATCTTAATTTTCTAAAAACCCAATCATCATTTTAACTCTTTATCTCCGGCAAGCCGCTCCCAGCGGCTCGGGCACATTCTATTATGACGTCTTCAACATCAAATTACTTTTCGGCAATTGCCAAAAACAGGTTTCTTTTACTGGAAGTTCATTCATTAGATACAGTTCTATTATAATAGGTTCGCTAGTTTCGATTTAATGAGTAATTTATTGACACTTTTTGTCATTTTTAGATTAAGTACCAAAAAAAAGCCCCGGCATAGTAGGTTTACTCCCCTCAGAGATAAAGAGTTAAAAAACTGGGGCGTGAACATTAGAAATATTTTTCATCACGGACAACACATCTACGATCCCCCATCTCTCTCGTTTTTCCCCAACATACTAGACATCTCCACATTGCAGTGTATCTTTCTTCCATGACCCAGAGTACAATGTACAGATATTGCTTGTTGGCTTCAGTGAAGACCCTGAGACAAATATACAAAAAGTGATGCCAATGCTGAGACATGTGTTAAAACTAGAAGTTAACAAATGCTAAATGAAGATACAAAGAACATACAGTACCGGTAAATCAAATTCTCTGTCTGTCTGTCTGTCTGTCTGTCTGTCTGTCTGTCTGTCTGTCTGTCTGTCTCTCTCTCTCTTTAAGAGTTTCATTCTTACTTAACATCACATACTCACTCCTTCAAGATATGGCTGTATGACAGTATACAATTCTATATGGATACATTAATGAAGCCATTTGGTATAATTTATTGAAGCACCGTGACAATACAACAGTTACATGTAGAACTTTACACTACAGGTACAAAGATACTCAAATGCAAAGTGACATAACATTTTCAAGAAACTGGCAAGTCGAAATTTACCAGTACCACACACCAGGATGATAACAGCCACATTTCACGAGGAGTAGAGATTAGCATAACACTAATACTGAACAAAAATGAAAGGAGTACACCAGATCAGAGTGCCCACCAATCACCAGGACTATTAACAGGCACTAACAAACACAATCAAATGCAAAGTTGAACAATGGTTTCCAAGGAGGGGGCAAGTTCTTTAAGGAAGATAACAATGAGTGACAACTTGGTGGTGTTCAACAGAGGGCAAGAGGGAGCTAGGCTTGGCTGGAAGATGGAAGGATAAAAATACTGAAAAGCTCTTCGCTAGGATTTCTTTAAATGCCGTCGACGCACAGAGGAACCTGAATATAATACCACACACTCTCAATGCTCGTAAAAAAAAAGTTCGGACTGAAACACTTTAACATACCAGACGGAAACTTTTATATACTGAGCCCACAACATAACTACATAGACAGTCTGGAAGAATTACAAACACCCTCCAAAAGATCAACAAATTAACAGAAGGGCCCAAAGACAGAATAGTATGCCCACGCGTATCAGTCACTGCCAGCATCAGCAACAGGAAGGGCGGCTCAATTTTAGTTGATATCTGAACTCACACAACGCAAAACCAATATCTACTGGAAATAACAATTTTTCACTAAACTCCATCACACACTTGCATCCTCAATCAAGCTCATCTTGCAAAAGAGAACACTGATTCCATAACATACAAAACAAATGCTACTTTATGACTTCATCAGTACCTCAGTCATAGCCCACGTATACTCTGACTTATATCCGGCTCTGCACTGGGAAGCAAAAATCACTGGTCAAGTTCTTGACCCGTTACAGCCAACACAAACAAAATAAAACAACTGGTGGTCAACAAACGTTAAAAGTTCCGGCTGCTTAATTGCGATGCCCTGCAACAAAGCATAACAACTAAATGACAACTTAATTTTGTTTGAGTTTAAAAGTATCACATCGATAAGATAACTATCATTATAAAAGTGAAATGGACAGACAAAATAAATAGGAGAACAGAAAAAGTAAGAACGACAAGTAGTGTTCTGAGTACACAAACACAGGTTGTCAAGTAATAAGTTAACACATGGAGCCCACCCCCTCCCCCCCCCTCCGAAGACCCTTTTTCCACTTCGATTTTCAGCAGATCATACAAGCAGATGCAAGTATCATCTTGTCTGTCTCCAGTTGCTCACCAGACAAAAACTGATCCATATGTCACGTACAACGCATTGCAAATAAATAGATAATGCCCTAAGCCAGAGCTAAAAACAGCTCATACTAAATGACACATTCTTGTGACTATCAGTTACTAAAAAGAACGAGAAGTTTGATAACACGAGGATGAAAGAGAACCATGGCAATAAGACAAAATCAAAGACAAAACCCGTTTTATGAACAATCAGAGATGAAATGACTACAACAACACAAGGAGAGATCAACAAGTGCGATTCGCGTGCATAAATAACCATATACATGCTCCGACTCAGGGCAAGAACACTGCTTTAACACTTAGCAGTCACTTGACGCTATAATGTGACGGTGAAAATTTTCCATTCCGGTCACCTGGCGCAGTCACTCTGGTGACACTGCTGGATGTGTGACTGCAAAGTGTTAAGTACCGTAATCATGTTATATGTGGCACTTTAGACATCCAATATAGCACTGAAAGGATTTAAAACTTACAGAAAATACTTTCAACCCACAACTTTAAAATTACAGCAAACCTTTTTTTTTAGTACACTCAGAGTTTTACAATACACACACTCAACAACAGTGTAGAATTTGATAGTTACTTCAGGGCAATAACAAATTATTGAAATAAGAATAACAGTCACTTTCATTCACAGTGTTATCATTTGACTCAAAGCTCACGTGGCATCCAGAAATAAATGGCAAACGAAGAAAGTGGAAATACTTTTGACTGCTGCCACACATTTTCAAACAGGATTTCTAAATTCAGACCCTTCTGTTATGGATTCACACAAGTGATTACATATTATGATAATCGCTGGGTTACAACCCTGTCTCTTTTTGGCCAAAATGCCAGAAGTACAACGAACATTGTAATGAAACTGTAATATATAGTTTCATTTTTATGTATACCTGCATGTGTTTTTACAATCCTGCACAGCCAAGAAAAATTTCCCTCTGAGACAATCAAGTATTATTTTATCTTATCTTATCTGATCTTATCTTATCTGCTTGCACTGTATGCTTCCTGGGAAGTTGAGAATGTTCCTGAGTGTCCTATGGTCTGCTGGGGTAATAATAAAGTGTAAAGTGCATAGAGCAATACAAATGCTATTTATTTATTATTATCTTATCTATCTTATAATCGTGAGTCGTATGGCAGTTCTACTGGGACCCCAAACTCAGAGCATTTTAGTTCATATAAACTCCATACGTTGTTGTCTGTCATTAGAGATGTGCAGTGTGTGTTTGAAAAGTCTCAGCAGTCCAGGAGAACTCTACAAGATTTACTTTATTCACAACCCCGTAGCTGGAGAAACTGACAGCATGAGCTGACATGCTGAAAGAAACTCAATAACTACCTACTTATAAAGTTATCATACACATATACATATACTATCAAAAGACTTCAATAAACACAATGACAAACAATCACACACACAATGTAATCACATACACAATTTGCAAAACACACTCCGATACACAAACTTGCTACTAAAATACAGTATAACACAAATAGGTCGAACACAGAAGACTCGAAATCATGCATCCGTCAAACTGTGCCTGCGGTCCCGTTTTTTTTCTTTCTTCTTCATCTTTGCAGAATATCCCTAAAAAACCGGGGCCGGACCCGACAAATTCGAGCTATCCATGTTATACTGTATTACTGAACTCACAACAGACTTGAGTATTCTATCACTTAGCACATAAGCTGGGACAAAATGGTTCTCAGCACAGAGAAAATTGTAAAGAAAAAGACTTTTTTACATGAACAAAATAACTACCAGTCTGCTTCACTAGCAAACTACATTGCATTAGGCTTTGGAGGATGCATTTTTCACTTCTTTCTTCAAGTGCCAGATCTGAAACAGGCATCGGCAATCATGATTCACCCCTGGTTTTTCTGCGCAGATGCTTTAAAAAAGTTATTTTATTTTTGTATTTTCAAGTCACCTAGCTTTTCAAATTCCCTAGTTTTGCCATTGCTCCTTTTGGCGAAAATATGCATTCATAGAGGGAAGAAAATGCTCAAATTACTAAACCAAATTTTTAAAATCACAAGTCATAAACTCTGGAAGAAACTCTGGAAGAAACTAGCTAATCAAAATTTTACAAAGACAAAGAAAAATTTGTCAAGCACTTTTAGTCTACTGCTTTTCAGGAAAATACACAACAAAGTGTTGGCATCCATTTTAAACAAATAAACAAATGAGAAATTTCTTTTTGCTTGATAGCTCAGGATGTTGATTTTTTTAAAGACATTGTATTGAGCAAAGGGAACGCACACTGACAATCAACAAGACAATCGCCATTGAACAAAGGGAAAGAACAAAGCAGACAAACAAACAAAAACAAAAGTAGAACAATGGAGAAGTAGGACTAGGACCACCACAGACATCTTCCAACCACCCACAAGAGTTGTTTCATCATCTCAATCTGATTAATGTCTAAACTAACACCGCTAGGCTATTGGCGACACAGGTAAGCAACATGAACCATGATCAAATCCCAAGTTCTTGGACAATTTCTCACATGTGTAAGTCAGCACAGAGAATGCCAATCAACCAACTCTCTGAAAAGGCAGATAATGCACTAAACCAATACATCATAAAACATTCTAATTTTTGTAAGAGTTTTATAACACAATTAGGCCATATAAGGGCCAAAGATTAGACGTGTTACAAAAGAGTAACAGACACAAAAAAAGGAGGAGCAATAAGGACGATAGATATTTGAAAGGGAAAAAAAGGAGCAGACCACACCAGATCACCCGCCAACCAGTCACCATCAAAAACAAAACTTCACTTAATCCATTAGATTAAAAATGCTTTGTTGGGGTAAACAGCTGCACATCCACACAACAATGGTCAGACTAAAACAAAACAGGGATGATGATAAAAGAGTATGATCTACCATTGATGCCCTCCAACCACGAGCTCGAATACAATGTAACTACTCACACCTGCAGACAAATTATCACTCTGCAGAAACAGACTAGGCCACCTTCAGAAAACATGTTGATTTCATACAGATATCCGTATCTACACAGAAAACTTAATATTCAAAAGAAACACATTGTTGCCATCACCACCACCAAAAACAAAATGTAGTTCTTGGATAAAAACACATGCACACACGCATTTATATACACACCCACAAAAAAAATGCACACACATACTATCTCCGCATCCCCCCACTCTCCCACTCACACACACACACACGATCACACACCCCCACACATACACCCACACATACACCAACAAACATTGAGCACCAGTTGTCCACACTACCTCAGCAAATTTTAATAAGAGTTTTACGGCACTTGAAACACAATAAGGTCATACAAGTGCCGAAGAATAGATAATGTGTTACAAGAGAGTAACATACACAAAAAAGAAGGAGGGGAGATCAGGACGATAGATGTTTGACAGGAAAGAAGGAGCAAACCACACCAGAGCACCCGCCAACCATCCATACACTACCTCAAGAACCAGACTTCACACTCTGTACGGGGAACAACGACGCCAGCTGTCTCTTGGAAAGTTCTCTCCCTTCGTTGCTTTGCAAATATGACAAGAGCCGGATCAAACCCTCTATATTGGTCTGAATGTCTTTCAGCTTCCTTTTCAGAAAGTCTGCACTGAGATTTGCATAATACCTCAAATCAACCTCACCCTCACTAACACTAGCTGTGTCCCGGCTCCCAGCTGTAGCCTCCGACACATGGTGAAGCTGCAGCTGTAACCTCGCCGACTTACGGCGCAGCTGCTGAATACGAGCCTGGGAACGGACGATATTTTTCTGGATGCAAGTCTTGGAGCAGACGTCAGCCGCCAGGTGCAGGCGCGTGTCGTATGTTGCGTGTCGCAGGACGAAGCGTATCAGGTTGACCAGGCTTTTGTCCTTGTCTTCCGGGAATATCACACTGTCAGCTTTCCTGGAACCACAAAACAAAAGACTTGGAGTTAAAGCATAATTCGGTTTAGTTTGTTTAAGAAGTAAAGAGACCCATTTCGACAGAATTACCGTAGTCATTTAGGGAGCGGAAAATAAAAGACACTCAGAAACAACATCCAGAGAGAAAAGAGATAGGACCTGCCAGAGTAACCCTCCAACCATTCCCAAGTAAAGCAGACAGACAGAAACACTAGCTAGAGGGGAAGAAAATAAGTGAGACATACAAGCCGCATCCTAAAACTACACTTAAAACAAGAGTAAATTATATGACATACGAATAGATGAAAGGAGGCAAGTGATGATGGGAAAATTTGAGAAAAGAGGAAAAAAAGAGAAGAGGACAAGTAATGCAAGACAGAACATGGCAAAATAATGAGACAATGTGACCTTAAGCAAGGTATGGGAAGCTAATGCAGTACTTTTTACTTTTAGCTAGAGTTTTACGGAGCTTGCAACACAAATAGGTCACAGAAATGCTGAAGATTAATTAAAGATATTGCTAGACAGTAACACACTGAGAAAAAAAGAAGGAAGGGAGGTAAGGACGATAGATGTTTTGTTGGAAAGGAGGGGCAAACCACACAAGAGCATTCATCAACCATCCACCAAATGCAAAGCTTTATGGAAAAACCCAGACAAAACACATGTACTCTGGGTCAGAAAAAGTCTAAGCACTATAACTTTTACTTGTAACTTTCATAGTCCGTATATTAATCCAAATAGCTAACTTTTCCTTTCAAGTCTGTTGCAGATCAATATATACACTCATTAACTAAAACACATTCCAGAGGACTTTTCTAGGAAAAGTTTCACGAAATCTGAACAAGCATTTGTATATATACGAATGTAAAAATACACAAATAGATATATGGATGGATTTTATACATACTTTAATACATATATAATTTGTCCCTATCTCACAACAAAGCAAGTAATTTTGAGCTATCTGAACTCTCAGACAGGACTTGCATTTATCCAAAACTTTCTCCCTCACCAGCCCACATATCGACTGACACACACTGAGAGCTAAATATGGCTGAATAATATGACAACAATTCCCACTGAATGGCAGTCCAGAATATATGTAAAACTGAGTATTAGTAACATTCATACATTATACTTCCAAAAGCGCAATAGTATGTGGTCTACATTTGTCATATATGACATGTGACGTACGATACAGTTTACAATTTCCGATTAGAAACTTAATCTTATTGTAGCTTATTACAGCAAGCATTGGAATAGTAGACAAGTGTAAAATAACACGTACAAATGTACAATATGTTATTGCAGAAATATTTTTCACTACCCTCTACAAAGTTCACTTTACATGGTAATTTCAGGTACTTTAAACTACAACATTAAAATAGCAATAACTCGGCGTAAATATTGGAAGATAATCACCAAATATTGGAGAATTTGATTAATGGAAAAACATTTAACACACGACATTTTTGCAAAAAACAAACAATAAATCGCATGGAGGAAAGTTCATAGTTGGCAGCAAAGCCTTTCTAAAATAATAAGATCAGAAGCCTCAGCTGCTCTGTCATATACATACATTTTTCAGTACCATCTTATTCCGTCTTCAACTTCACTCCCATATTGCTTTTTCTGACACATTTGTACATATTGCATTACCAGCAACATTACCATACTGCTTTTTCAACTATACTACCATATTGATTTTTCAGATACGCTACCATATATTGCTTTACCAGCTATACTACCATTCAATTGCTTTTTTTTTTAGCTACACTACAACAATATTGCTTCTTTCAGCTATACTACCATATCAGTTTTTAGCTACCATATTGCTTTTTCTGAAACACTACTTTATATTGCATTACCAGCTACACTACCTCACTGGGGGGTTTTTCAACTATACTACCATATATTGCATTTTTCAGATACACTACCATGTAAATCATTGCTTTATCAACCACACTATACTGTTTTGTTTTTTCAGCCATACTACCATAATATTGCTGACTCTGTAACACATACATAAGGGCCTTAGTATAAATCCATTCATTCATGTGGGGTGTAAGCTTAAGAAAAGCACATTGACAGGTCTTCAAAGCATGAAAAAACAAACAAAAAAAAACAACAACAGACAGACAGAAATAGCACTCAGTTTTAAAAAAGGCATATATATGCCAGATGAGCCCTCCAACCACCCACACTAAATCTTCAGGGCAACAAGGACATACACTATAAACCCACAAGCAAATGGAACTGTTAAAAATCAAAACAATTATATAAAATGAGAAAAATAAGAATAAATGTTGTTTGTTTTAGTAGAGGTTTTACTGCGCTCGCAACTGCATAAGGTCATTTGAACGCCAGAAGATTAGAGATGTTATAAGAGAGTAACAAACATAAAAAAGAAGAAGGGGAGATCAGGACGATAGATGTTTGATAGGAAAGAAGGAGCAAGCCACACCAGAGCACCCACCAACCGCCCACATAAGAATAAAAGTAAAGTACACAATACAAATGCACACATGTACCCACGCACACACGCACGCACACACGCACGCACACACACACACGCACACACACACGCACACACACACACACACAAACGCAAACATGCACAAAAACACGCACACAACCAAATCTCGCAGACAAATATAATAATACAAGTAAGCACACAAAAACATCAAACAAAGCACACAGAGAAGAAAAGACAAGACAGGTAAATAAGCAATATCCAGAAGAAAAAACAAACCAACGAACAAAACAATCACAATAGAGCGAGAAGGAAGAAAACCACTAAGCACCACAGCAAGGCCTGCAGCAACACATCCAGAGAAAAGCACTCGATTTCTCAGAATTCTGAATATTATTTCATCCCTATGAGAAAAGATAGCTCAGTTGGTACCAAGCTGGGCTAAGGCTGAGGTGTAAATGTTTTCAGTTTTAGTAAGGATTTACGGGCTCGCAACTGCAGACGGTCATATGAGCACCAAGGTGTGGATGTCAACAGAGAAGTCCAAACGGGGAATCAGGCCTGCTCTGCTCACCTCTCTAGCCTCAACAGCACAAAGTCTGCTTAGACTATCAAGGCACCCCGAAAACAGCAGTTCCCACAATAGTGCCAAACATACAAAAGAAGTAGAGGAAAAATGACAATGGTAAGGATGAGGAAAGAAAAAGCAGCAGTTCCCCCTACGTTATTCCAGTAAAGTATGAGCATGACATTGATAAGTCAGCCTATTTACAATTCTACTGTGCATAAGAACATGTTAATATCCCCCCTTTGGGAATGGCCTAAAGATATCTTCAGTCAGTAGCACTACCCTAGGTGTGGATGACCCCACAACAAATCCTAAATGAGTTGTTCTTGAACTTGGTTGCTTGAGGTGAGGTTTTGGGGGTTTTTTGTTTTAGTAAGTGTTTTTCAGTACTTGCACCACAATTAGGTCATTCAAGTACCGCAGACTAGAGGTGTTACAAGAGAGTAACGCACAAATAAAACAAGGGAGGGTAGATAAGGACAATAGATGTTTGATTGGAAAGAAGAATCAAACCACACCAGAGCACCCGCCAACTACCCAGCGATGTGGATGACCCCCGCATCAAATTCTAAAAGAGTTGGTCTTGAACTTGATCGTTAGGAAAATTTTCAAAGCTTTGGCCAACCCAAGCACAGATACCAAGAGTCTCAATTTTTTTAAATTATTAACCTTGCGGGAATCAACCTCACGCTTTCGGCAAAGAATGGCAGAGAACCTAACCCTTACTAAACAGATGCCAGTAAAGAGGAAGGAGGAAAGTAAAAAAAAAAGCAACACAAATCAAAAGCTGAGACAAAAAACAAAGACAGAAGTACCACACTTATGCAATTGTAACAGTAGAAGTTTCACGCCCCTATCGCCACAATTTAGGTCACTTAGGAGGAGGGCTGCTACGACACTGCCTATCAAGGCCAACCCAGGCGAAGAGTTTTTAGTTTAAGGTTTTACGGCGTTCGCAACTGCATACGGTCATATGAGTGCCAGAAGATTAGAGGTGTTACAAGAGAGTAACAAACATAAAAAAGAACAAGGGGAGATAAGGGCGATAGATGTTTGATAGGAAAGAAGAAGCCAATCACACCAGAGCACCTGCCAACCACCCACCAGGCAAAGAGGGACACAATATCTCAGAAAACTGAATGCAAAAGCTCGGTAAAATCCTCCCCACATGGGAATTGAACTCAAAGTTTTTCCCATGCAATGGTGAAGAAGCTTCTAAGCGGGTCACCACAGAAGCTCATCACACTTATTGTGCACCTGAACAAGACGTGCACAGATGTTTTTCAGCCAATAAAGGGGTTGCACTTCCAGCTGGTGAGCTGTGGGTCTATTTGTGAGTAAGTGAGAAAGACAGAGAAGGGGAGGAGGAGAAGGATGTGAGGGTGGACGAGAAGGGGGGAGAGAGAGAGAGAGAGAGAGGGGGAGAGAGAGAGAGGGAGAGAGAGAGGGAGAGAGAGAGAGAGAGAGAGAGAGAGAGAGAGAGAGAGAGAGAGAGAAAGGGGAGAGACAGAAGGGGACAGAGGGAGGTAGGGGGAAGGGGGAGAGGGAGAGAGGAGGGAGAGAGGAGGGAGAGGGCGTGGGAGAGAAACGGGAGGGAGAGAAACAGGAGGGAGAGAGAAGGGGGAAAAGAGAGAGAGAAAAGGGAGAGATAGAGAGAGAGAGGGAGGGAGAGAAAGAGAGAGTAGATAGATAGATAGATAGAGAGAGAGATAGAGAGGCAGAGAGACAGAAAGACAGACAGGCATCTGCCACACAAAGAAATACGAACAGCGAAAGAAAGAAGACCCAAGCAGCGGTCATGAGGGAGCATCCCACAGCACATCTCGAACAAGGCAGCCGACACAAAGACAGAAAAGGCCTTCAAAAGCAGCAGCCGCAAAAGGCAGGGAAAGCCCTCAAAAACAGCAGAAGCAATGAGAAAACAGAAACATCAAAAGCAGAGAGGAAAAGTAATAGAAAAATAATGAGTACACATAAAGACTTATAAACATACGTTAAACAAAATATGAAACACAAATGGAAGATCTACGAACCCAGATTAAGTAAAGAAAATCTCACACATATATACACACAAAAGATTTCATTTCACATGTACACACACATAATAAAGTAAACTCTCACAAATACATATAAAAATGTTAATTTCCACACAAAAACACAAACAAACAAAAACACAAACAAACAAAAACACACAAAGAAAAAAGAAATACAAACACAAAATATAAACAGCCATATTTTCATCTTTTGAGTGACAGAGAAATGTCAAAATTCAATGATTCCTACATTCCCTCATTTCATGTACGTATAATGAAAGCAGTATTCGGGGTTGCCAAGCAGAGAGAAGCTAAGACATTGTCATCACACAGCTGATTTCTATGACATATTTCATTAAATACCATAACTCTACTCAGTTGACACCGCTCTTTGCTTTTTTTTTTTTGCGAGTTGTTAAATCTTAAACTCGCATATCAGAAAGGAACAGTTTTAAGTACTTCAGAATAAATTGTTACCAGAAGAATACGATGACACTTTGTTTTTCAAAAGAAAACAAAATCAGATTCTAGAAAACATCTTGTAAACTCCCATCTCCGTTTAAGTAAAACCCAGACATCTTAAGACGTCGTAGGTAATTGATTGTCTCAGAGCGAATGTATTTGAGACTTCTGACAGATTATTACTCATCCTGAGAAATTCATCACTGTCTTTATTCTAATATTAAAATTAGGACTTTAAAACATTATAAAAACATTTTTTTTAAGCTCTAAATCTTGATATCGACTTTGCCATATGCCGTTAGAATTACAAAGTTTTATCTGACAATTTCGTCTGTATTGAGTTACGAGGACCATGAGGTCAGAAATCAAATTTTCTATCTGCTCTATAAAAATCGCAAGATTATTTGGAACCAGTATCAGGATATTTAAAGAATTGCATTCGAAAAGGCTTGACATGATGTGAAACTCAAAATTTTGTTTTATCAAAGGTCTCAAAACTAGGTACTGAGCAGATAGAACTTTGTAATTCTAAGGAAGAGATAAGACGGAGTCTTAAACTGAGTAGTCGATATGTGATTGTCACAATCCAGTGGTTCTTTTTACTGAAGAAACAGAACATAAGCAATTATTTTATAAAATTGTAGGGCTATATTTCAGGGAAAAACTTTCATCCATGCGTTTTATATATATTATTATATCAGATTAAAAATATATATGACAAGCACAGGTATGAGTTCTCATGATAAACTTTACGATGATCCTGAGACATCAAGGAGAAACTGGCGGCTGTTCATCAGTGCAGAAATATGGTGCATACAACTCACCTCTTTTTCCCAGCAATTCTCAACTCGAGAGGCTCTCTAAAAATTACAACAAAGCTGGAGTTTGTATCTGAACACACACACTCTCCGGAAATAACACAAGGACAGGTTGAAGAGCCACTAAAGGTTCACGTTCAGTGGGGATTTTACAAGTAAAAAGGTTCGGTGCCATTCACAACAGCCTTAACCCTACAGACGCGAGGGCATGTCCCAGTGTGTGCGACCTTCACCCTTCCAAACACCCAACGCATGCCTCAATACGCTGCATTGTAAATCTAGTGGGTTTTTCTCTTGGAGGTACAGGTGCACAGGAAGGTCATGTAGGCTCAGGGGGTCAGAACACTAGTTCAATGTAGATTGTTTACTATAGAACTGGTCTCAACTCAATGAAATCTAACATAATATCAGAATTGAAGGCTAATCTAGATACCCATGTAAGAGTATACAAAACAACTCCATAAGTTAATGACTCAGAATTTTCCTGCCGACCCATCATTTACGAATGCAGCAAACACAGGAATTTTTTGCAGCATACTTCAGCAATCCAAAGCAGAATGTACTCTCAGCTGCAATCCTCAAGGACAGTTTTACCGCAGGGATATTTGACTTTACCCAATTTTGATGAAAATTGTTTCCACTGAATGTTTTCTAATTACCAGCATCAAAACCGTGCACATAAGACACCAACTTCCTAAACCACTCTGCCCTCTTGTTGAGGTCTTTCTAACGTTTCAGATATTCACCCTGCAATATTTTTACAGAAATTGATGTACAGAAAAGTGGAAAGACATGGAATAACATCAAGAGGCTAGCCCAGGATAGAGAAAAGTGGGGGGTGTTTGTCCATGGCCTATACCCTGGTGCAGGGTGAGAAAGGCAATGATGATGAATATTTGTGAGACCACAAAATTGGGCCAGTTTTGGAGTCAAACTGTACCCTGCAATATTATATGCGAGGTCATGTTATAGGTGAGTAAATGTACGATAAACACAGCAAAACATGAGCTGAAGAATCCTTACCTGCGGGCTGGGAAGAATATCACACTTGGGTAAGAGTCAAAGTTGTACTGCCACGGCAGGTCATTGAGGCCACCATTGACACTGAGGACACAGGCAGAGAGAGAAACAACTTAAAAAATGTAACATTGTAAACGTAACAGGGCTGTTGTAAAAGTCGGCTCTTCCAGGCTCATATCAAACTGTCATATTTTTTACACTTAAAGTATGGTTGAAATTGTCCAAGACAGCCACTCACTGTTGAGGAGAAAATTGGTTGTCTTTGACAGGTGGACATCTCCGACAGGGTCATAATACTACAGAACGAAATGCAAAAGAGGAAGAGGGAAGTGGTCATTGATACAGGTGATGGTCTTCAACAGGTGGCCATTAGAGCAGGTTGGAGTATACGTTTTTTACCAGCAGAACGGTCGCCTTAAGCCAGTAATTTCTCCTACATGTTGATCGCACAGTACAATTCATTACAATCAAACTGATCGTGTACAATGCAAAACCACAAAGACTGTTTGTTTGTTTGTATATTTGAGTAAAAAGGTGCACAACGACACAATAATATATGTCACTTATTGCAGGGAAAGAGTAAGAAAAACTCACAGATACACAGAAACAACAGGGGGGGGAGGATGGGAAGTACCAGTTTTTCCCTCCAACCACTCGCTTTGATTCCCTACGATTTTGTTTTTTGAGACAAAATGGAGGGGAGAAAGAGCAAATCCCTCACAATCAGCCCAAAAATCACCCACAACACCTACAAACTGTGCAGTACATAGAGAAGAGGGTACAAACAAAAATCCTCAGTTTTTTTGACCCCTGCGAAAACGTGAGTGTGGAGACTTAAAAATTTACAAGTTAGACTAATACATCTTGTATCAAGACCATCTGATGTAAAGTGCAGTCTGACATGCATAAAAGGATTAAAATATAAATAAACATATAAACAGGAATGCATTATGACAAACATTAAAAACAATCACACACCCTTCGGGCAAAGTCCCAACAATACTAGGAAGCCAGATTTTCATGTAATATATCCAGAAAATCTCCACTTCCAGTAAACGCGCACACTCACGCACACCCACACACACACCCAAAAAACACACACACACACACACACACACACACACACACACACACACACACACACACACACACAGAAGCCAGGTGAATCCTCACCGAGCAAACTCAATGTGCCGAGACGGGGCAAAGTACTGGGCCAGGGACAGGAAGGTGTGGCTGAACGTCTGGCAGAAGCCGCACCAGTGGGCGTACACCAACACCACCACGTCCTGGTACAAGGAGAGAAATATGAGAAACATGTTTGATGATATTAATAATATTAATAAAAATATTACTATTAACAATAATAATAAAAATGATAACAATAATAATAATAATAGTAGTAATAATTACAGTAACAATGATCATTATTATAAACTGTACTTATACGGTGCATTTCCACCCCTAAAAAAGGGTTAATGCGCTTTACAATGATACAAGGAACACAAGCACCATACGGTTCAAATAGCAATATTTTTTCTGTCTCTCTTCCTCTCTCTTCCTTCTCTTTCTCTGGTATGGTATGGTATGGTATGGTTGGTACAGTATAGTACAGTACGGTATGGTATGGTATGGTTGGTACAGTATAGTATAGTACAGTACGGTATGGTATGGTATGGTATGGTATGGTATGGTATGGTATGGTATGGTATGGTATGGTAAAGTACGGTAAGGTTGGTATGGTATGGTATGGTATGGTACGGTATAGTACAGTACGTTATGATATTTTAGTATGGTATGGTATGGTATGGTATGGTATGGTATGGTATGGTATGGTATGATACGGTATGGTATGGTATGGTATGGTTGGTACGGTATAGTACAGTACGTTATGGTATGGTATGATGTGTTGCACAGTACAATATGATTGAACACAGTATACTACAATACTGAATTGTATGGAATGGAGTACATTTTTTCTTTGTTTCAATGCATTTCAACTATTATCAAGGCAACACCAATGTAATATCCATCTCCGACCATCAATAACGCACATGGCTTACCATGTCCTCGCGATGTACAGCCCTGGTGAAGCTATGAGCGTCTAGCTCCTTGATACAGGCTCTGCCGCCCTCCGCAGAGCAATAAGTCTGAGGGAAACTGTGGCTCTGACGTACTCGCTCCAGCTGACCTTTCTCAAACTTGAGGATGAAAGACACTGTAGGAAAAGGGAAAAATCTAGAAATGAACACATATAATTTAACTTTCTTGGCTATTCATTCACTTGTTTTAGTTTGTTTAGTATTATTAAGAATCCTACAGCACTTGCAAACAAAAATAGGTCGCATAAGTGGCGAAATATTAAAGGTGTTACTACTACCAGAGATATTATATATATAGAAAAGAAGGACGAGAGATAAGGATAATAGATGTTTGATATGAATGAAGGAGCATACCAGACCAGAGCAACCGCCAGCCACCCACAATTTATTCACTTTTACATGAATTACATTAAGTAACCAAGTCCTCAACTTTACTTGGCCAGCTAGACACATTTAAAGGTACTTTTTTTTGGTCTATTCTCTTTTCCCAGAAATACGCAAACCTTGAGTAAAGAAGCACATCAACACAATTTCAGTCATTTAGTGCATGGAGAGAGTAAGTTGATAGAAAAGAACAACAGTGGGGAAAAATAAATAGGACTTACCAATAGCACCCTCCAACCATTCGATGTAACAAACAGCAAAGTCTTAAATACTTGGCCAGATATACAGCTGCCAAGATTTCAATTTCTTTTTCTTCATTTTCCTCTGCTACATTTCAGTTTGTTCATTTTAGTGTTTTACCGCACTTGCAATACAATAGTCATATAAGTGCCGAAGATTAGAGGTGTTACAAGAGAGTAACAAACACAAAAAAGGATGAGAGATCATGAAGATACATGTTGGATAGGAAAGAAGGAGCAAACAACACCAGAGCACCCCCAACCATCCACTCATGAAACCCCCAAGACAAAGCTAAAAGGCTTCCACCTCAATACTCACTGGCATTGCTAATAGTTATGTTTTCTTGCATAGCATAATGTTCTTCATTCTGAGGAAAATAAAAATAAGAGAGAGAGAGATAGTTTTGAATCACATAAGTTTTATAAAACATAAAAGCTACCATCTTTGGAAAGGCTGACAGTTCCCACCAATGAATAAATGAAAAATACTAGCACTCAAACAGAGCTAGGTCACTGATCAGCTTAATTTATGTTTTCTAACCAACATCTTTTCTTTGAGAGAGAAAAAAATAGTAACTAACAGCTCACTTACACATACACAAATACAAAAATTCTAATAGATAATAAAATAAAATAAGATAGTACACAAATAACACACACACACTAAAAAAAACTCTCACTCCTTCAAAAGACTACCAGTAAAAGTTATCTATTAAAAAAAAAGATACAAAAGCACGCACGCAAGTGCACAAGCACACACACACACACACACACACACACACACACACACACACACACACACACACACACACACAAAATATTTTCACTGAAACAATTTTTTTAAAAACTAATTATAATGTAATCAGAAACAAAACAAAATGCAAAATCTTAGCAAATACTCACTTGTTTATCAAACAAAACAGTTGCCGAGGTCTGGTAAGGCCATGATATATTTACAGACAGGCGATCAG
Source organism: Aplysia californica (assembly GCF_000002075.1). NCBI lineage: Eukaryota > Metazoa > Mollusca > Gastropoda > Aplysiida > Aplysiidae > Aplysia > Aplysia californica. Next base: position 851,238 of record NW_004797367.1, read on the forward strand.
AGAACATCCAATGATTCTGAGAGTCAATAGAGTAGAAACTTAATGACCTATTGCTGGAACAACCAATCTCCGAGAACTGTTTGGCTCCTGAAAAAGTCCCAGAAGTCCCAAGTTGGAATCCGCCACTTTGAACGGTCAAGTGGTCGACCAAACTTTGCTGCTTCTCCAGAATGAGACGTTCACACAAACGACGCGGAAGCCGTTCTAGATGGTCCCGTATATACCTGTCTGTCGGTCTACGATTGGAGGACGGATCACCTTCATGGGAGGAAAAATGGGAAAACCCTGACTCTTGAAAACCGAAGGACGCTTTCGTCCCATCATCAGCAAGACGGTGGTGTCCTCTTGAAGGATTTTGACTGGTCCAGTCCGCGCGAGCGCGACAACATATACTGCACTTGTGAGACCACTCGTACGACAGGAGAACGTGCTGACAATCAGAAGGAAGACTGCAGTTGGCAAATGTGGACTGGAATGTCGGGAGCAGGCTGCACACCTTGTCGTCATGGCAACATACACTGCACACTCTGTTCCCACGCTGAAAACAGTTTCAAAATAAAAACGTTTTGTTTATGTAAGTAAAGACAAATTATATTAACCCCCAAAAAAATAGTCACTTAGAACAAGAATAAAGAAAGACAGGCAAAAACGACAGAGGGAACGAAAAACAAAATAGGTAACCGTGTAATTATTCACAAAGGAGAGCAAAAAGTGTCAAAACAAAACCTACAAAAGAACCGGAGGCACTTTCCAACAACCTGCAGGAACTAACGTTAGACAACATCAACACTGTAATAAAAAGAAAGAACAAAACACACAAATCCTCCCTCAACAATAATCACAAAATAAAAAGCATAAAATTTCGCCACAAAAATTGTCAGCAAAAGTCGGATTTTATGAATGCTAATTGCACTGTTCAATTTCCCATTTTTTTTAAAACAGGCAACTGGTCCAGGCCAGGAAAGATATGCTGAGCTCTGTCGTCATTTTAAAAAATGCAGTACAGGCACTCTTAACAATTTTACAGGAGAACCAAAACGCTGCATGTTGTTACCATTAAAACACCATTTGCTTTAACGATAACATGGAAGTTATTAAAAAAACTGTATTCTTAAGAATATTGACTTGGAATGTTTGCAAAGAATTTGTTGGGTTTCTTTGATAACGATATTCAGATTTTTTGGCTTACTGTAAAATCGTAACCATTAAAAACTATGTGTTCGTCCAAAATTTGAATTCTAATTTATTCAAAAAGTAGTCATAGTTTCACTTTTATTTTTTCACACAAGTAGTGTAACTGATCAGGCTATCAATATGGCAAAAATTAAAAAATTGGCATCAAAAATGAAAAAACGGGTTTTGTCAGCGGACGGCAGCATTAGAGCTGGTTCGACTGCACTTCTCAGCCCCATCTCACCTTCAAAGACTGAGCGATGGCAGAGATGCAGCACTTGCTTGCCTGGCCGCGCGCCGCGTGGGTCCGGCGTAGCTTCTCACAGGTAGCCGCGACCTGTTGGTATCTGACAGCATCCTGTCTCAGCACGCGAGCCCAGGCGGAGTACATGGCGCTCCACCGCGGCCTCAGCATGCACTGGCGGAAGTGGAGGGCAACCGTCTTCAGCTGTTGGGGGGAGTACATACAAACTATATCTTTACATTTGTTCACACATATAGCTATTGATGACAGTTTATACAAACTAATTAAATTTGTTCACAAACACAGGTGTTGGGGATAGTACATACAAACTGTATATTTACATGTGTTGACAAATACAGCTGTTGATGGTAATACATGCAAACTTATATATTTAAATGTGTTCATAAAGAAAGCTGTTGGTAATAATACATACAAACTATACATTCACATCTCTTCACAAATAAAACTGACGGCGATAGAACATAAAAACTTACATACAGTCGGGCACAGATAACTCAAACACGGTTGGGACTAACGAATGCATTCCGACACCTTTATACTTCAGGTAAACTGATTATAACGGAAAAAAATAAAGAGATATCAGTTAGGGAGTAGCAAATTGTACCAGCTATCCATCATTTTGAGTTTACCGTATTTGTGTTGTCCACGAACGACTATATTTACATTTGTTCACAAAAAAACCACAAAAAAACCCTTGTCTGTTCATCAGGGACACAGAAGTGGAAGGCCACTGCCTTTAGCGGTAGGTCGTAGTATATACAAATTATATATTTATATTTGTTCACAAAGAAACGGTCTTCAGCTGCTGATCAAGGATATCTATCACGAATCAAAGTCAATGGAGAAAAAGGTAGAATTTTCACAGGAACCACACAATGAATGAAGTGCAAATGGGAGGTGAAAGGGGCTAGAGAGTAAATGACACCCCAAGACAACTGTGGATGATTTAATAATCTTGCATTGCACATTGTAAAGCAGAAAATACATATTACTGATAGATTTCTGCTTTCAACTTCAAGGTAGAAAGTGTTAACTTGAATGCGCATTAAGGAAAGGAGGGGCCAACCTCAGACATACAAAGACAGAGAGGGAAAAACAAAACAATAGAAACTGTCTATTATTTCCACAGAAGATTATCATTACTTGTACATACAGAATTATTTATTTACATTAGTTTACAAAAAAATATCATCTATTAATAACTCATAAATCACATTTCTTTTACATTTTATGTTTGCCACTAGTTTCCTGAAAGCATACAAAAAAAGAGCTGAAAACAAACAGTATCTAATCAGCACACCTCATGTTTTGTTATTTCACTATTTTCTTTATAACGTTTTAAAGTCAGTTCACCCGCAACTTGTCATTTGACAATTTATGAATCAGTTATTATTGTTGTTCAGAATTTGTTTCTTCCCAATTTATTTATCAACTCACGAATATTAACAGTTAATTCCAAAATCATCACTCTTACAACTCCTAAATTCTCAGGAGACGACACCTTATGTAGAGAAAAGCACACAGACGCAATATCATTGAGTAAGTGTTTGTACGTGAAAAAGCCCAACAGATAAGACAGAAACGACAGAGGGAAAGAAAAGGTTTAGAACTTACCTTTGGCACCCTCTGATCACCCCACAGAAACCACAACTTTCCTTATAGCATATGCAAGCAGCTAGCAGATTTCTGACTAAACAACTGGGGCCCTTTGAGACAGCAAAGGGTTACCTTCTTCATAGAATACACATGAAGCACACTCCTTCCTGTTTAAACTAACCAGCTCTCACCACATGAAGTTCACGCTCGGCTTCAAACAATGGGTTCTCCGCATGGAACAGAATCAGTGCCGGCCCTTGCACCAAGTGATCGGCGAGCACGCGGCTCTTGAGACCCTCGGGAGAGAGCCGTGTCACAGACAGCTACAAGACGAAAATATTGTCAGTGTCATTCCACAAGGGCGTAAGTCATTTTTTTTAAGTTTTGAGAAAATAAAAGGGGAAAAAAAGCGTCAAATCAGAAACATGACTTTGACATGATAGATTTTTAAAAAAATAAGATTCAAATAAATTCTCAAAGGAAAAATAAGATGGCAAAAGAGGCAGAGGTGGACCACGAACAACTACTAGTACTAAGAGAATTTAAGAAGACAGGTGACAGGAAAAAGCCGAAATAATAGGGGCTCTTTTTCTTGAGAGCATCTGAGCAGAGCAATGAGTAGCAAACCATGATTACTATATTTTTTCCCGACCCGGCACTTGAAAGTAAAGACAAAAAAAAAGCCACTGTATAAGATCACTAAAGCCTACCTGTCCTTTGTTCCTGAGAGCCCAGGTGACAAGGTTGGAGCTGGTGACGTTATTCCTCAGGGGGTAAACCTGGACACAGATTTCAAAGACAGATATTGAACCATAGCACAGGGTAAATCACTAATGTAACCATCTCATGTCAACAGGTTTACTGGTATGTTTGAGAAAAAGAATGAAATTGAAATAATAATGGTAATTTACTTCACATAGAAAAGAAATAGAAAGAGCAGCACATAACATCCAAACAACAACCCTCACCCCCACCTCACACCCCATATTTTGAGTATTAGGTAAATCAGAGCGATATGAGGAACATTTAACCAGGAACAGATAAGAAGAATGACATCATGAAGCAGGAACGGAAGAGACAGACCACACGAAATTCCCAATCACTCACACAAAAAGTTGAAAATTTTGGGATTTCCCTTAATGGGTCATCTTTGTGTTCTTTTTTTTTGTTTCTGTCAATAATGAAGCTGTCTTTCTACCCCATCAACACAGTTTACATCATATATAAGAGGCTGAACAATATCCTGCTTGTCAGAGTCAACCCAGGCTGAAACGGATACAATATCCTAACAGATTGGTCCACATACTCCACAAAAATTCTCCCTAGGCAGGAATCTAGCTCAGGTCTTCTACATGCGAGAGTGAAGCACCTAAATATTATACCACTGGCATCAGTTTCATCTTGTTTGCTGACTTATTTGTTTGTTTGAATAAAGTGAAGCACATCAATGCAACTAGAGTAATTCTGTGCATCCTCTAACCACTCACAAATGAGACTAGGCTGCAGAGCAACAACAAGAACAAAGTGAAACACGATCTCAGACCTTGAAATCTCACCAAAGAGTTATTGAATAACCGGAGCAGGATAATGTCTTCCTCTCGGAACAAGTTCACACCGGAGGCCAACTTAGCTTGAGTCATCACGGCAAACCGGACAGGTTGGATGGGGTCTGAGGACATTAGCAAAACCAAGCTTGGAAGATAAAAAAAATAAAATATGAATCAAGAGAGATCAGATCTGAATAGAGCGTGGGAATACACTTTCATTCTTGAGAATAAAATTATATGACCATGCTGGCTGTATTTGGCCAAAATAGCTTATGGTGAATGCTCTCACTTACGGCTGCTTTTATAATACATGAAATAGTCAGCGTTGGAGAGGCCAAAATGGAACAGGAAGATTTGACAACCTGCATGGTCCTGCCAAACCCATATCAAGCTAGATTATAAGACTATAAGCAGATTGACTGCTCAGTGTAAGACTCTGCTATACACCATTTTGAGGTGCATCCTGAGGAGAACGAGGAGCAAACAAATAAACATGGTTTTCTCACTCATATTAGTAATAACGTATCTATTTTTCGAAGATTCAAGAATTTAGAATAAAAGAAAAACAAAAATTAAAGAATGGAATGCAATTTTGTAGTTATGGGAAAGATTTTATTTGAATACAAATCCATAATCAACTCAAACAGTGGCTCACCTCTCTCAATAGTTCTCATAGCAGCATAGTAAAATTGTCTGTAGCTGTTCTCTTGAGAATGTGATGACAGATTAAAAAACCCAAGGACGACATTCTGTGAAGAGAAACATAAAAGTCGACATTGTCTTTCACAAAGACAAAACAACAATTGTGGTTTCAACATTTGTTTATGCATGCAACACACAACTCAAGGGGCGCATTGTATAAGGAAAAGTCTCATTTTCCAACATTCCCAGGAACAGATGAAGTATACAAGAAACAAAAATGAGAAACTGTCTTAAAGATTTTTTTAAACTCCTTCCTTGAATACCCAAATCCCAAAGTACTCATTCCCTCTAACTATTGTGAGCGTATATAAACAACATTTTACTCTGAACAGAATGAAATAATTAACAGACACCACTTCTGAACTTACTTTTCGTAAGAGTTTTACGGCACTTGCAACACAATATGGTCATATAAGTGCCGAAGAATAGATGTGCTACAAGAGAGTAACATACACAAAAAAGAAGGAGGAGAGATAAGGAAGATAGATGTTTGATAGGAAACAAGGAGCAATTTGAATGCCAGCAAAAACTAAAGACAAACACTCACATGGTCACAGCCATTGTAACTTTTCCCACACAAAAATAAAGGAAAGAAATATGGCTGGCAACAGAAACGAAGACAATGTGTAGCAAAAGGAACAATGAATCCACAAAGAGCTCACCTCATGTTTAGCGACCATTTCCTCTGACTGCGGCAATGAGTGCACCAAGGTCACAGGGTACAAAAGATTCTCCACAAACCTGATCAGATGCTCTGACCTCATCACTCCTGTTGACAAACAAACAGAATAGATATTCAACGGGGGGGGCTCTCGTGGCCTTGAGGTGAACGTGTTCCCCTCTCATTCAAAGGTCCCGGGTTCGAATCCGGTTAGCGACAGAAAAAAAATGTTCTTCTTTCATCTTCTTTCCTGCTCTCTAGCAATATCCTGTCGTCTGCTTTCGTCATCACTTTCCACCCCCACCTCAGAACCTCCTTTACCCCCTCCTCTAGGCTCCTGACTCTTTCTGCATCCTTCTCACTGCTTCTCCTTGGCTCCTTCTTACTGCTGTCTTTCAGCCACACCCCTGATCTTCTGGTAGGAAAGATCTACACCTAGCATTCTTGGACATGGGCGAAAAATCTCAGATGTCGCGCGCGCAAGTTGCGCACGTTAAAGATCCCTTAGTGGTCCAAAATCGATAAAAGTAGGTTTCGGCCGCCACCCGCACAAAATTCAAAATTTCCTACGACTGAAAGAGTTAAGTGTGCCAGCGCACTCATATGACCATATGCAGTTGCGAGTGTTGTAAAACACTTATTAAAATATTTTTAAAAAGATATTCAAGATGTGTTATAATTATAATACGTGAAATCATGTAACACAATATTCAAAACGCTTGTTACATTGCAGTCTATGATCAGGGGTATGACAACAGCCAGGTTTGAGAAAGATAAGCACATGTGTAAACATAATAACGGCCACTTGGAAAAGTGAAAAAGTATGACAGATTCACAAGAAATAAAAGAGGGAAAGAAAAGAAGTAGACCCTACCAGTGGCCTCCCCCAACCACCTGCATTTTCCCAGGACCTGATACGGACAGAGGCAACACTGACAAGAAATAGAACAAACACTCCACGCCCCAAAACATATGGTGATGCAGCAGTTCAAATAAGACATACAATTACTCACAAAACTCCATCCATCTGCTACATTACCGCTGAACATGTGTGAGAAGTGCTGACACATACATTTTGGCCAAAATTCAACACGAGGGTCAAATTTGTAGATTTTCTATTGAAGCGATATTCTTTAAGCATAACATGCCTTTTATTATTTCATACTTTAATAAATTGTAAAAACTTCACCTACTAGCATGATGTATATATATTTCCAATAGACTCGAATCAGAGAGGTAACTCATTTTGTCAGCACACTTCACATTTTCAACTCAAAGAGTCAACTGAGTGTAATCATATAAGGACCCTCGCGCATTCAAACACAAAAACAGCAGAGATGAATTCATAAATTAGATGTATTCGTACCTGAGTACCTATAACCATCCAGCTTTGTGTGGTATACCATAACCACAGGAAACATGAGAAACTTGTACCTTTTGCGGCAGTCACCCTCCGGCCACCAGCAATTCACAGCAGCAAATGAAACCTAAAGAAATAAAAATGTTTCCAATACAGACATCAAGAACAACTGCTTCACTGCATTATATCAACATTACATTAACTTCACTACCCTGGCCCAAAACAGTCTGTGGGCTTTTACAACAAAGCCATTATTAAGCAGCCCTGACAATGGAAGGGTTGTATGTATAATATATATACATCATGTATTTAATTACAGAATAAGTACTGACAGCACTCCTGATATTGATGCCTGTCAGGGGGTTAAAAATGTATCAAGCCAATTCACTGCAAGTTAACAAGTTCATATAAAAAATCCTTGATCTAGACCTGACCACCAATTTGGGTAAGTTTTTGTGTGTTTGAGTAAAGAGAAGCACACAGAGTAGACACAACGACAGTCATTTAATGCAGAGAAGAGGTGGGACCAAAAACACAGATTATAAAAAGAAAAAAAGTGAAGGACTGGGTTATTAGAAAAGAGAAAAAAACAGAGAAAGAGAAGAGACAGGGAGCAAGGCAGGTGAAAGAGAGCGAGAGAAAGGAGAGAAGAGAGAGATAGAGGGAGGGAGGGAGGGAGGGAGGGAGAGAGAGAGACAGAGAAAGAGAGAATGAGAGAGAGAGAGAGAGAGAGAGAGAGAGAGAGAGAGAAAGAGAGGGAGACAAAGAGAGAGAGAGAATAAGAGAGAGAGAGAGAGAGAGAGAGAGAGAGAGAGAGAGAGAGAGAGAGAGAGAGAGAGAGAGTTGTAACAAGTACACATGATATAATACCACCTTCCTATTCAACTAGCTCATGATATAATATGACAAAATCAGCAGATGAAAATAATTTACAAGCACACACAATTTAATTAAGCAAAAATATTTCATTTACTTAAGGCTCTACAAAAGTAGAAATCTCACTCAACACAAAAACAAGTCTTGGACCACACTGACAAGAAATCAAGCAGTTCTTCTAAGACAGTCACTGCAGTACCCCTACCTTGCTCCTCAAAAAGTTGGCAGCTTTCAAAAACTCCTCTCTTGCACGCTGGGACTTGGAGCACCAAGGAGCGTAATACATGACCACCACAAGTTCATCTCGGCTCAACAGTTGAATAAGGGGAACTAAGGAACCCCTCGGAGAATCTGCGACCATGGCCGTTGGGGGAAACATGAACTGTGGCTGCTTGGGAGGCATCGTGACCGGCTTCCCTTGGAGGCTGTGAAGACACGCAGAACATGATGATGGGAAAATACCACAGCAAGAGAACGGCTCATCATCATCATCATCTGCCTCTTTCGTTAGTTAAAGTGATAAGGTTATATAGATCTAGATCTAAGTGCTGAAGATTAGAGGTGTTACAAGAGTATAAAAAGAAAAGAATGAATGATGTGTGGGCACAGGTGAATGGGTTAACATAACATTTGAAGGTAACATAATCATAATCATTAGCCTCTCTAACTTGTATAAACACACCCATACTCTCAAACTTCATCATCTGTCTTTTCCATGGTTCATCATACTCCATGAAACAGTAGAGGAACAACGGTAGCTGACTTTAATTATTGAAGTAGATCTAGAGTCTAGAATCTAGAATCTAGATCCTATTATGAAGTTCTGGCTGCAAGAATAGGCTTAAATTCTTGCCAAGACTGATCTTACTCTTAGTCTTAGTCTTATTCTCAGAAAAACAAACCGCAAGCGAAAGATCTTTATTCTGCAATGCTACAAACCCTGCATCAAAAACATTCAGAAGAAAGCCAGATGTTGCTTATCAAAAGCCATTGGGGAAAAGAAACAGATGTTGTTAACTAAACATTCAAAAATTGAAAACAAGACAGAAGCCACCGCCCACTAATCTAAGACTAAGACAGCCAGAGTAGACCCAATGTTGTTGTAAATTTTCACTTTCATGTGAGCTTGGAATTTCATTCATGCTCACCTGCTTCCATATTTTGCTACTAGTGTAACAAAAAATGTGAGCAGCAAGCAGCATATCTCAGGGTGACGTGCCATTCCACGAAAGAGGGCATCTGGCCTCCGTAGTATCGCTAAGGTTCGGACAACATGTGTTTTGACAACATCCGCCATTGACGGACTAACACGTCACGGAGAAGTTTAGACATTATCGCCCTTGTGGCGAGCTCTTCAGTGCCAGATTTTATTTATTGTTTACCTACTTGGAACTGGTTCAAAGTTCAAAGGAAAGAGGGTGTAAAATAAATAATAATAATAATTAGATAATTATGTTGAGAACAACTAAACGAAATCCTCTTCGCTGACGACTTGAGCCTCATACACCAAGACGAGGACAGGCTCCAAGAGCATACATGTACCACTAGCCTAAATATTGAACAAAGCAGGAGTGAAGTAATATAATACGGAATGAAAGTAAGCACAAATTATAGCGAGACGACAGCAAACCTGCGCACTTTTCATTCATAGGCCTACCCATAATATTATGAATAATTATTATACCCCTTGCTTGCACCTCACAATCAACATGGTTACGCCAATTAAAAACTTTCTTGATAAAATGACGATCCCAAAAGGAAACAACACACCATATAGATTTAGGTTATAACGGTTTTTTGAAGACAGAAATCTAATTGATCTGTCAACTAATTTTTGTTTAATCACTGTCAACTGAAAAATAGGAAGAGAAAGAAATTCGTCGTCGGCAACTTTTTTTCCGAGTCAGAGGGTCTGCTATTGATCGGTAACGCACGATTCGTGTGCGTACTGAGAAGACCCTTTCTTTCCAAGAGCCTCTCTTTCTTTTTTCCTTCTGCCTGACTTCGACTTTCGTGTGAAAATAAAAGTGATAATAAAGTGTGTGTGTCGCGCGGTGTGTGTGTGTGTGTGATAGAATGATACACATGAAAGACTAAGAAATAGCACAGCGGCGCTGCGGCTGGGGCACAAATGCAATTCGAAGATGTCACTCACGAACGAGTTCATAGTAATAGGCCTATTAATTATAGTATAGTATACATAGCTTTTGAACATATTATGCCGGTGTCCGGGTGCACTAATATCTTGCTTCAATACCGTGTAGATGTAGGTGCTGAAGCTCACACTTTTTTCTGACGATGGGAAGTATGTGTGTGTGTGTGTGTGTGTGTGTGTGTGTGTCACACTGTGTGTGTGTGTGTGTCACACTGTGTGTGTGTGTGTGTGTGTGTGTGTGTGTGTGTGTGTGTGTGCGTGAGTGTATGTGAGAGAGCGAATCATAATATAATATCGGTATTCGTTATTTTGGTAAGTGTTTTACGGTGCTGGCAACTGCATAAGTTCATATATGAGCACACAGGATACATTTTACATTTTCAGGTTGGTAGGAATTAATTTTGAATTTTGCCTGGGAGGCGGCCGAAGCCTATTTTTATCGATTTTGGACAACCAAGGGATCTTTTACGTGCGCAACTTGCAAACGGGACCTCCGAGATTGTTCGCCCTTATTCGAGAAGGCTAGCTGGCATACCTTACCTACCCTATGAGCAGGGTTCATTTCATTGTATATTGTTTCAACAAGCGACATCCTTGCATTCCGGACACGCCCTTTGATGTTCCGTTACTCTCTCTAAAATGTCGCGGAGGGTCTTTCTACTGATTGTGCCAGTGCATATCTGATTGGACGTTCTTCTGTTCTTTCCTGCAAGGGTGCCAGTTTTTCTGTCTCCTTTCTGTAGGCTACTCCCAAAATCATCATCATCTCCACAGCAGTGGCCTCTGCCTCCTTATCTTCCTCTCCAATCAGGTGGCGAGAGAGACATTTCAGGATTGAACCGTGCTGTCTACTGTCTACTGAGGCGGCCTCACCACCCAGTCTGTCGGCTTTTTCATTTCCTTAAACCCCTGCATGGCCAGGCCAGAAAATCCATGTGATCAGGGGTGTGGCTGAAAGACAACGGTAAGAACCAAGAAGTAGCAATACAATTTAGAAAGGCTGCAGGAGCCCAATGGAGGGGGCAAAGGGTGGGGGGGGGGGGGGGAGAAAGTGGAAATGAAAGCAGACGACCGAGTATGGTTCGAGAGCATGAAAGAAGGTGAAAGGGGGAAATTTTATTGAAAAATGTTTTCTGTTGCTGCCAGTTTTAGTAAGAGTTTTACGGCACTTGCAACACAATAAGGTATATAAGTGCCGAAGAATAGATTGTGTATTACAAGAGAGTAACATACACAGAAATGAAGGAAGGGAGATAAAGACGATAGATGTTTGATAGGAAAGAAGGAGCAATCCACACCAGAGCACCCACCAACCACCCATGTTGCTGTCAGGTTTCGAACGTGGGGACCTATTGAACGAGAGGCGAACACGGTAACCTCCAGAACACGAGAGTCCACTGATAAAGGCCTATCGGTATTTAGTCGCGTTTATTCACATATGGCGTTTAGGGTAGCAACAAAGGATCTCCAGCTCTGTCTGTTTTGAGCCATCTTGGTCAGCGTTCCCCACGAATGATTCCAGGACTTCATTTCAGACTCTACTGTGCGTCTCCAGGTCACTTTGGGTCTGCCCCTTTTGCGACGTCCTTCGGGTGTCCAGTGGAGGGCAGTCTTCACAAAAGAGTTTGGTTCTCTTCTCAGAACATGTCCAATCCATCTCCATCTTCTCCTTTTTATTATGGTGGTCATGTCCTCTTGCTTACATTTACGTAACAGATCTGCGTTGGAAATCTTGTCGGGCAAAAGATTTTGAGTATTTGGCGTAAGCTGGTTGTATGAAAGGAAGATAGCTTGGCACGGTCATGATCAGTCATCCTCCAGCATTCAGCTCCATATAGGAGTGTGGATAGTACACAGCTGTTATACAGCTTTAACTTGGTTTGTATACTAAACTGCCCTGACTTCCAGAAGTTGATCATGCTTCTGTGTACAGATCTTGCCTTGCCGAGTCTGTTCATGATGTCTTCCTTTGTGCCGCCGTCAGTTTTGATTATGCTGCCTAGGTAGGTAAATGTGTCTGTTATAGGTCTGTGTTGTTCACCCTAATCAGCGTTGGAGAGTCTACATTCAGTGTCATCACTTCTGTTTTCTTCTGGCTTATTCTTAACCCAACCTGGCGCCCATATTTGCGGAGTCTGTTTTTTTTCTCCTGCATGTGCTGGCTGGTATGGGAGAATAGTGCAAGGTCGTCGACAAAGTCAAGATCCTCGAGGGTGGAGAAGAGGGTCCACCTTATGCCTCTTGATGTATCCTCTGTTGTTTTCCTCATGACCCAGTCAATGGCCAGGTTGAACAGAATTGTTGACACGTTGCATCCTTGTCTAACTCCTGTCTTTACCTCAAAAGCAGTGGTACTGTTTCCAACAACGCACTTGATTATTCACATATAAATCTCCCTTATTACTTTCTCTTTAGGCTAGCCTGCTTCTTTGTGCCCATACAGAATCTGCTGTAAATACTATATTCCGCCTTCCCACGGAGGTTTATTTTTTAGTTTGCGTTTGCAACAAAATACGGTCATATAAGTGTCGAAGTTTGAGGTGTTACGAGAGAGTAACAAACACAAAAAAGAAGAAAGAGAGATGAAGACGATATATGTTATTTATAGCAAAGTTCAGGAGCAAACCACACCAGAGCACCCGCCTACCACACACCACGGGAGAGGCTTGCTGTATTGTGAAGTCACGACACAATACAGCAAGCCTCTCCTCTCACAGGAAATTACCGGTAGCGAGCAGAAAGCAAAAACACATGTTCGCAAGCCTACGATTACTCGTCTGACTTAAAGATAGTACGCATATAATACAGAATCTTTGGCTGACTCTGCTTCTATCTCGAATCCCAAAAGCTGATTCTATTCGGGACTGTGGAGAAGCGTAGGACACGCGTGTTAAAAAAAGCGTAACAAAGGTATCCTGAAAATGTCTCTGAGGGACTTCCAATATAAATCCGTCAATATGGTCGAGCCCAGCACCTGACAGACCTTCTAGGAGATTTGCTTGAGTAAGGAGAAGCACATCGACACAATAATGTTCATTTACTGCTGGAATAAAGTAAGACAGCCAGACAGAAACAACAAAGGGAAAGTAAAGAAGTCGGACCTACCACCAGTGGCGCCCTCCAACCACCCACCTACAAGGAGAGCATCAATCACAGTGGGCAGCAGTTCATGACCTTTCAAGAATGCTGAAGCCAAGAGATAAATCTGCAAGCTGCGCAAATCCACGAGTGGAAATGAAGCAGTTAACTGCTCAAAATGAGGCAAACTTATTTTCTCTACCAGAGTTTGTCTCATTAGCCTTAACAAAAGCAGAGACCATAAGTCACCTTATCTTTTATATCTTCTATTTCGCCGAACTCCAGTCAGAGGCGCCCTCAAACCACCTTCAGTTACATTACAAGTACAAGATGGAAAGACATGAATGGGAACTTTAGGACGAGGATCAGGCTTTGAGCTTTTTGAAGAAAATGATAAAAACACAGGCAAGTTAACAGAGCGCCCTGGTGAAAGGACAGTACATGTATAGTTTCCTTGAACAGTGAAGACCTCAACTTCAGATCCTACTCCCAGGCTCCAGGTCAAATGCTAGGACAGACGACCTCTTCAGAGAGAGGGTCGGAGAACTCCTGCCTCCATAACTGGGACCCAAGATAAAAATTCTATGTTTTTGTTTGAATAAGAGATGTACAGCACTTGCAACACAGGCTGGTCGTAACATACAGCGTATTTCCATTTTTTTAAACAGCGAAAACAGGTCATAACAAAGAGTGAGCTTATGTTTTGTTTTAGTAAAGGTTTTACGGCGCTCGCAACTCCATAAGGTCATACGAGCGCCAGAAGATTAGAGGTGTCACAAGAGAGTAACAAACATAAAAAAAGAAAAAGAGGAGATAAGGACGATAGATGTTTGATAGGAAAGAAGGAGCAAACCACACCAGAGCACCCGCCAACCACCCACAGAGTGAGCTTAAGAAAAAGTCACATTTTCAATGTAAAATAAAAAAAGGAGATACAACAAGAAAGCATTGAGGTCGCGATACATTAGTGACTAAATTAGTGCCAAAGATTCAAGGTGTTACTAGAGGGTTTCATTTAAAAAAATTTTTAACGGAGGAGGTAAAAAGAATGTTTGATAGGAAAGGAGCAAACAACACCAGAGCACCCTCCAATGACCCACAAAAAGAAATCTGGAGTAAAGAAAAACGCACAGACACAAAAACACCTGTATAGCAAACAAAACAGACAGACAGGAACGAGAAGGTGAAAAAAAAGAGTAGGATTTACAGTGGCACCTTTCAAACATCCCAAAAAAGAAACAAGTCTTCAACAGAATGATGATCTGTATAGTTTTATTCAATGGTGAAAGACAAACAAGAAGTACATGTAAGAGGATTACCTTTGTTGCACAACTAGCTACACTTTAACGTGAACGAACGCGCACAGCACTCAGGAGTGACAACACCTGTGGTTTCTTTCTCTTTCTCACACAAAAAAACAACAAAATACATAGATTGAGTACAACTAGAAAGCACAAAGAGAACAAACACAGTGATGAGGAACATAATAATGGAAACATTTACGTGTACGCTATTTAGCAGCAGCAGTAGAGTCCTCGGAGAGGGTCAGAACAAGCTGGTCACAGACTAGTCCTGTTCCCTACAGTACTACAAGTAGTAGGCCCTACTTGTAGAATCACAAGTCACAGACATTCACACTGTCAGAGCAAAACAAATCGATAACAAACAAAACAAACCATTCAGTGAGTTCAGTCATGCACTTCAAGCTACTCAAAGCTGTAACAGAGGTGAGACCAGAGAATCCAAGCCCCCTTGTCTTTTTTCCCCACTGAACATGACTTCAACAAAATTTCATGAGATTATGAGGGCAAGAACAGTGTCGAAACATTTTAATACAGTTTTTCAAACTGCTCATTGGCACAGCTACTGTATACAGAACTCACTTCCGCTTTACAGTACTGAGAGCTAGCATACCCATACGACAAAATATTGTCACACTTATCAATAACATAAAATATAATATGTACAAAAGCTAAAACAGAAGACATATTGCCGCAAATTTAAGGATGAAACCATGGTTTCCTTCTGAAAACAAATCACAGGAGAATGAGTGAGTCATTTGTCATTGTCTTGGACCGTCCGACTGTAATTGCTGTTTAAGTTTCAGTTTGTTGTACAATGTATTTTTCCAAATTAAATTTTTCATTGAAGCAAAATACAACAATGTGGGGTAGGGGGAGAGGGAAAGGAAAAAAATAAAACAAAACTATATGATTGTGCTTGAGTAGAAGATAAGTATCACAATAAGCTCAACAGATGGGCCTTTATTTCGTAACGATGCTGTATCAGCAAACCATGACTGAGTGTATAACTTTACACTGCGATTACAAAATGTTACTCATATTGAATCAAATAAAAGGATAACAAACTTGCAACCGAAAAAAATTCCCTTATCCAAAATTAAAATCATAAACAACACCATATAATCTCATTTTAAAGAAAAGAAGGAGCTAGCACATTATCATAATCACACTTTTCAAAGGTGAACAAAGAGAAGTGACCATACGAGTAAGAAGAGTAGAGGTCAGCATTTACAATTTCTTCACATCTCTTCTGCGCAAGTCACATCTTTGTCTTTTCTTTAACTTGTCATAATCTGCTGACTGCAAACATAAACCCCTGGGAAGCAAATAACCCTTTCCCTAAAACACTCTTGATAAGCCATTGAGAAGTTGTCAGCGAAAAAGCCACATTTCGACTTGCTCCTGTCATGCTTTTTATGAAAGTTGCAGAATTTTTTTAAACTGTGAGGTTTACTGATGAGCAAAAAAAAAGTACTTTTTCTGATTCCTTGAAGTCTTCATGGACACAAAACTCTACGCAATCAAATTTTAAGTTGTCAGCAATTTTTAAAGAAATTATGTGAAGACTTTGTTCGTTCCACAAACGCAATAAGAATACCCATATCAACAGACCAAATGAATCAAAGTATTTTTCTAAAATCATTTCATGACAAACGAACATCTTTCAAAACAAACCAAGAATACTGAAATAATTAAACCACATGGTTCATATCTACATCATGACTATTTACAATAAAGAACTATGGAGACAAACTCCAGTAACAGAACAAAATCATTCAACATTAAATAATGCCACAAACAAGCTTTACTGAGACACCAGCACATGCACAAAAAGTATTTGACACTTCTTTTCTCATCTGTGTGTACATTACCAGGAATCAAGAGGGAGATGTGAGAGAGAGAAAGTAATCATGAGGGAGACAATGAAAGAGAAGAAGCAATCATGAGACGAGAAAGACGAAGCAATCATGCGAGAGAAAAGACAATCAAAAGACGAGAGAGAAGAAGCAATCATGAGAAAAAAGAGGCAATCACAAGAAGAGAAAGAAGAATCAACCACGAGGGAGCAAAAATCAACATGTTGAGAGACAGAAAAGTGTAAAGAAAAACTAGAGAATTAACACTTGTATTTCTTCCCAACTGCTGTAAAAATTTACGCTGTAAAACATAAATGCTATGCTGCCAAAAACATATATGAAAGTAGTCAATCATACACAGGCTTGCATTAATCTATTCACATGGTTGGCACAAAAACAAAACAAAATATATTTAGATTAAAGACTAGATGACATTAACTCATGCACAGGAATACGATTGATTCAAAAATTACCATAAGACTTCTCGTGTCCACACTTTTGCTCACATAAAAGTTTTACAACAGTCTTATCGTTTCAATCGTATCATGCCTTGGAAACAAGTGTGGGCTACAACAAACAGTCATCATCTAAGGCAAAAGACAAACTAGGGCCTATGAGCCATTTCAGTTTGTCCCCTGGTCGACCCTGTAATCAACAATGAATGTGGTACGGGGTGTGTTGATGATCAAATTAACAAAAACAAAACTGTCTTGAAAATTAAAATCAATAGTTTCCAGTTCATAGCTGGAAGCAAATAATCTAATATTTTATCTCATGAAATGCCCTTGAGTGACTTATACCATGGTGTCAGTTCTAGTATTGGGCATTTCAAACGATTTCTCCCAATTTTTCCAATTTTGGCCCACGAGTTATTTGGAATCTCTTGTAAAACATAGTCAAAGACTTGAATAATGTAAAAAAAACAACAACCCAAAAACCACTGCTTCCAATGGGTCAGTTTTCTGTGGTACTGTACGGGCAAGTTAAGTATTTCTTCCATCATAGTTGTGACAATCCAGTTTTCCTTTGTTACACACCTATTTCATCAAAGAAAGAAGAGCAATTCTACTTTTGCTTTACAGCTTCACATTAATTCATATCTAACTGGACATTCTGCCTAAATCTGATAGAAAGGCACACCACGGCAGTGTTAGGTGCGCATTCCGAGAGTAAAACACAGCTCAACTCCGCTCCAGGAGCTAGTCAGTAGATACTGTGCAACTCTGCTTCAGAAGGGAAATGTATCTTGAAGCTACAACAGGAATTTCACATTGACAATTAAGCTTCACAACAACCATTACTCTCATCAAACACACCATTTGACAAAATGTTTTTTCACATGAATATTCAGACCAAAAAAAATATCTCAGCAGATATAATCAATTAAATATATATATATATACACCTAACATAGTGTACTTTACAAGAAAAACCCTAAGCGAAACAGCTGGCCTGAGTTGGGTCTGTCTACTGAACGTACACTTGCATCTGAGCAGCAGACTGCAGGAGGACCTTGATGGCTGGCATAAAGTTTGAGATCTCGGAGAAGTTTCCCTGAGCCACCATGCCGGTGTAGACGTTGAGGCCGCTGTTGTAGTCGTACTGCTGGACGGACTGGATGATCTGGTGGAGACCCATCAGCACCGACTGGGACAGCTGGGAGGTGGGAGAGAAACAATCATGAGAGATAAAGTGGAGGGGGGGGCAAAGAGAAAGAAAAACAATCATGAGAAATATCGTAAAAAAGGAGGGGGAAGGGGGCGAGAGAAAGAAACAATCATGAGTGAGAGCCAGTGAAGGAGGAAGCAACCAGGAAAGAGACGAAAGGAAAAGTAAGTTATCTTTTCTTTCCTTCTTGACGACCCAGCTCCAGAAAAAAACAACCTTATAATCACAAACTTCTTGAACTGTAGATTTTTCCTTTAAAATTTATACAAAAATCAAACGAAGATTCTGTTTGTTACTAAACAATTAAATGTTACAATTACAAACCTTTGAGTAAACAAAGAAAACCTGTACCCTTTAAACACCCCCACCAAAAAACAAATCCCCCCCAAAAACCACGGCAAAGTTGAAAACATACAAGGGTTTAAACATTGACAACATTTTGCCTGGGACTCACCATATTCTCTCTCAACTTGTCATACAGAAGTTCCAGCTTTCGGGTAACATCCTCCAATTTTCGCTTCATTTGCTGAAAAGTGAAGAAAAAAAAAGAAAGACAATGGATTTGTGTTCAAGACGGGAGATAGAAATGAATAAACTCCTCACAGGTCTAAAATCTCCATGACCTGTTAACATGATTCTATGGCCAGAGCTAAGAAGAGACAAAAAGAAAAAATAGAACTCAAACCTAAGCATATACACATCCCTTGTCACATGTATAAACCCACAGAACACAAACACTCTTGCATCAAAGAGATACCTATGAAACATATAAATACAACCAAACGCATACACCCATTTGTATGCACTCACAAAACACATAGGGTACATACACAAAAAACATTAACTCCTTCGTGTAAAACTCCGCCTGAAAGAGCGCGCGCATGCGTATATCAACCCCCCCCCCCCCCCCACACACACAGACACCCAAAGACAAGACAAAACTCACAGCATTGGGCGCCATCTGCAGACAGCTCTTCACAAGCAAAAAGACAGGTGTCATATCTGGTAAATGTCAACTAAAAGGACTAAAAAATTAACAACATGAGTAGAAGCATACGGGAGGGGGACGCGCACGAAATAAAAACTTAAAAAGCGGCATTAATCCGACAGCTCCCAGACTAAAAAATTACAAGCAATAATTTACGAGCAGGGGATTTCACTATAATAAAGCAGCATCCTCATAGTATTTAATGTAACAACAAAATTTTTACTAGTCACAGGGAAGTGGCAAACAGAAGAAGTAAAGCCATGGGACTAAAACTACTATTTTTGTAGATGTAAATGTTTTATGTTCCCATCAACATAAGTTAGGCCATTTAGGAAGCAGGCCAATTTTACTCTGCCTGTCAGTAAAATAGCACTTCAGCAGATAGATGGACATACTCCCCCCAAAACACCTCATTCAGAAATTAAATTCTGGTATTCTGCGTGCGATGGAAAAGCATCTGATCATTACACCATAGACAATATTTTGTTCTACTATTTGGACCTGCCATCTTTCATAATACCATATATCCTGATGAGCAATAAAGCTGCAGTTCGTTACTGATCCATGTGACAATAAACACTTAAACTGCAATTGAAAACACAAACATTAAGAAACTGTCACTGTTTCGGTAAGCAAGGCACATTAGCTCAAACTGTTAGGTATCAGGATGAGCTGTACTCAAACAAATCCTATTTCAGCCTTTTTTCACACTACTTTCTGTTTGCATTTCAAATTTACAACTTTCACTTTCACTGTCTGATTTTGTATCAATATCAATTTGGTATTTTTTCACTACTGTATTTTAAACTTCACTAGTTTCCTAATGTGTTATCATACCCATGCTTTGTTAATAATCTTTCTTTATTTTTGCAAAATGTGAGCACAGCCAACACATGCAGAACAGCCAAACTGTTATTTTCTAACAAACATAGAATTTAGCTGGCAAAAGTCATTTTGTACTAACCAGTTTAGTGGTAGAGAAAATGAAGTTACTGCATTCAGTTGTTAGTAAATCATCAACTTAAATAAATACACATATTTTTCATTACAACAAAAAGAATGGAAGAACGCACAAGTAAAAAAAAAGTTCTCACTATCCACAACAACATTAACTATGTCAGTAAAATCTGAGGTACCAGAATCACTGGGGGGACACACCATTTCAAAACCATCAAGTAAACATAAATTGAAAGTGAGAAGTGGGGAGAAGTGGAAAAGTGAGGACACTGTGTTTTCAAGCTTTGAGTACAGCAACATATAATTAAGTCGCGACTGGGGAAAAAAGCTACACACACACACACAAAAAAAATATATTTTAAAATCAAGATCAAGGTACAAACAGCCACAGAAAAAAAAATAGTACTGTAGATTACAATAGTGTGTTCCAGTGAAGTTCCATTTTCTTTGACTGAGTTTAGATGAAGGAGAAACCTACTGTCAACAACCCTGTAACTTGAATTTACACAAATGGGCTCAGTAGTATTTTCCCCCCTCTCTATTAAAGACATTTCATTCCTGCCTGGCAATTGAGTGGATTTTTTAAAAAAAACCTTTTCAAAGTGAAAAAAAAAAAAAAAAGGTGAAAATTAGAAATCTTCATATAAACATGAATATATAGACTGCTCAGGGTTAAACTCCATCATACCACACTTTTGAAAATGGGGCACGGCAGGACCTACCAGTGGCACCCTCAAACAATACCCAAAGATACAAGTACTCTCTCTACGTTATAATTCCCTGGCTCCACATACTTTAAGGAGACCTCGCTGTGTCGAGTGCTGCCTGCCCAACAAGTGTGTGTGTGTGTGTGTGTGTGTGTGTGTGTGTGTGTGTGTGTGTGTGTGTGTGTGTGTGTGTGTGTGTGTGTACATTACCTGTATCTGGGCTGGCGGAGGGGCCTGTGAAGAGGGCATAGGGTTTTGGTGGAATCCAGCATAGCCTCCCGCGTTATAGGAAGGTAAAGGCTGGGGAGGGGAACCCAGAAAGAGGCATGTGGAAAATAGACATAGATTAGACAATGACAGTGGATGCACTAATGAACCTGCAGAGAGAGAGAGTGACAGAGTTTTGGGGTTTTTAAAATAAAAAAGAACCAATTTCATGCCCCCATTGGCACAATTTCAATCATTTAGGAGGAGGGATTCCTCTCTGCCTGTCAAGGCCAACCAGCGCCAACAGGGATACAACATCCCTGCAGAAAGATTGAGATACTAGATAAAAATTCTCTCCCAACTTTGGGTCTCCTGCTCCGAACGCGAAGTGACAATGGCTACACTACAGACATCGGTAGGAGGGAAAGACAGAGAGAGAATAAAGTTTAAGATTAGTAACCCAAATCACATATTTTTTATTGTCATGCTGTGATACTGTACTTGCTTTTCCATGAAACAAATGGACTGGGTGCTGCGTCCATGATAGAGTTTTTCCATTTATTGAGCAATGTTATCTTTTAAAGAAGCTTGTTTCTCATCTCCTTTGATCTCCAACTAAATCTCCCGAGAAGGTAATATTTTCCAACCGCAACTGCAACTTGCTGCATGTTAGCACAATCAATTCAAGACTTGTCCAGACTTTAAAAAACAAGATAACAATCCATCCCTTCATAACAGGCAAAACTTCAACATCATCATTTGCTGCTGTTATATATTCCATAACATGCATTTGAGAGCAATCAGAGGTCTTTTAACACTTCCAGACACTCAGAATTGACCACATGCGCGTTCAAAGGCATATATTGACGGTAAAGTTTTTCATGCTTCTCCATTTTATATATCTCTTGATATCTTATCTTAGTTTTTGTTAAATAAACTTTCAGTGGACTGATCAGACCCAAATGAAAGGCTCAGGTTTTTAAGAAAAAACCCAAACAAAACCTCTTCCTTTAAGGGCAGGAGAAAAGCTCTTGACTTTTTTAAACATTATTTTCTTCATTTTTTAGGGGGTGGATGGAGGGGAGGGGGGGGGATGAAACAACATAGTGAGCAGAGAGGTGGAAGCCGTTTGCTCCAAACAAAACTTATTTAACAGAACTGGAACACAAAATGATTCTGTGAAAATGATACGGTGTGGTTATGCTGTGATGACATCCATACAGCCAGTGAGAATAATTGGAAGCAGAGATGTGACTACAATGTTACAATTCACCCCTGTAAATAATGGGGGAACAAGATCAGAAAAACTTAACATACTGGCCAATACCAAGAATCTACTTATGGCTACAGTACAACTTAAAAATAGTGGTTAAGTAAACTGAAAACAATATGTAACATTGTTAAAGAAGAACAAAACAATTATACATGGTGATAAAGTTTGCATATATATATACCAATAATTTGAATGACAGAGAAAGTTAGACAAAATGCATCTTGAACAGGAACGGCTAAGTAACATTCCCAATAAATAGATCAATATTTTGTCCTTTTATTCAGCCCATCTCTTACAACTAGGATCTGAACATTCTTTACACTTAAAACAGTCAAAATAAGATCATAAACACATGTTGGTAGTGGAAAAGAGGACAAAATCACCAATCCTGCAAGTAATTAATTCTCTGTAATCATCACAATGAGTATGCTCACATAACCCCTTTTTAAACTCTCCTTAAAAAACCCCTGTAAACTTGACAGCAATGAAAGCCTGAATCTATGGTAGCAAAAGGCACTTAGAAAGACAACAAATGGTGCTTTTTCATAGACCCAACAAATATTTTTAACATCTTACAGAGATTGATCTTGTGGATTTTGCATGACATCGCCTGCAAATTGACCTCACTTTTCACTGATTAAGATTTGGAAGGAGCAGCAAGCAATTACTATGATTGCAATTTTGAAATGAAACTTAACAGACATTTCTTAATCTTTTCCTCATTCATTCAATCTGAATTTTTGCGTAGTGTCCTTGTCGACGAAACTGTGCATGCCCCTGGAGTTCATCAAAAGTGCAGCTTTTCCTCTAACCTTTTCCTGTTCGACCCTGCCAAAATTGGCAGAATTAATGCGCAAAACTAGCAATCAACCTGGCCCAAACCGTCTGATATAAATTTCAGAGGTAGCTTTCTACTCAGAAAAAAGGGCCACATAAGTGCATCACTTCTTCCAAAAGATTCCCTTAACAACAAGTTAAACAAAGGTAAAAATAAATGACTAACAATAAACTGTAGCCTTGTTTGCATTTCTAAAAATTAAAGTGTATCAGAGCCGCATTAACAATCACAATTTTCATTTTTACTTCCACTAAGCATGAAAAATGTGAACACTACAAGGCTGCTATGTGCATAGGAAGTCAAACAAATAGATGACCATTTGTTGTTGAAGAATGTGAACAGGAAAGGGTTAAAGCAACAAGCATTTCAAACACATGCACTGCATACTACTGCAGCTTGGTCAGTCATGACGAGGCTTCTTCTCAAGCAAATCAGACACATCACTATTCAAGAGTGTCATTTCCTCACAAAGTTTTCCCCCCCGACAGATGAAGTCTCATGGAGAGAAAAAATAAGCAAACACCGACTCTTTCAATGCTTTAACTCTTAAACCTACAGCATCTAATTTCCCTCCTCCCTCAAACCACATCCCCCCATCCACCCACACACACCCCGACCCACACACATCCTTCATCCACTCACCTGTGGAGCAGGCTGGTGCTCGGCAGGGTTGTATAGACCTGGGTAGGACGGAGCCCCCGGTGGGTCAGCTCCTGGTTGCTGTAAACACACAATAGTGGAGAGTTACCAGTCTGAGCTCACTTTTCATCTACACCGATAAAACACCATGTTCGTGGTCATAGGCTAATCTTTAACTCTTTATCTTCGTGGGGGGTAAACCTACTATGCCAGGGCCCTATTTTAGTAAAAAATCTAATCACTAAATGGTCATTAAATTTTAAAAAGTGAACCTATTTAGATAGTTCTTCATCTAATGAATGATCTCCCAGTAAAACAAATTTGTTTCCGGCAATTACCAAAAAGTAATATGATGTCGAAGTCGTCATAGAGTATTGCAGCCGAGAGGTCGGCTCACCAGCACTACGGTTTTGACCGTGAGCTGCTGGGAGTGGCTTGCCAGAGATAAAGAGTTAACTCTGTCCGGGAACCAAAATCAGACTACACTTTGCTTGATCTCAATAATAATTTCTTAAATGCCTTGACAAGACAAAGGCCATTCAAACACTGGAAAAAAGCAAGACAGACATCAGTTGTTTTTCCATTCCATTTTCCCTGCTTGTATTTCAAACTTAAATTACTTCCACTGTCTGTCCCCATACAACTAGCACTTAGCACCAGAGTGATATTAGAGATGTACAGTTGAACCCTTACGACAAAACATTTTCATGGAGAAAAGTGGTCATCTTAGACAGGTGGTCCTCTTGGACAGTGTCATTATAATATGTGTCACGACGCCGTGGTTTCAGGCACTCATCAAAATTCGGGCATATAGAGTTATTATAATCCTAAAGCTTGTTCATTTTTCTTGCACTTAGCGAAAAAAATACCCCTCTTTGTTGAATTGTAGTTGAGATATTTGCGATTGAAGGTGGTGGGATCGCCTGGTATGAGGGGTAAAGTTAACGAGAAAATGGCCACCAAAGTTTGGTGACTTCAAAAGCTTGAGTCCTTGGAAATTGGAATTCAACATTTTTCAAGCCTTTAAATTTTAAAACTTGAAAAAAAATTACCCAAACCCAGGAAAATGCCTTTCTTTCTGATTTCATTGTTTTGACGAGCGCCTGATTTCACCACACTGCCTCACATAAATAGAAAAAATGCAGGGGGGAGGGGGCGCGCATTGGAAGCACTTGTCTGTAAAACTTGGCCGCTAGAGCAGATTCAACTGTGCTTCATTCCAGTACCACCCTCCAAACACTTAAAGAGAAGACAAATCCCAGCTCTCTACCTGTGCAGGCTTTGGTTTCTCTTTGATGATGGGAGGGTCGTTCCACGCAGTCTCAGCGGGCTTGTCCTGGTACGAGCCGAAGGCAGGCATGGGCTGGGACGCCGGAGTGGGGGGAGTGTAGGGGGCCTGGCCTGGGTTGTAGGGGGCGGAGACAGGGGCTGCACTGCTCACTGGGTTGTACATGTTGGGGTACTGGCCAGCGGACGACGACACTGGCGTGTTGTAGCTGGGCGGGCTGTGGCGGAACAACAAGGAAGAAAAAAATGTTTGTTTTACCTCAAAGGTTTGCAGCACAAACAGGTCATACAAGCACCAAAGATGTTTCTAGAGAGTAGCATATACAGAAAAGGAGTGATAAGGATGATGATTATTTGATAGGAAAGAAATTTTATTGCTTTACTAAACATTTTTTCGGCACTTGCAACACAATTAGGTCATATAAGAGCTCAAGATTAGAAGTGTTACTGGAGAGTAACGTACACAGATAGGAAGGAGAGATAAAGAAAATAGGTGTTTCATAGGAAAGAAGAAGCAAACCACACCACAGTGTCCATCACCCACCCACAAATTTAAATTTGTGAGTCATATCAATGCAAGAAGTAAATAACTTGTTGGCTGCAACAATATGAAATGAAAAAAAAAATTGTTAGCAGAAACAACACAGTGGTTTGTTTCTCACATTATTTTTCAAACTTTGTTTTGTTTATCAATGAACATTACATGCACATGAATATTATATTAAAGACAAACATAGGCATCAGAGAATAATGTCAACTTTTGTTTATTGAATGTTTGCAGCCTCTGGTTGGTTGCTTGAGTTGAAGTTTTACACAACTATCAACACAATTTTGGTCATTGGAGACTAAATCAGACAAAGTTGAATATGTTTATTTCAAAGAATTTTGCAAAACAATATATTCTCCTCGTAGGTCTCTTTGGTGTTAACTCTTCCACTGCTGAGCCGTAAACACTACTTAAAATCACGAGATACACCCATTATGACGCGCGAACGAGATGAAGTTCAGATTACGCCGCTTTGGAAACAGAATAGCATATGCTAGGCACAACTTATCCCCCCCCTTTTCTTCAATCACCACAGAGATTACTTGGCTTTCATAAGAAATGTTTTGATCAGCAGTAAAGTGGTTAACACTCTGCGGTCACCTGGCGCAATAATGCGACGATGAAAATTATCCGTTCCGGTCACCTGGCAATGCGCCAGGCCCGAGAAGTCAATTGTAGTCACTCTCCTGACTGGGTGACCAGATGGGGTATTTTGTACTGCTAACTGTGTGACAGCAAAGTGTTAAGGAAAATACACTGGCATATTCACCTGTACATGTTTGGCTGAGGCTGTTGTCCTTGGTTGTAGTCAGGCTGCATGTACCCTGAGCCTGGGTTGTAGGTGTCCACGCCGTAGGCAGAGGACATGGTCGAAGGGTAGTGTGGGTACCGGCCAGAGAGACCTGCGTGCATACACGGATGAGAACCAGATGAATTGAAGATCTAACACAGGAAAGACAGATGAGAACCAGATGGTTATCTCACACAGAAGAAAGACAGATGAAGATCTCCCAGAGACGAGAAACAGATAAAGATATCACACAGACGACAGTCAGTAGAGATCTCATACATCACATGAGATGACTACATGAGGAGAAATCAAAATCATTTCACATTTATACACCTACTTTTTCTGTTTTAGAGTTGCAGAAAATTTCTAACATTTTGTAAGATGGCCACTTTCATAAATGTAAAGGATCACACACTTCCCAACTAAGAAGTACAGTCCATGTAACTCAGTTATATGAAGTAGAAGCATCAGGGCATAAAGTAGAAACCTTGGGCCATCTGGGCAACAATATCCCAACAGACAGACAGAGACACTTTCTAAAAATCTGCCCCCTTTGTGAAACAAACTCACGTCTTCTACGTGCTACAGCAAAGAGTCAAACCGCTACACCACAGACATAACGACCAGAAGTAGAGGTACAACGAAGCACAAAACCTAAGGACCAGAAATACAAGCATGCTGACCTTTATGCGCCGACGGGGTGGGGGCGGTGGAGGTGACAGGCATCTGGTTGTAGGTGGAGGTCTGCGTGTTGGTGGCCGTGCCCATGGGGGCGTAGTTGTACTGGTTCTGGTTGTAGTAGTTGGTGGTGGACGTGGTGGTCGTCTGGAACTTGTCTCTGCCCGCTGTGGCCTGGTAGCCTCCCACACGACCCCGGCCCGCCCCTGTGGCTGCGGCTGCTGTGCTGCGAGCTGCTGGTGCTGCTTGTTGGGAACCCTCGGGCAGCACGTTGACCGGCTGGAAGGGACTGACCACTTGCTGGGCGGCGTTTGGACCCAGTGACCGGCACAGGCGGTCTTGTAGGAGGACAAGGCCCATCTGTCAGTGAGAAAGAAGGCAAAAAACACAAAATGAAAACCTAAGCTATGCCAGTTCATCACTGTCACAATAAAACTGAGTAATACCGAATTTGCTGGCATACACCAAAAAGAGCAAAGTCAAACATATTTAAGTATTTTAAACAACAACGGCCTGTCAGTGTCAGTGAGAAAAAGAAAATGTCTCTTTGGAGGATCAATAAAGCACAATCTAACCTGTACAAGATGACCACTCATTGTCAAGGAGAAAAGTGGTTACTTTGGACTGTGTACCTTTTCTCATGAACAATAGAAAAAAAAAACAGCTATACACAGCCCTGTTCCATTACACAGGACACACTAAGTTTAGCTTACCCACCACTCTCTTTCTTATTGTTTTCATTCATACCGTGTTATGCTGGTTTCTTTCAGCACAATCTCATTTGATTATACACTATACTTAAGAAAAAAACAAACAACAACACATACCCCCCCAATACCCAAACAACAATAAAAAAAAAAAAGAAACCAAAAAGGCATGCACACACACACACACCACGAAGGGTTACTTACATCTGTAGAGTTTCCGAGATAAGACAACGCGGTGGCCAGGCTGCCCTGAGCGGCCAAAAGGCTGGCGTACTGACTCAGCTTGTCGGCCAAAGCCCCGCCTGTCACGTTGGGAGCGGCCCCTCTTGACAGCTCCACAGCTTTACGGAGGACCATCACCTTCTCCACAAGATCCTGGCAGAAAAAGAAACAACAGAAAGTATATTTACCTATCCAGCTAGAAAATGGAAACATAATGCCAACTGAAACATAACAATAGACCTGATGACAACTGTGCTGCAGCACAAAATAGAAGCAAAGAAAAGCACAGACACAATAACCATCATTTAGTGATGGGAAAAGGTTAACAGGCACACTTTACTTTTCCGATCCAGCGGCCATTTGGGTCACACAGAAACAATTGTTTTAGTCTGAGTTACATGGCCCTTGCAACACAGATAAGGTCATAAAAGTGCCAAAGGATAGAAGTGTTACAAGAGAGTAACATAGGATGGAAACGAGAGAAGAGAGATAAGGATGATAGATGTTCGACGGGGAAAGAAAGAGCAATCCAGATCATAGCATTTGTCAACCACCCACTCACACAAACAATAGTTATAATTTAAAAAAGGACAGCTGTCTTACATAATAGTGAAAGAGATTCAAATCAGTAGTCCTACCAGATACCTGTATGTAGCAGCCTAAACTATGTACGTTGACGGGCCGCATTCATAAATGATACTAACATTACCGCACTTTAGGAAAATGCCTTTAAGATTAAAACTGCAGAACAGAGTGCTCGCTGGCAGGATTTCAGGCGCAACTTCACAGTCAATAAAACTGCCTAGATTTCATCATTCCTTCTCACCTGCAGGGCCAAAGGCTGGTTTCCATTCTCCGTGTTCTTCACCCAGTTCTCCACCAGTTTGTCAACATTGCCCGAGCAGATGTAGCACAGACTGGCGTACAGAGACAGCTCCCCATTACGCTCAGCCTCCAGTCTGTTCGCGAGAACATCTGAAAGTTTTGAAAGAAAAAGTGAAGATCCTCCGTTAAACTTCCTGACTAACAGCGAAATGAGATGGCTCATTGGTTTAGCAGTGCTTTGTGAACAGTCAGCGAGCCAGCAGTCACATTTTTATATAAACAGAGCATGATAAAATTTACACTGAAACAAAATAGAAACATACGATACCCAAAAATCACCTAATTGAAAGGATTAAAAGTCACCCATCAGCTACCCATGTTACTGAGGAGAAGGTAACTCACCACAAAGAGGGGAGAATTCCTCTGGAAGTGCATAGGTCAAGATAACGGCTAAAGCCTCCTTCCAGTTGTCCAGGTCACACGTCTCCACAATGTGGCCCCAGTCGTGGGTGACCACAGAAGAAATCAGCTGAAAACAAAAAGGTCAAGATAAGCAAAAGATAACCAAAAATAACTTTTCTATCTCATAAGTTACCAAATCTTGGCAGGCCACAAAATGTACAAGAAGTACCTTTTTATCAAATGATTATTTCAAATATGCCTCAGCTTCCTTGGAAGCATAAGAGCAAGCTGACATTCTACAAGAATTCAACCAATCAAATCATTTGAGTCATTCCACAAGCTCCCAAGTGATTAAATTTTTTTTTTTTAAATACAAAATAGTGGCTTTATCTGAAAACCCCCCGAAATTGATTAGAGTAATTGTGGAATGAAGATAAAATTACACTGACAAGATCTTACAGTCTTAGCTGGGTACCCATTCCCGTCTGGGAGTGAAGAGGGGTACTGTGTAATGGTCTTTAAGACAAGGCTGGATAATATATATATGTAAATTAGTAAATGTTCCTTTATAGGCTCAAAAGCATACTGGAGTCAAGCTATCTGTTGTGAAAATGGCCTAGGTCTTAAATAAAGAGACCCACCATGAAAATTCCACATACAAGTCTCTGACACTTGATAGCAAAACTTACAAATACAAATTGACTGCTTAGTTTTAAACTACCCCATACGGAACTTTGAAAAGTGACGTATGGCGGTGTCCTAGACTGAACAGTTGAATTATAAACATCACTCACTCTGCCTAAGGTGGACTTATTCTTCATGAAGTATTTCTTCTGTGTTCTAATGAGCAGCTCAGGTCCTCCAGCAATAGCCAGCAGAATGGCTTCAGCCATTTTGTCTTCGCTGAGGCACATTTCCACGGCAGCCTCAAAGTTGCCAGTCAGAAGTGCTTGAGTCATTAATCCATCAGCTGAAAACAAAAACAAAAAAGGGCCACTTAAAGCAAATGCTTCACGGCATTAAACATAACCGTAAAACCCAAAACATCAATAATAACTACAAAAACATACTTTTATATATATACTTTTGATAAAACAATGAGCAGAGAATATAAACATATAAAATAAGTTAATATCAACCCACGAAACAGGTTTTTCTATTGACTAGTAGAGGAACTTGAATATAAAATGAGAATCAACAAATACAATGTGCATAATCCTGGGACGATAAGGCAGCAGATCAGATTACATAAACTATGCATTGATCCATACAGGACAATTATCAGTTCAATTTAAGACATAACAAACCAAACCAAATGGAAAATGAAGACTAGTAGCCATTTATCTGGTTTTAAACTGAATAAACTCTTTCAGTAGGCAATTCTACAAAGCATACATTTCACACACTGGAAACATTTCACAAATGGAAATGTCGATTACTTAATTGCACTTTCAAAGGGTTTTTAAATTTGAAATGCAACTAGACAAAATGAGTACCCTCATTGAAATGAAAACAGTGTTAGTGTCGTCCTCCACAACAGACATGCAATCAATGTTAAAAATACCCACCATTATCAGTAGGTATGACCAGAGGCGTCTCCGTCCCAGACATTTTCTGCTGGGAGCCGGCAATTTCATCAAAGGCTGCAGAACCATCCGAGAGGTCATCAATACTGTCCACGGGGGTCTGGAAAAGTTCAACGGTACAACTACAGTCCAGCTTGTTCTAATAGTCACTTGTTCAAGACAATCACTTGTACAAACTACCTTTTCCCACTTACCGCCGATCCCGAGTACATTGTCTTTTATGGTATGCTCAATGGAATACATCATTAAATATTGAACAATCACAGAAATCAGCTTGATTAGTACAAACTGGTATTTGACATCCGGTTATAGTTAAAGTATAACCCTCTTTCTATCACTTTTGGAGTGTTCCCTTGCCAGTCAAATGTCCACCGTATCTTTGAACGGACCCAGTTAGGCTCTTCTCTCCAAGCTGTAATTTTTACCCCTAATTTCATAACTATCCAAGTTAAAATGTCTTCAGAATATGCGAGTCTAAGGCTATACTAATAGCTCTTCTCAGGTTTCCTCTAGATATAAGTCATGATGCATTCCATGAGTCAAGGTGTTAAAAGAAAAAAGGTACGGTCACTTAAGACAGCTGCCTGCATGTAAGCTAGTTAAGCAAAGCATGACTAAAGTATCATCCCGCTAACTACAGTGTACACAAAATTACCTTAGACCCAACAGTTGGGGATGCCTGGCCACTGGCTGCAAGCCTCTCTGCTTTCATTATGTTCTGAAAATTGTGGGAAAAAACAACAGCTTATTTTCAAAATGTGATAGACAGTAGAAGCATACAGTGTGTTTGTGCTTAAGCAAAAGGAAGCCCATGGGCACAACAGCAGTCATTTAATGTGAAGTAAAAGTAACACAAAAACCATGGAGGAAAGAAATTATGTTGATTGCACCAACAACTTGTTAAAGCTCAGTGAAAAAAAACAATCCAAAGCACATCACTTTTTTAAAATGTCCTAAAGTAAATAGCGTAATACCCGATATCCCCTGACCAAATTTCAGGCAAGACAAAAACAAACTAAAACAACCAATTACAAAAGTGCCTTATGACAGACAGGAATTGTATACACAGCAGGCTAAGACATACCTATAGGACACTGGGACCCAGTCTTTGGGACCAAATTAAGCCAGTGTTAGAAATTCATAATTCAAATCCTAGTTGAGTCTTGCCTACCTTGCCCTTTCTAAAACTTTCTTTTTTCCCTCCTGTGTGTCTTGATCACTGAACAAGAGCCCCCTAACTGTGACTAATAAGGCCTTCACTTCAATACAAGTAATTTTTAGAAAAACAATTTCATAAATCCTTAGAAAACAAATCTGAGTACCATTAAAATAAGTTTTAAAACATATTTTACAAAAATAAAAAGCTCTTAAGGAAAAAGCCCAATCTGTACATAACATACCCCTGTGTTCAAGAGAGACATTTTCTGTGCCAGTTCCTGAGCATCTACTCCTCGACTGGAGGCTGCTGCTACTTCGGTACCTGTGTGCTCAACCACTTTCCTGGCTAACTCGTTCTGGTCATATCCTAAGAGCTGAAGGAATTTAGTCCTGGGTTCTTTCTCAAAGTTGACCTGAGGAAAAACACAGAGAATGAATTGACTCGTTGATTTTGAAAATAAGTCTAGTATGAAAGAGTATTTGCACTTCAAACTTGTAAAAAATTTCAGACTTTGACACAGTTGCTCAGATGGCTTCAATTACTTAGTCAAGACTAAATAAAGGGAATCAATGCACCTAAAAAAGAGTAACCAAAAGGAACCAGTAGGTCAATAACGTTCAATCTCTCTCGATAATAATTATTTCCCTTTGAAATTCATAATCTTTCACATCAGAGCAGCTATGCGTAGAGTTGTAAATAATAAAGTGTAGTCTTTTCAGAGCATACAATCTTCTTTTTCAACAGAATCTGAGGTGCAGAGGGTAGCCTCCTTGCTGTTGCACGCCTACAAGGTGAGCATAATTCACAAGCTTTTATTTCATAAAGTTCCAAATTTCCTTGGTGAGAAAAAAACAAACAAAGCCAGACGAGGCGATAAGAAAAGACAATGCACCAACCCTCATGAAGTTCCAGATATTCTCCTGCATGGAGTCGGTGCAGTTGGCGGCCTTCATGGCACAGAACTCTGGGAACTGTCCGCCCGACAGAGCCTGCTCCAGCTGGTTCGACCTGACCACCAGCTCCGTCTCCGTCACCACCTGGCTGATCGTCACGTTGCGCGGCGTCGGCTGCTGGGGGTTGGCCGGTTTCTCCACACCAAAGGTGACCAACTTGCCTCCAAACTAAGATGTGCAAGGACAAAACAAACAAAAAATTTAACTTTCAGGAATAATTATGTCTGTTCTGGTCTATTTTTGTATAGAGCAGATCTTGCAATTTCTCGTGAAAATGTGCTCTGCTTTTAACAAGATGGGAAATAATAACAGCAGGGCACTGTAGAAACTGATTTGATCTTGAACATTCAGATAACAATCATTAAAAGGTTAGAACAGGTAAATAAATCAACGAAAAAAAACCCAACAAGGGCACTATAAATTTTCGCTCCATCACACTGATCTTTTGTCCTATCCTCAAGAAAGACTTGCCCATGCTGCAGACATGTTTTCTTTGCAGAAACTGTCTTGAACATACTGACAGTTTCCCAAACAACATCATGCACACATTGACATTTCCCCATGCCCAAACAACCACTTGCACACACTCACGTTTAGTCCTCCACTTAACAAGGACTTGCATATTCCTTTACCTTAAAAAAGACACCATATATGACTCTGAACTTACTGCAAAAGATGCTCCAACAGGCTTCCTTATCCACTTGGGTGGTTTCTGCAAGGGGAGAACTTTCTCCTGCTCATGTGGGACTTGGACTGGGGCTGCTCCAAACGGGGCATTGCCAAATGACTCTGCAACCTGAAATGCAACAGACAATAATGTATAGCTTTAAATACCCCTTCAACATTGGGATTTTTATCTGAGAAACTAGAATCTCTCATTTGAAAATTAAATAGGTCTATTTATGCTCACAATTCTATGATTGTTCTAGTTTCAATGGAAATTCTTCTCAATCCTGCTCTCTTCATGTCAGTAGAAAGAGCAGCATCTCAAAAACCCACTATGAAAAGTCACAGTGCTTCATAAAAATTGTGTTTGTGTGTGTTCCCATGCGTGCCTGCATGTGTGTGTGTGAGCACTATATACCACATAAAAAACACCCACCAAAAGCGTGCAAAGACCATAACGACATTGTTCAGAGTCTAACCCAGTACAGAATAAAACACACAATGGACGCTCAGATACAAATTGAAATCCCTTTGGCATCATACGAACGAGACATATGTATCATCACAGCATGCTCCATTGGAGTCAGTTCCGAGTAAAGAAGTAAAGAAGGCCATGTCTTCACTCAAAGAAGATGTGAATTCAAGTCCTCTTGGAGGAAATGTTTTATCAAGCACCTCATCTTTCACCCTGAGGTGGCCCCGACAGGCAGGGACAAAGCAGCTTGACACCCGGATGATCCAAGTAGCATTGATGGGGCTTACCTATAGCAAGCCACTTCAGTTGGTGTGCACATTACTCAGCTGTTTAATAATTTTTGAAAATCATAAATACCAGCAAATCTATCTTACCTATCTATGCTTATAAGCAAACTGTACTTTGATTGCATGGAGCATTCATCTTTACTCAGTTTGGTATTCATTTTAGATAAATAGGTTAAAAAGGAGCAGAGTTATAGGGAAGTTTGTGATGCTCAAAAACAAGACGTCAAAATTTGCAGCGCACAAAATATGTGAAATAGATTCTATATTCTTAGAGTAAACAGTCCAATTACATGTCAACAAACTACAGCACTGACCTTGTTGCTGGGCTGTATGGGATGACCCCCTCCCATGAGGGAGTAGAGGGTGATGTGTCCGTCAAACGAGGCGCTGGAGATGATGGACGGGTTGCGCGGGCACCACTGGATGTCGAAGCACCACTGGTTGTTGGTGGACAGCTCGTACACAACCTGGTCAGTCAGAATTTGAGGGGGGGGGGGGTTTGTTTAAAAGTAAGTTTTACGGCCCTTTCAACACAAACATTCAACATTGAATTAGACAGTTGATGGGGGGCGGGGAACCAGGGCCATATAAATTTTTTTGTGAGCATCCGAGGTGAGCACTGAGGGTCAAACATGATGATTTATGTCTATTTAAGATTAGGCACTTAAAAATACAGTCTGATTTTGAAAAATATTGGGAGTTTTTCTACCATTTAGACACAAAAACACTTACTTCTTCCCTGCTAACAACATTAGTAGACATGGAAGAAATATGAATGTTAATCATATTAAATGCCCCCCCCAAATCCCCCAGAAAAAAAAAAATCAAATGCAAACAACACATTGGCCAAATGACCAGGTCCAGTCAGAAACTGCACTATGTAGACATATAAGACAGAAAGTGAGCTCAGATACAGATTGAAATCCCTCGGGAGTCATACGAACGAGACATACGTATCATCACAGCAAGTTTTCAAGTTCTGTCTAACACAAAACCAATACCAAAAACCTATCGCTGTTCAGTTCTCAATCTATACCTCCCCTTATGAGTCGATTATACAGTTCCCAAATGACACCCCCCCAAATCACAGTAATTGTTTGAGAAAAAAGAAATACATCGACTCAGTAAGTCATTCAGTGCAGGGAAAAATATTTCATAACAGTCATTTAGAGCACAGGTGAGAACTGAGTGTCAAAACATGATTATTTATGTCTATCTAAGATATGGCACTTTAAAAGACAGTCCAACTTTGAAAAATATTCGGACTCTCTCGACCATTTAGACACAAAAAGACTTACTTCTTCCCTAATAACAACATTATTAGTAGACATGGAAGAAATATGAATATTAATCATACTTAAATGCCTACCGCACACAACACCCTGCTTCCCCAGAAAAAAAATCAAACGCAAACAGCGCATTGGCAAAATGACCAGGTCCAGTCAGAAATCGCACTATGTAGACATATAAGACAGAAAGTGAGCTCAGATACAGATTGAAATCCCTCTGGAGTCATACGAACGAGACATAAGTATCATCACAGCACGTTTTCAAGTTCTGTCAAACACAAAACTAATGCCAAAAACCTATCGCTGTTCAGTTCTCAATCTATACCTTCCCTTATGAGTCTATTATACAGTTCCCTAATGACACCCTCCCCCCCCCCAAAATCACATAGTAATCGTTTGAGAAAAAAACCCCACATCGACTCAGTAAGTCATTCAGTGCAGGGAAAAGGTGAGACACGATTTAATAACAGTCATTTAGAGCATAGGTGAGAATTGAGTGTCAAAACATAATGATTTATGTCTATCTAAGATCTGGCACATAAAAAGACTTTGAAAAATATTGGGAGTCTCTCGACCATTTAGACACAAAAAGACTCACTTTTTCCCTGCTATTAACATTAGTAGACATGGAAGAAATATGAATATTAATCATAATTAAATGCCTACCACACACCACACCCCGCTCCCCCAGAAAAAAAATCAAAAGACAGAATGTGAGCTCAGATACAGATTGAAATCCCTCTGGAGTCATACGAACGAGACATAAGTATCATCACAGCAAGTTTTCAAGTTCTGTCTAACACAAAACTAATACCAAACACAGTTCCCCGATCAGTTCTCAATCTATACCTCCCCTTATGAGTCGATTATACAGTTCCCAAATGACCCCCCCCAATAACATAGTAATTGTTTGAGAAAAAAAGAAATACATCGACTCAGTAAGTCATTCAGTGTAGGGAAAAAGTGAGACACGATTTAATAACAGTCATTTAGAGCAGGGAACAGGTAAGACGGAAAACAGACAGAAACAAGAGATGGGAAAGAAAAATGTGGGACTTACCAGTGGCTCCCTCCAACCACGTACACCCCATTACAATATTTCTAAAACTTTCTACAACAACGGTAAAAAGAAGACTACAAACCTCTCCATTGGGAACATTAGAGTTGGGATTCCAGCACAGAATCCTGCTGTCTTTTCCACAACTAAGCAGAAGATCAGGGTCCTTGAGGCACCAAGCCACGGACAGGATACCCCTGAACGAGAGAGAATGGAAACATTAAAAATTTTTCATGGATAGAAAGACAAATTCAGTGAAGATGTTGTGCCTGTTTATTACCAAACTTCAGTTACGATTTCTTTGAGAAAAGAGAAACATATGACACAATGTCATTTACAGCTGGGAAAGCCAGAAAAAGGGCAAGAATGGTACACAGAAACAACAGAAAGAAAGCATAGTAGTAGGACTTACCAGTGGCCCCCTCCAGCCATCCTCAAAGAAAAGAGTTTCAGAGAACAAATACTTGTCACAAGGAAAGCAAGAAACTTTGCCTATAATTTCCTTCAACTACATGTTAAAAATCTGCTTAAAAGTGGCCACATAACATTAAGACTCGCACATGAAAATATATCAGAGACAAAAGTGAAGCTGAAATCTATGAGCAGTAACAACTTATCCTCAGACTAGAATTGCATGATATAAACGTGTTCTCGGGAACAGCAAAAGCGTGGAGTGTGAGCTCAGATACAGTTTTTAATCCCACTGGTATCATACGAACGAGACAAATGTATCATCACAGCACAAAAAGAAATTTCTTTCATTCTTTTTTGTTTTGAAAACCTCAATTAAACACCCAGTTCCAAGGAACCTCTTTCAAGACAATGAAAGAGGCACAAATGACACTAAAGGGTAAACTTGTACTGCACATATACAGGGATTTATAGTAATTCAAAGGGCATTTTTCCTCACTTCTGATGGTTCTCTAAGGTCTTGAGTGGTGAGGTGGCGTATCTCAGATCCCACAGCTGGATGACAGGCGTGTGGTCATCCTCCGAAGACAGACACAGCTGAGTGGCCACCTCGGGATGCCAGGCCAGCAGTTTGGCTCTGATCTATCGTTAGAGAAAGAAAAAAAATTGAGAATAAAGAGATGATTAGTAAATTACAGGTGTATGAATAAATGTAAACCAGATATTATTCATGAGTAAGAGAGGAGAAACTGACATCTTACATCATTTTCTCTTCAGAAAGAAACATAAAACTCAATCCCTCCAACAAAAATCTTTTAAAAACCCACCTGAACTGTCTACAAAGTATCCATCACTGAAACAGGAAAAACGGAAACAAAGCTGAAATAGTGAAAAAAGAAAAAGAAGCTTTACGCTATAATTGTTCCGACCAGCAGTAATATCAATCGAAGGTTCAATTTCAATCTCAGCAGAATTTGTTATGGCATGGATATTACTTCCAAAATCGGTTATAAACAGGGGGGTCACAAAAGAGAAGACCAGGAGGTCCACATTCTGCAATTGCACCAGCGAATGTTTTACACCCCCATCCATACAATTCAGATCATCATGTAGGAGGTGGACTTCTTCGACCCTGCCTATAAGGGTCAACCCTGGGATTTGAATACAGCACCACAACAGACATATTGAGATATTTGATACAAAAAACATCCCCTGACTCGGGAATCAAACTCACGTCATCTGAATACAACAGCGAAAAAGCTAACCCTTTAAACACATTCTGAAAAGGTAGAGATAACTTACCCTGGACATACTGTCACTGACTTTGATGATGGGTTCGTTTTTTCGCAGATCCCAAACAACACATCGGGAGGCGAATGTTGATCCAAGAATGTGCTGTACTTGTCTGTTCCATGCAACACAAGCCAGCTCCTCTGGTGGCTGGGACAATACAGAGAATAGCAAGTCATGAGTAATGGTACACAAACATTCATGTTTGTAAGTACTATACATTTTTTTCAAAATACAAAAACTTTAAAAGTTTTAACAATTACTTTTTAACAAAACGAGAACGTTTCCCGATAGCATTGTACACACATCATCAAACAGTCCTGTTTACACTTACAAACAGTTATCAACTGTCTTCGCAGTTTAGAAGGATGATACGAACCTAAAATAAAATGACACAACCAATTAAAATTGGGATGACCGATCTCAATAACATTTATCAACGAAATCACATCTTTTATAACAATAAACGTCATGTCTCACCTGTGATTTCTGCCCTGGAGTCATTGGGCTCTCAGTTTTCTGAAGATCCCAGATATAGATCTCTGAATCACCAGCTCCAGAGGCCAGTAAATTTGGCTGAAAGATATCAAGAAGAAGAATGTCAAATATAGCATAATTATAGAATTCACTGCACCAATTAGTGAGGAAACAAAAAAACATTATAAACTTGAAAAGAAAGAAAGCATGTATGTGCTTCTCCATCCTGCTTAAAACCTTGCAACGATGGCTTTATACCAATCAGTTGCTGAGGTTCAATGAAAACTACTTTTCCCTTTAAAATATGGCATGTAAAATCCACAGACTGATCATCATAATTTATTGGTCAGCAATAGGTATCAAAAGTCAGTAATATACATTCTTTGCAAATCAAGTATCCACTTTCAACTCCGCTAAATTAATCTTTATCAGTAAATACATCTTGAAGATATACTCTTGTCTTTCTGAAACACAATATCTATCTATCCATTCATCCGTTCATGTCGACTGATCAATCCACCCACCCACCCTCCATCTTTCTCTCACATAATACAGCTGCTTATGACGTGCTGAATTATACGGGATTAGAATTACAGTATTTTTTTGAAGTATGATCATTGCTCCATGGTAACTACCTAACCCCCCCCTCCTCCCAAACCAAATAATTTCACAGCAAATTCAATGTTTTTTATAGGTTTCTGGATACTTTAAAAGGAAACTTGACCACAAGAGATGTAAACAGCAGTCTACCTGAAAAGGATTCAAATCCAAAGCTTTTACAGCTCCAGTATGCCGCGAGAGTTGCATATTAAGGCAATCTTGGTCTCCTGCCAGCATTTTGTCTGCATTGTAGATGTTGATATTGCCATTCTCTGCACCGCCAATGATGACGCCACTTTCTGTGTCCTTCGTGGTGCCCCACATTACTTTGTGAAATCTGAGGACAGCCATTGGGAATTTTGAAGCACAAATCATGAGGGTAGAAACAAGTTATTAGCTCTGTTCTCGCCTCAGATTAATATCTTTACGACAAACAAAAACTACAGGTGTACCCGGATATCACTAAACATTTATTACAAATACCATTAATAAATACATACTCTCTAATACTTTACTTAACAAGTTTCGTTCAATCATGCACTTCTCTGGACACACAAAATACCCACACTAAAGTTCTGCTCAACTCGATGATCTCTGCATATTTTTAGCCGGTCAACTACAGTAACCTATTCATTTTGGGATGATTTTAGAGATTCACAAACAACAAACCAATAAGATTAGGGGGGGGGGGGGGGTGAGAACTGGAATTGTAGATCTGACCAGAATCTTTAAAAAAAACAACAACACACACACAAAAAACAACTTAATGTTTCTATGTTCAATACTTGAGATTGTAAGAAACCACAATTTCCACATACCACAAAAGACCAACCAAATGACAGTGTCATGAATAACTAAAAACTTAATCAAAGTAAACAAGTCATGAACACTAAAACCCTGTAAATATCCTTTAAACATTTGAAATAATTTACAATGCACCGGTGCAAATAACAAAACTGTAGAGTGTGTGCTCAGATACAATTTCAAATCCCACTGGTATCATACGAACGAGACAAAAAGTATCATCACAGCATGTCTTAAGCTCAGTTAAATACCACAACTATTATCCCTCACCCCCCACCTCTTTTTTTCTGCCTTAACTCTGTACCTCTACCTCCCTGTCATTCTATTTATACAACCTCCTGAACTTCAGTTCCATAGTCGCCTAATTTTAAAAAATCCCTGATGATGATTGAAGTCATGGTTCAGTGTCAAGACAGCCGTCCTGATATGATTGAGGACCAGGGTTTTCTGAGAATTAATTATGTAATAATGCCTTCGTGAGGAAAAAAAATGACGAGAAAAAAACACTCACCTGACTTCAGAGGGGACAGATGCCACAACTGGCATGTCAAGAGTTGCCTCATCAAGGTTCAAGCCATAAATTTCAATTGCAGATGAGGTGCTGTATGAAGCAGATAAAAATAAAAGACATACGTTAACACAATGTTTTAGCAAAATGTAAAAGCAGTTTTTTGCAAAGTGAAACATTGTTCCTCAGTTTATAATTTTATTAGACTAGCATCATGATTAGCTGGGTTTGTTGTTTTTTATAGTAGAGGGTCTTACGGCGCTCGCAACTGCATATATAAGGTCATATGAGCGCCAAGGGGTGGGTGTCAACACGGAAGTCTTTACAGGGAATCAGACTTACTCTGCTCACCTCTCTAGCTTCAACAGCACAAGGTCTGCTTCAACAATCAAGGCACCCCGGAAATAGCAGGTCACAAGAGAGTGACAAACATACAAAAGATGTAGAGGAAATGACAATAGTAAGGATTAAAAAAGAAAAAGCATCAGTTTCCTGTTGCAGATCAGGCACATTTATGAGCGTGACATGAATCAGCCCATTTACAATTACACTGTGCTTGAACGAGAAATGTCCCCCCTTTGGTAACGGCCTAAAGACACTACAGTCAGAGTCACTGCCCCGGGGGGTACATGATTAGTTGTATCAGGTTCTAAAATGTGAATTTTTTTTAAAGCACTCATTGTTATTTTTTTAAAAAGTGTATAGCTAATCCTTATAAAATGTGAAGTTTTCATTGTACCTGAATGTTGCATCCAGCTGTTGTGCAGCTGTTCCAGTAGCCACATAAATTGGATATTGCGTTTCAGGAGACCAAGCCAGATTGGCTGTTCTGTCAATTTCCTTAACTCGCATTTTGAAATCTGAAAGTGAAAGGCAAAATGAAGACAAAAATAGAAATATCTTGGACACATATTTTATGATTACCTTTTGACAGTGTCAGGCCACAGGTCTATGAACCATGGCTTGGAAGAACTGATAAAAATTAGGTTAACTGGTGAAAACTAGTTGCACATAGCGGAAGATTTATACTGTCCTGTAGAAATCAATTCTTTTCCCAATATCATCCTAGGTATCCTCACCCATCTCTGCCCATCACCTAAAAATCCTTAAATTTTACTACAAACGTTTAAACTGACCTCTAAAAAATCATCATGTAAGTCTCAAAACAAAAACTATCCCTATTGTTCTTGGACATCAGGACTGTGCTGTAGTATTAGTAATTTAATTAGTACATAATATATTAAGCACAGCAAAACAAGTGATAACACATATATAGCGTGTCGTCGCTCAGCTGGATCGTGTCACTTTATCGATTGATATCTTGGATTCTTGGCCAAGGGACGCTCTACGAGGTCAAAATAACTTGCAAAGTCATTGGTCACTATTTATAACTTTGACCTGTAATTTACTACGTCATTTTCCATAGACGAATACTGAAATTTTCAATTGAAAAGGGTCAGCATCTCTGCCCTTTATAGGGTCTGCGCGCTACCTGGTCGATCTAGGTCAGCCCTAATATGGGCCTGCGAGCTTCCCGGGTAGCCTAGCTCACGCCTTTTGGGCCTGAAGCGCTTCCAGGGATAAGTACGGCTAGCCACTTTTCATGATGTTCAAATAAAACCAGGGCAAAACAATAATTATTTATAGATCTAGTGTTAGACAAGCAACAAACAATCCTTCTACAGTATTGGAGTTTTGAGTCCGAATAGTCACTTTGCTAAAAATATAGATCTAGATCTAGACCTCTAGTCTACGCCTAGAGGCAATAGTGAAGAGTAGGGAGTGCAGGCCAGTTGTAAGATGGCAGTTGGCAAGTTGTAACGTAGATTCTAAGAAGCGGATAGCTAGAGAATTACAACTAAACACCATTGGCCGATAGTTATAGTATAGTATCAGCCATCTTGTTTGAACTCGCAAGGGGGATCCCTGCCGCGTCATCTGATCATGATTCGAAAAATAGTGATGATTTTGCGTAGCGCGTGTTTTGCACAGAGGCAGATTCCAAGCTCCTTCCCCTTATTATATTATAGTTATAGTTCTACTCCATTTGCAGTTTTAAGTATTTATATTGCCTCCGATCTCTTGTACTTGTAAGTGAGGCCTAATTTCTCTTGTGCTTACAAAACTTTAAAAGAAACGATCCGAATCCAAACGGTCGATCATTTGCACTGCGTCGTTGAACTTTGAACTTGCTTTCGTACCCAAATTGATGTAGATCTAGATCTAGATCTAGATCTAGATCTAGATCTAGATCTAGATCTAGATCTAGAATCTAGATCTAGGCTTACTCTTCCACTTAGTCAAAATTAGTCTGCTTCTTCTTCTCAGTTTACACAGATCTAGAATCTAGTGTAAAGCAAAAGAATCAATCTGGGCGGAAGAAGGGTGCTGCACAACAATCAAAGACAACCGAACCAATTCTGCACGTTGCATAGAAAATAATCCGTGTCGGCAGGCAGCCTTCGTGCAGTCGTGTTGCCACCTTGAGCCTTGACTGACAAAGTGGGAAGACGTCAAACAAGATGGCTGTTACTAGATTCTAGATCTAGAATCTAGATCTATAAATATCAGCCAATGCCAATGGCGTTTAGTTGTCGTTCTCTTGCTATCCGTTTGTGATTCTAACTTAAGAGTACAGAGTACAGTAAGTGTTGGGCAAGTTGTCACTCCTGCCTCCTGCAAAAAAAACCCCAACAAACTCACAGCCTTCAACAACACTGTGTAAGATATTCTAGATCTAGAATCCAGATCTACATAAAACAAACAGCTAAAACGAGATGAGACTTGTAAGCAGTCGTCACCTCCACACTTACAACGCTGTCTGTGTAAATATAAACAGTAGCACCTTCACAATGTCAAGAAATAGGCTTGTCAACATCAATTCAACTGTACAATCGGCTACCGGTCTCCACGGTTCTGCTGTTCACACCTGACCTCACTTCTTCAGACTGCTGAAACAAATTGCACTAGCTATACCTCACGAAACCTCACCTTAAATAATCACCAAATGAACAAAGTTTATCTGCAAGGGTTTGTGTTGGAAGTGGAAACGTAACTCCAACAATCTTCCACATCAAACGATGTGTTGTCA
Organism: Aplysia californica; assembly: GCF_000002075.1. Classification (NCBI taxonomy): domain Eukaryota; kingdom Metazoa; phylum Mollusca; class Gastropoda; order Aplysiida; family Aplysiidae; genus Aplysia; species Aplysia californica. The sequence goes on from NW_004797367.1 coordinate 895,199, forward strand.
GTGTACGATAGTATGATTAACGTGGCAGACGCCACAATTCCCACAACTCTTTACTTCCGGTTCCAGCTGGGCTACAACTTGCCAGCTTGGCTGGGAAGGACACTTGTCTTTGTCAGGTAAGCGTCAATTGGCAAGGTTAAAACTTTGTGATGTTTTTAAACATGAATTTGACCACAAAACTTTGAGGAGGTTGTTTTAAACTCGGCTCCTTGGAGAATACCAAAATGTATTTTTGCCGTTTTTGCTAAATCCCGGCCTGACACCAGAAGACTGAAGCTTTATCCCTCCTTCATTACCTTAATCCTTCTAACGGTACGTTCTGCTAGAGTAATAGTTACATGAACCTGGAGAAACGGCTGTGATCAGCACAATAATATTATATTATGAGGACACATTGTATTACATATTATTATTATTATTATCATTATTATCATTATTATCATAGTTATGCATATCTTAGGGCTAGAGGCATTATTATCATTATTTTTAACATTTTGAGCAAGGCTGCACTCTTTTGATTGAGCAATTACGACTCTTATAATGACCATTATTTAAGTTGTGATCCTGGTTTTAGTTTTTGTTGCTTGTTTGATTTTTCTTTGTTTGTTCTTTAATCCAAGGCAGAAGAAAAATCCATTAATTTCGTTTGTGTGTGTTCATCGTCAGGTAATTGTGAACACGATAATAAGTCTTCTAACATCATTTTCCAAGAGCCGCTCAACCCTGATTTGAAACAAAACTCGCAAGTTTGGTTCCGTCAACTCTAAACGTAACGCTATAGGCTATGATCATGCCTCTGGGCGAGGAAGGGGAGTAGGGGTGCAATTTATGTTACCCCTTCATGTGAGCCCTGAGCGATGCAGATGGTCAGGGTAGTGTGGGTGTGAAATCTCACAACTGCCCGTGAGAGTGCTTGAGTAGCCAGCAAGGAGTTTAGAACTAATGGAGCCTCCTCTCTCTCTTCGCGGCGCCACGAGCAGTACGCCGCGGTGGGGATCAAATATGGCCGCCGAGTGTGGGCTAAATCTCGAACTGTGGCGTTTCTTTTTATAGAATCTTATCGGGTTGTGCCGCGTTGTGGGGGTGGGCGGGGTGGGGGAATGCACGCAAGGAAAAGGGGATGGGGCAGGGATGAAAGAGGAGGGGCGGGCCTTGGGAAGGGACGAAGGAGAATGGGGAAAATTAAATAAAAGAGAGAAAGAGAGAGAAGGAAAAAGAGAGAGTGAGAGAGAGAGAGAGAGACAGAGAGAGACAGACAGACAGACAGACAGACAGACAGACAGACAAACAGACAAACAGACAGACAGACAGACAGACAGACAGACAGACAGACAGACAGAAGAGAGAGAGAGAGAGAGAGAGAGAGAGAGAGAGAGAGAGAGAGAGAGAGAGAGAGAGATTGTGATCAACTGACGGGCTGACGGATAATGACAGGGAGAAAAAAAAATTCTGTGTGTTATACGGACTGTTCAATTCTTTCAGAGTTTTATGTTATAATCTAGTTTAAAAATTAAAAAAGATGTGTAAAATAAGAAGTAAACCTGTCCAAGTAGCATAAAATTATCAAACATACCAAATTATAAAGATAATCTTTCAAGATGCTAAAATATTTAAGTATTAAAAATGGATAAAAATATACTTTAAAACTGAATTTAAGATATTATGATTGCATGATTCTAGGCGTGTGACATAACTAACTTTATGTGTAAGGAATAGCGAATACAACAAAGGGTCGATGCCAGCTTTATCTGATTGCTAACAGTATGTCTTGGTCTATAAATAATAATATTATTGATTACAATAATTTTGTTTCCTGGTTTTCACAAAGCGGAGCGCACAATGATTTCAAATATTTTTTAAAAAAGAGATAACAGCACCTTTGGAGGTGTGATCGCATGCATGAGCGTGGATGACCTTTGAAGGTTGTTTTGTTTTTTTTGTTCAGTAAAGTATGATATGGAGAGCAGCATTTTTAATCCCTTATTACACTCCGGGGGGGGGGGGGGGGGGGGATAATTTATCATAGTGATGACTCTTGTGTATTAAAATTTGTTGTTGCTTTATTTGGTTTATTTTTTTAACAGCTGAATCTTAACTGAACCGGAATTATTGATTGTGGGATCTTAGGTGAAGACTACAACAATAGAATTAAACCGAGTATAGTTCTATCTAACAAGACTCAAACTCTTATCCACCCCACCCTACCCTCTCCCCTCATCTGATATGGTTTGGTGTTTCTTTAACATAGAAAATATTAATCATTATTGTTGTTGAGTATTGATTTCCTATTCTAATGGAGCCTCTAGATATCTACATTTAGACAACAGTAGCATCTAATTTGCACACACAATGGAAAGCAATAATGTATAATATGTATATACATACACACATAATTATTATTATTATATATATATACATATATATATATATATATATATATATATATATATATATATATATATATATATATATATATATATATATATATATATATATATATATAAGAATAAGAATACTTTTTAAAAAATTGAATATCTCGGTCTTTTTGCTGGGGTATTGTATCCCTTTCAGCCTGGGTTGGCCTTGGCAGGTAGCGCCGGAACCAGCCTCTTATGAATGTTAATGATCTAAATTGTGTTGCTGGGGGCATAAAAACACTTTCATTCAAATTTTTTAAAAGGAAAACAACTTAACTGTGAAAACTTCGGTCCACTGCAGCATCATATCAGTTCTTACACTTAAATACAACACAGATGCAAGGCATTTTTACTAATTGACTTGCCTAATCTCAAGGACCTCGGAATAAAACCTTCTTTCTTATTTAGATTTCAGTGCGTAAGTCGGGCATTCGCTCAGCGCAGGTAGACCACAGTTCCGCCGCGAGAGAGGACTCCTATCAGGCGTGCGGTGCCGGCCACAGAGCATCCTCCATTACTTTTAATCTCCTTGGTAGCCAGCCACCCCGGAAACTTTCCTTGGTAGCCAGAATAGCCAGAGGTGTGAAATTGGATTGCCCAATGCCTGCCACCCTGATCGTACGGCCAGCCGAGAAAAGAGTTCCTTGAATCATTGTTACAGTTACAATGATGGCAGTGAGGGGTGGCATTGGTGGGTGGGGCTAAGGGTGGAAGCAAAGGAGATGTTCAAACGTTTGTTTTTTAATAAGTCAAGCAGTGGTCCTATGAAAGGCAATCACTGGTGGTAATTGGATAAGTAAGACTGATGCATGTCATTATCAGACAGGATAGCAGTTGAGAGGTGTGGAGTTTTGACCACTGCTTGCCTATCGGACAAGCGATCCTTGATCCCACCGGCTGGGCCTTTGAACCCCCTCCCTCCCCCCCCCCCCCCCCCCCAAACATCATTTTCCCCTAAAATCCCCTGTGTAAAAGGAAAAAAAAAAAAAACCCCCCTTTTCTGAGACTGACTCAGTAAGCGCCGATAGGTATAAAAATTCTCTTATGATTTCCAACTTGCCCCACATAGAGCTGGCCGACTGCAGGCGGCTTTAAACTCGGATCGGAGTTGTCGGCTTTATCGGAATCCAAACTACATTCTTATTACGCCGAAAAACTGGGAAGGGCGTCTCGCTGTCAACCCACCACCGCAGTGCTTTCTTGTCGTATTTCCATTTTTTAACAGTGAAAATGAGACTTCTTCTTTAACTCACATTTTGTTATGAACTGTTTTCACTGTTATTAAAAATGGAGGTACGACAAGAAAGCACCGAGGTCGCGAACTCCCAATGCCGTCTCGCTGTCTCGCCGTCGCCAACTCGGGTTCAGCGGTTTGTGTGATGTCACCCGACTGGACTGGGGACAATTTTAAATGGTCATTTCAGAGCTGGTGCTTCACGGTAGACAAAAACTAATTACATTTTTGAAATCAGCATCGTCAAAATAGGGTGGTCACCGAGCAGAATTGCATTTTAAGCAATATTTAAGAAAATTCGTGTTTTTTTCCCCCAAAATATTATGCTGTGTTGTGATGTAATTAATTTTAATTTTTTTCTAGATCTACATATCTCGGCTTTACTATGTCAATAGAGTGTGGTTTTGAAGAGACGAGGCCTGTGTAGTTTTTCGTTGTGCGTCTAGAGATCTGCTTATCTGGCTGTGTCGTGTCGTGTCTTGTCAAAATGGATGTCGATTTACAATAATAATAATAATAATGATAATAATAATAATAATAACAATAATGAAGATAATTTCTATAGCGCCCACTCCCGTGTAAACACAGCTCTAGGCGCTTTACATAAAAATACATGTACGAACAATATTCACGCACGCGACACAAACACAAAAATACACTCACTCAAACACACACACAAACACACACAAACACACACACATACACACACACAAACACACAGACATACACACTCACGAACACATAACACGCACACATGTGCACACACATGTACGCCAAACACACACACACACACACACACACACACACACACACACACACACACACACGCACGCACGCACACACGCATCTACTTGCTTATCACACGCGCACGCTTACACGTCGTCACGAAATGAGCATAAAATAATCTACACAATGCAATTCACAAAATACATAACTGGATACATAGTCATTTACATAACATTGTATTGAACCTGAATCTACAGACAAAAAAAGATGTCATTAAATGTGTCTTTAAAGATTTTTAAAAATTTAGACTCAGATGTTTTATGTCTCAAGGGTTGGGGAAGAGAGTTCCAAACTGACGGAGCAAGGTGGGCGAACGATCTTTCAGCTAATTTTTTACCCCCTTTTCTAGGAACTCTTAAAAGATACTGATCGCCTGATCTTAGTGATCTAGATGGAACATACATCTGGATGAGATCACTAAGATATGAGGGAGCTTTGTTATTGACACATTTATGACATAATATTGCAATTTTATATGACATTCTACCGGATACGGGAAGATGATCTTTCTCCTCCCTCTCTCCCTCCCTTTCTCTTCCTCCCTCTCACCCTCTCCCTCCCTCCCTCTCCCCCTCTCCCTCCCCCCTCCCTCTCCCCCTCTCTCTCTTCCTCTCTCTCTTTCCCCCTCTCTCCCCCTCTCCTCCTCTCCCCCTCCCCCTCTCGGATGACGAGTCCATTCTTGTAAATTTGTAATCACTCAAGACCTAGAACTAGATTCTAGATACGGTAGATGTAGGCAGACTAGACAACAGTAGATCAATGCAACGCGAGCTTAAAGGGATCGGCAATAGGCGCCCTCTATGTGGAGTCAAGCAGACACCTACTGGCGCCTGTCCGAGTCGATCTTCAGCCGCTTAAGTTTCGGCTTTCTTTATGTTATCGCCCTAAGACGGAAAATGTCTGAGACGGAATTTTTTCTGGCTCCCTGGCGATTCCGTCTTGCTCAGGTTCGACTGTGTAAACATGTATTACAATATTGTGAATAAATGTGAAGGCCACCTAAGATGGAACGAAGTGCCAAGTCTTCAGCGAAGGACAACTCTCAGAACCATTCCAGATACACAGGAGTGCAACAAGAGTGCTTGCTCTCACCTTTTCTTTTCATACTGGCAATTGACTGGGTCATGAAAGAAGCCACCAGAGGCAAGCGCAATGGAATACTTTGGATCCCGTTGCAGCAGCTTGACGACTTGGACTTCGCAGATGACCTTGCACTGTTCTCTCATACACTTGCTCAGATGCAAGAAAAGACCAAGGAACTCAACAACCTATCAAGGAATGTTCAGTTGGCCTTCGTATACATCCGGGCTAGTCGAAACTAGTGAAGCTAGGAAAGTTTCAAACCCTGCTGTGCTGTGACAGTGGACTCATTTACCTACCTCGGAAGTGTCATCGATGGTAAAGGTGGAACCGAGGCGGATGTAAAAGCAAAAACCGCCATGGCAAGGTCAGCATTCAATCAATTATGAAAAGTCTGGAAAGCAAACAACATCTCACTGCGCAACAAGATTCGACTCAAATGTGAAGTCTGTGCCCCTCTACTCCTGCGAAACTTGGAAGACAACAAAGACAGAGCTTGTATGCGGCCTATACCCTGCCAGGGGTGGAATGCATTGATGGTGGTGATACATAATATACATGGGTATATATTAAATATATATATATGATGATGAAAAATCAATATATAGTGGAGCAAAAAAAATAATGAAATCACCCTATCATTGTGTTACAGTCTTGCACTACTCACTCATGCAGTATCCCAGTTTAAAGCTTCGCGAATTCTACTTTCATCTGACACATTAATATTTCATCTATGACAAGATCGAGTCGTCCGAAACATTAATCTTAAATTTCATGCTTGGTATAATTGTGTGAAATTAATGAAAGGTAAAGATGTGTTCGCACATGTATTGGAGTGTATTAATTAACATTGGTGGAATGTACATGTCGTATTGCATCTCAAATGAATGGAGAAAATTTGTTGTCTCTGCAAAGAACAATTTTTATTAAGACATTTGCTAACAGATTGGACACCACAGCAATCACAGATAACAAGAAAAACTCGGACTTAAGATCCAATACAGGCCTACTCATGTATTTTATTTACGAGTTTTAGTTTCGTGTAGAGTACCCAGCCCTTTTTTAGCATGGACTGTGTTAATTAAATTTTGGAAATAATCATTGATTAACAGAGACCACGAAACTGCCAACGGTTTGGTGTGGCCTGGTGGGAATGAACAAAACCTCACTCGTTGGAATCAACGGAAGGCTTCGTTTCGGAGGACTACATCGCACAAGTGCTGGAACGTCACGTCGTACATGTACATGACAAAGCACTATCTCACAGGGTCAACGCCTTTAGATCAATGCAATTCTTGGGAAAGCAAATCGTACCAACGATGGAGTAGTCATCAGTAACATTATGGCCCCGATAAGAATCCTACAGAATAATCATGTAGCCTTAAGCCCTAGCCTAGGTAAAGCCCCATGAAACAGCTGCTGAAGAAACGCGACGTTGTCCCCACCCCAGACGCTTTGTTTGCAACTCTCTGACACTTGGGTAGAAAAGAAAGTAGAAAGATACTTACATTTGTTCTAAATCCGAAATTTAACACAGTCTATGCTCAATGCCCAAAGGGTTTGTGCTCTACACAAAACAATTAATGTTTCTTGACAAAATAGGGCCTACAAATGAGCACATGTAATGTTGCGTCCAGGTTAAACGTGGTATTTGTGACTGCTCTGTTTCTCAATCTGTATCGGTATAAAACATTGTTAACTTCTGACAATAAATAATTAAATAAACAAATCAGTCAATCAATAAATAAAATAACAAGAAAAAAAAAGTATCCTTTCATTTGATATATAATACATGTCCATTTTACCGACGTCGGTGCACCTAAACA
>NW_004797367.1:902641-907338 GCF_000002075.1 Aplysia californica
CAAGTTTTTTTTAATATATATTTTTTTTTTACAACTTTCTTTTTAACGAAATGTAAAACAGATGTGAAACGAGGAAAACAAACAGGCTCTGAGTATACAGACATATATGTATAGCAATACGTGGTCTGTTTATGTACAACCGCTGTTCTTGAAGAGACACACAGCCAGCATAGTGGCTGGACGCTACACCTGACAAGTGACATGAATAATGTCGAGGTGAAATCAGGCGCTCGTCAAAATAATGAAATGGAAGACATCAGCATTTTTTTCTGGGCGTTTGGCAAATTATTTTTTTTTCAATTTTTTTTTTAGCTCAACACCTTTCGTGTCCTTTTTTAAAACGCATTTGAATGTGGACGTCACCGAAAAACGTTCATTACAGGCAAAAATAAGAGTACACTTTCAGTTTCCAAGGACTTTGAAGCTTTGGAGGCCACCAACATTTGGCAGCCATTTTCTCGCTACTTTTAACTATGAATCCAGGTGAACCCCACCTTCTTCAATCCAAAATATCAGGACTTCTGTTGAAGATCGATGGGTAGTTCTTTCGCCAAGTGAAAGACAAAAAAACGGCAACAACAAAAACAAAGATTTAAAGATGAAACCAATAAATCTGTAAGCCTAAAAAATTGACGAGTGCCTGATTTGAGCCCTTCATGACACTTATGTTACTTAACGTCCGTTGTCGTCTTGCTGCCAGACGTTGCACTGCTGTGTACACCCATTATGATTTTTTTTTGGTGTGTTTTTTTGTGTGCTGTATATGACCAACGTTTAACTTGTCCAAAAGAATTTTAAACCTCTTTCAGCAACCTTGTTTGAAATTTTCTTATCTACTTATTGGTGTGATCTCTACAATTTCTTCAGGTATGGGGTGTTTTGAATTCAATGTAGTGTTTTACACAATGAAACATTTCGCGTTTCCATTTCTCTAACACGTTTTCGCAGTTCTGGGACGAAACTTGAGTTTGTACGGTGGCGTCTGTCTGACAAATCCCTCAAGGGTTTTGTCGTAGGCCCTGGGGTCTTCCTTGACTATCGGCTCCGAGTCCGGCGGGAAAATGTCAAAGTTCTGCAGCACGTGCACGATGAAGAGGAAGATCCTTGACCTTGCAAAAACCTCTCCCGGACAGATCCTGGCGCCCAGACCAAAAGGCATAAACCTGTGGGGAGAAAACACGGACGTCTTGTGTCACGGCATGGTGGCTTCAGGCACGCGTATGCTGGTGGCAATATAGATGTATACTCATCAAACAAACAAATACCCCCCCCCCTTCCCAAAACAAACAAACAAACAAAAAAACCTCAAAAAACAAAACAAAACAGAAACGCAACAAATAAAAAAAACACAAAAAAACAACAACAAACCAGCCCTCCCTCCCCAAAAAAAATAAAAAAAACAAACAACTGAACAACAACAACAGATTATGCTTGTTTTCCTTGAAGAATATATAGCTAACAAAAGCCATATCGCCAATGTTCAGATTGAGAGGAAGAATTATGAGCACCTTCACACCGCTTTATTTTCTGTCATGTCAAACTCAACAAATTCTATCGCTATAAGACTCTGCTGCAGACTTTCCTCAAATTTTTAATATGACATTTTGTTGAAATTGAATTGAATAACTATTATGTTTAGATAGTGAAAACAAAAACACGATTTGTATCAATATTTACATGTTAAAGGTGTGAGTTCGACTCTAGTGAAAACAACAACACGATTTGCATAAATTTTTAAATGGTGTTAAAGGTGTGAGTTCGACTCCCATGTGTGTGTCACCGTCTTTCTTCTCAGATGTCGTAACACTCATACTAGTCTAGTTTAGGATGGTCAGACAGGGTCGAAGACACCACCTTTTGAAACAACCTAAACTGTGTTGAGGAGGGCGAAAAACAGATGAACGACCTTAAAACAGATGAACGACCTTAAAACAGATGAACGACCTTAACAGACCCGTCACTTACGCTTTTCTCACTGGGTGGTCGGCGGGGTAGATGGTTCCCTTACTGTCCAGAAGTCTCTCGGGTTTGAACTTCATGGGGTCCTCGAAATGGTCAGGGTTGTAGTCCAGACACTCACTGTTGGTCATGATCTGTGGGCAGAAACACGGAAATAGAACACAACTGTACAGAATGGTGATGATGATGATAATGATAATAACAACAACAACAATAGCAATAGTATATATAAGTTTAATAACACTGTCCCTGCAGAATTATGATGATCTAGATGGCCAAATTATGCCCCCCAAAAAAGAGAAATTACGCAAAAATTATGCACGTTACCGTTACGTCATTCATGACATGTTTAGTACTTTTCAACAAGAATGTTCATGTTTTATGTACAGAAAAATTGAATACAGAACATATCAGTATCAGTAATTTTCTGTGTACTTGGAAAGAAAACAATACACATCAGTATGAAAAAAACAACCAAAAAATAATAATCTCTGTAACTTTCCACAGTAGATCTATAGAGATCTATAGAAATGTAAAAAAACAAACAAAAAAACCCCCATCTGGATCTCTGATGCTGGCACATCACTAAAACCAAGGACATCTGTCAGACATGAAACATCAGCAGACATGAGAACAACTTTTGATGGATTGAAAAATTGAATACGCACAAGGAACAAATCCCTAACCCAAAACCATTAACCAAGAGAAATAACCAACTTGTCACTTAAATGAGATATATTACGGTGATTACTCCCCTTTAGTTACATCGCGAGGCGTTGTGTGAAAATTGAGTAACTAACGTAGAACAACCCCGGGGAATCCAAAATTATGCAAATATTGCAGAATTACGCGAAAAAAAACCCGCAGTCGCACAATCGCATAATCCGACAGGGACTAACAAGAACAACAGCAAACATTATTATATCTATAATAATAATATTACAATTAATAATAATAAAATGATAATAAAAAGTATGTTAATAATAATAATAATAATGATACATGTAACAACAATAACAAGAAGAAGAAGAAGAAGAAGAAGAGGAAGATGAAGAAAAGTTGTATTTATGTTGCGCTTATCCACACCCTTCAGCATGTTCTACACGTTGTACAACTACTTTTTCTCTTTAGTAGAAGTGTTACAGCGATTGCAACATTAATAAGTCATGTAAGGGCAGAAGACTATAGGCTTTGAGGCGTTACTTTAGAGTAATACACAAAGAAAAGAAGGAGGAGAGAAGGAAAGAACGATAAATGTCAGATGGGAAAGAAGGAGCAAACCACATCAGAGGACTCACGAACCACCCACATAATTTTCTCCGCACAGGCAAGGTTTTATTTTCGGAGAGAGGAAGATTGAGAAGGGGGTCTCTCATTGTGAAATCATCAAAGTCTGTTATTATTTTAGACGGTGTGATAGATGGAAAACACGGAGGGGGAAGGCCAGGAACAACTTACTTAAAGAAGTTGAGAAAATGCATCACAGGCCAAGACAAGCTGGATGAGAAAATGACACCCCCCCCCCCTTCCCAGTGAGTAATGAGGATTGTCATGTACGTATCCCTATCCGTACGTCGTGTTTTACTATCGTATCCATACAACGTGGGGAACTCTGTGCCACCACTTTTCAAAGAAGAAATTTACTCCTTAATCCAATCCGTACGCTTTGCATAGTAGTCTGTCAGAATTATTTTTTGAGAAATACTGAAAGTTTCAAAGAGATCTTCGTTCTAGAAGCATTCTAAAATGTGAAGAATACAACCCCGGGGGTACAAAATGACCCTAAGGCGTACGGATAGGGTTAATTTGCAAGCGCCTCTTGCCCTACTGCTTTTCACTACTGCACACAAAATTCATGAGTTCGATACCCTCGAGAGGGAAGGGGGGATGTCTCCGTCCTTCGGCTACTCTCCCCACCCACCCCCCCTCAAAAGTGAGTAGAACCTTAAAAGATGGGAAGAAGTAGCCCGCCTCCTAGATGATCTCTCTCATGAGAATGAAGGGTGTCAAAGATTAACAGGCGAGTGGTTGGCGGGTGCACTGGTATGGTTTGCTCCTTCTTTCCTATCAAACATCTGTCATCATTTTCTCCCCTCTTTCTATTTTGTGTTTGTTACTCTCTTGTGACACCTCTAACCTTCGGCACTTATATGACCTTATTGACAAAGTGTTGCAAGTGCCGTAAAACTCTTACTAAAACTAAAACTAAAACTAAAAGATTAACAACTGATGGTCCAGCACTTCTCTCACCATAGTCTTCTTGGGGATGGTGTACCCCTTGTACTCAAAGTCTTCCCTGGCGTTCCTCAAGCTGATGAACGGGATCTGGTAGTACGTTCTCAGAGTCTCCAGCACCACCGCCTCTGTGTAGTTCATGTCCGACCGGTCCTAAAATAGCAAATCATAATAATTTTGGAATGCGATAATATATATCTGGTGAGAAGCCATTGCCTTTACTAACATACTACAATCTAAAATGCTGCGCAATTTTTGCTGTTCTTGTTTCTACTAAACACAAAAACGCCAGTTTATAGAAATGGGCAGGGTAAGAAAAAAAATAGCAACAAAAAACGTACGACAGATGTTTACGCGCACTAAGTCGACGTCCGAATGAAAGAAATCATTGCAGACTTTATTTTTTATTTGTGGTATTGGTTGCTTGTGCTCAAGAAATATTTTGTCTAAATTCAACTTCGGATTTAAAAGTTGAAACAAGCAAAAACAAACAACCCCACTCT
>NW_004797367.1:907438-909001 GCF_000002075.1 Aplysia californica
CAATAAAGGGCTCCTGTTGGTAAGTCTCAACGTAAACTGAAAATATGTTAATTTTTGTTTCCATTTTTTCTCTTTACTCAGCACGCAGGAAGTACGCTTTTTTATCAACGGAAAAGAACATGTTGGTAAGAACATATTATTATATTATACATTCTGTGTTTGGTTTAAATGTATGTGACGAGTAATGCTGCTTGTTTACTTTTGTTGCTGTTGTTGTTTTTGTTGTTGTTGCTGTTGTTGTTGTTTCTCTTTTTGTTGTTTTTGCTGTTGTTATTGTTGTTAATGCTGCTGCTGCTGCTGCTGCTGCTGCTGCTGCTGCTATAATAATAATTGTTCTTGTTGTTATTGTTTTTTGCTGTTGATGCTGTTTATGCTGCTGTTGCTGTTGCTGCTGTTTCTGTTGTTGTGTTGTTGTTGCTTCTTCTGCTGATGTTGTTTGTTATTGTTATTGTTGGTGTTGTTGTTGTGTTTGTTGTTGTTGTTGTTGTTAATTTTTTGTTGTTGTCGTCGTTGTTGTTGTTGTTACATTTTTGTTGACCTTTCGGGTATAATTTGGGCAGTAATCTTATAGAACAGTTTGATAAAGCTCAATAGTACAGTGTGCTTGGCTGCTCATGTGCTCTGCGAATACGACTGGTCTTGTAGTAGGTTACGCCACGGAAGCAAAACCGCCACAACAACAATAGCAATAACAACATTAATAACAACAAGCCGCCCCCCACACACACATACTAAAAAATAAAAAAGATAACCAAATAAAAGAAATAATGTAACCACACGTAACACCAAAAGACAAAACACAACAAACTCAAATAAAAACAACAACTCAAAACAATTTTTAAAAAATTTGAAAATAACAGAATATTCCTCAAACGATAACAAGGAAACACTCAAAAATCTCCACGAACCTGCATTCCTATTGTTATTAGAGCAAAATATAGATCTAGCATTGCGTATGTGTGTGTCCAGGCGCGTTAATTCTATTGGCAAACCAAACAGAATATTCTGGCGAAATCTGTCAAAATAATGAACATTGGCCGAGGGCTACTTTCATGTTATATTTTATTATACATATACTTTTCTGGCGTGCCCATAATATTACTTCGTCGCTTAATTTTGAACGATTTGAATTTGAATACTTAATTAACGTTGAATAGTTAAGGCGAATTGGTATACTACTTGCGCTTGGTGCGAACTATTATAAAACGTTCTTCCTCTTTCAAGGCACTCAAACTTTCAAATTCCAATGTCCACTAGCCTCTATCGGTGCCAAAACCCAAATAACGTGACCCTCACAAGAATTGTCTGTCAGTCAACACCCTTTGTTATCGGCTGTCTCCAGAATATTACACATGCCTTTCTTGTCTAGAGATAGTAAAGTCTTGACCTTCCTGGAGAAGCGAAGCTGTTGGCAGTGTGAAATACAATCGACCCCGTTTGTGTTGAACTCGCTTGAGTTGATCTTCGGTTAAGTTGATCTTTTTCTCCGGTTCCAGCACCTCTTCTTCTTTTCAGATCCCAAAGGTTACGTTGTACCTGGGATGTGTGTGTGTGTGTGTGTGT
>NW_004797367.1:909101-910267 GCF_000002075.1 Aplysia californica
AAAAAAAAAACCAACAGCAAAAAAAACCCAACAAGAGTAAATAAAAAAAATTACATCAACAAAAACAACAACAACAACAACAAAAGATACATAATGCAGGTGCAATTTGTAACAGAATTCACATACCTTGTTCTCTCACCTGAACATTTTTGCTTTCTGAACATCGAGCACAATAATATTTTGCAGAGCTTGCTGGTGAGGAGTCTTACTGGATCTTCTGGTACGGTCTACATGTAATAAATGGCGGCCACGAAAACCAAGCACAAAGGATAACTTAGTTTGAGAACTTGAAAAGATGGCCGGTGAGGGGGGGAGTGGGAAGTGTTTTTCGGCGCTCGCAACTGCATAAGATCATATGAGCGCGAGGGACACATAAAATATTTTCACTTTCAGTTGGTAGGAAATTTTGAACTTTTCCCGGGTGCCGGCCGGAGGCTATACTCTAATCGATTTTGGACAACCAATGGATCATTAACATGCACAACTTGCACACAGGACCTCCAAGATTTTTTGCACTTACCAGAAAAAGGCTAGGTGTAGATCTTACCTATCATAAGATCAGGGGTGTGACTGAAAGACAGCTGTAAGAAGGAGCCATGGTGCTCCTAAAATCGATGACAGTAGGCTTCGGCCGACACCCAGGCAAAAATTCAGAATTCCTACCAAACTAAAAATGTTTTATGTGTTGTGTCTCGCGCAGTCATAATATGACCCTTGGATATGACCTTATGCAGTTGCGATCGCCGTAAAACATTTACACACACACAAACACACACCCACACACACACACACACACACACACACACACACACACACACACTCACACTCACACACACACACAAACACACACTCACACACACACACACAAAGACTCACGGACACACGTGGCAGTCTGTCCCCGATGACGCGGTCTATCTCCTCCTGGACTTTCCTCACCACGTCCGGGTTGTTGAGCAGGAACATGAAGGCTGCCAGGAGGGTGGACCGGGTGGTCACGTGAGCTGTACACGCGGACACAGATAGGGGCGGGACGTTAGTTTGGGAATTTACTATTTTATACGGAGAGCCCGTGTGAGAGGGGGGAGAGGAGGGGTCTTGAAGTGGTAACATGGAGTAAAGTGGAATAATGCGTGTCATGGGGAGGCGAGATGTATAAAAATGAAGGT
>NW_004797367.1:910367-911896 GCF_000002075.1 Aplysia californica
GAGGGGGGTTGGGGGCGAGTTACAGTTGTTAACAGCATGGGGGTAGGTGGGTTCTTTAATACCATCAGATCGTCAGTAGTTCGTTATTTTACACGGAGTGCGCATCGATGGACCTGTTCCCTAACACAATCCGATCGCCAAAAGATCGCCCGACTCATCGCCTGAAAAGAAACGCGTCTGTTTTTGAGGCGACGAGTCGGGCGATGGGTTTGTGCCACGATAGCCGCTTTGTGCCCTCAATCTGGCCAGCAAACAGAACCAATCGTGACAATAGACACTGGGGATAAGATTACTGGCTGGGCGTCCAAGGTTCAAAACCATGACAAGAGAAATATGAAAGGGGTGGAAGGAGGGGTTTTTTTCTATGGGAGTTATTAGACCTGCTGTCCTGATTGTACACCCTATGCCCCCTGAACCCCCTTCCCCACCCCAACAATCATAGACACCCTATCCCCGATTGTTTTTGTTTTTTTCTTCTTTCTTTTAAATAAATAACAAGGAGCGGCGTTCATAACAGTACCCAGTCTAGGATAATATTATCATTCAATTGTATGGCTGGCAATATTATATTCAAAGACAAGAATGGAGAGATATACTGAACCACTACACTACCGACGCCATCATAACACATTGTAATATCATAACTCGGCACTATATCATTAGCTTTCAGTTAGAGATTTACGGTGCTTGCGTCTCAAATTATGTTAGTGCCGACGATTAGAGGTGTTACTAGAGAGTGACGTACAAAGAAAAGGAGGAGGGGAGATAAGGACGAGACGTTTGACAAGAAAGAAAGATTCAAATTTAATTCCAACCAAAAACGGAAAGTACTCTTATCCAAACAGAAGTATATATTTTTTAAAATATAGATATCTAGTACCTTTGAAATCGGAATGTGACTGCCTGAAAGCAAGGGCACCTACGAAGTAAGGAAAACGGTCAAAAACAAAAAAAATCAGTTGCACTGCAAGTTGAAAAACAAGCCCTCGACAACTCCTAAGATCTTGATCTAGCAGGAGAAGGCAAAAAAAAAAGAAAGAAAGAAGGAGCTAGGCACACAAGAGCACCCGCCATCCACCCATAAGTTACCACTTACATCCAAAGAAGAGAATGGTGGCGTAGACGGTGACTGTTTCATCATCCAGCCACTCGTTGCCAGGTTTTCTCTGTGCCTCAAACAGGGTGTCCAACATGCCTCGGTGCTTTCCGGGGACGTAGGAGCTCTGGTGAAGGGGGGCGGGGTTGTGAGGGGGTCGGCGGAGTACAGGGGGCGGGGTAGGGGAAGGTGGAGGAGGATATTGGTACAGAGGGAAGGTGGGGTGTGAGGGAGGGTAGGGTAAGGGTGTGTAGGTCATGGGGATGGGGGAGGTGGGAAAGGGGAAATTATATGGGGGGGAGGGGGATGGGCACAGAGGGAGAGCAGGGGTGTGAAAGAGTGTAAGGTAGAGGTGTGGAGATAATCGGGATGGGGGAGGGGAGAAGGGAAGGGAGTGGGGGAATGGGGGTAGGCATAAAGGCGGGGGGGTTAG
>NW_004797367.1:912143-914136 GCF_000002075.1 Aplysia californica
TGGGGACGAGTTATGGTTGAGAGCAGCGTGGGGGTAGATGGGTTAAGTGGGATGTATATACTTATAAATGCGTTGAGAGAAGACAGTGGGTTAATGCAGACTTCGCAAGGTCGTTGCGAATATCACCCCCTCCCTAAAGACACTTTCACACACGCGTACACACACATAAACACATATACCAACAAAGACACGCACGCATTCACTCGCACACATAAACACAAAAACACACACATAACCACAAACACACACATAAACACAAACATATAGGTCTATTACAAATAAACACAAAAACAATTTTTCATATTTTCCTTCCACATTCTTGGCATAACTGCTCTTAAATCTTTCACCAGTCTTCACAAAGTGTCAGAAAGTAATTTGAGGAGTCTCTGCTTGTACCCCCTTACAAAAGAAAGCCCTTCAAGTAACGCAGGACGAATTCTTGAGCGCCAATTCCAGGTTTAATAACCGAGTAAACTTGCGATCTCAACAGAGTACAGTCGAAACTGTCCTAGACTGTCACTTATCGTCGAACAGAAAAGTGGCCATCTTAGACAGGTGAATGTCTTGAACAGTGTCATTGTTTGACTGTAAAAATACGCAAGGAGAGAAGTGGAGGCGTGTACGGGTGATTGTTTTGAGCAGGAAGCCCTTAGAGAATGTTCAACTGAATTTTGTTTGTTTGTGTTGATTAAAGAGAAGCACATTGATACAATAAGAAAGGTTAATTTATGTTGGTTCAGGGAAAAAGTAACCTTGACAGAAACCAAAAAAGAAAAGAAAAGAAAAGAAAAGGAGGACACTCTAGTGGCGCCCTCCTGTATAGGAGAACAAACAGTAGGGAACTTGACTAACGCCTGAAAAAAATGACTCGTCTGTGAACTGGTTTGCTGTTAGCTTCTTACTGTGTATTCTTTCCATATCGCCCCCCCCCCAATCCTCCCGACCGGGACCACCTGCCCCAGACCCCATACAAAAAAATGTATGTTTTTAAAAGACCCAAAAACAAAGCAAAAAGAAACATCTTGTTGATTGGAATTTAATTATTGTGAAAGGTACGTGAAAAGAACCCCCAAAAACAAATACACACACACACACACACACACACACACACACACACACACACACACACACACACACGCACACACACACATACACGAGCGCCTAATCCATCACTATGCTACACACATTTTAACGCAAACTCCCTCTACATTGCTGGGATAAGGGAAGTGTGGGGATTGAAATAATTTAGTGGTGCGTTTTTTTTCGTTGGTTATTCTGGCCACGTACTTTGCTTTTCCTTATTCCATTATTCAACATTCTTGAGTTACCAGCCAAGCTAAATGTTGTTAAAAGCAGAAGCGGAGGTAATCGAACAATAAAAAGTCTAGATCCTGCCTAACTTTCATAATTTTCATAAATTGTGTTTTCCGACTCCTTCAATTTTTAAAGGGTTTTTTTTCCCAAAATATAATCTAAATGTTCTCTTCTGGATTGCATCAAAAGGGCTATGAACTCTAAACCTATCGTCGTCATTTTACGACAGCCTTGAATCTAATCACGATGGAAGGTTTGTTTTTGTTTTTGTTTTTGCTTGTTTAGTTTTTGTTTGTGTTCTTTTTTTTTCTCTTTCGTTTTTGTGTTCAAATGGAGTTTTGTGAGAAATTTCCAGTTATAATAGACGACTCATTGTATAATCTACCATCTTTTTTTTTAGAGAATTCCGACGTTTGATTGCTTCTTTGATCCAGCTTTTTATTAGTTCCGAAGTAAGCTCGATATCATTATTTTGTCGCTCGTAATCTACGGCGAGGGGTGAATTGTTCATTTGAATTATACGATTATTGTCTGGGATTACACTAGGCTCGTTGACAATAATATCGTTCCATCAAATAAATGGTCATGGCGTCACCAATATCGGTGTTTATCTATCTATCTATTTATCTATCTATCTATCTATCTATCTATCTATCTATCTATCTATCTATCTATCTAT
>NW_004797367.1:914236-918115 GCF_000002075.1 Aplysia californica
CATACTTAGGGGACCTAAACAAATGGGTAACTGGGAAAGATCAGGGAAACGTAGCTTTTTTTTAGAGCATCCGAGCAAAGGAATGAATGGAAAATCATGATCGCCCATGTCTGTTGCAGATCTGGCAGTGGATGATGATGATGACTTGCTGTCCATTGTGAAACGAAGAAAGCTGATAAATGGTATGCCTATGTAACAAGATCGTGTGGTCTATCTGAGACCATTCTTCAGGGAGCTGTGCGGGGGAGGAGAAGGAGAGGAAGGCAAAGGAAGAGGTGGACGGAAAACATTGCGAAGTGGACGGGGAAATTATTTGATCAAACTCAGGCCCTGGCAAAAAATCCGTGAAAAGTGGAGGCACCTGATGAGACTCTCTATCATACAGAGCCCCTATGATCTGCGACAATTATGGTGAAATGGTGAAATGGTATAGGTTTAAAGCCTTTATCAACACTCTCAGGTTATTTGAGAGTTTAACGTCCATGTCTGAAAGGACCAAGACAAGTGGGAAATTTGTGTAAAATGCCTTTCCCAAGAACACAACGAAGGGCCGAGCTGAGGCTCGAATCCCTGAACCTGCAATCTCACGATCATGAGTCCAGAAAGAGGATTATGGCATCACTGACAGTGACATCATAAATGTTCTATTATTGTATAGTGAAGGCAAAGTATTACATTGATGGACAACATAAGAACATGGACAGGACTGGATATGGCAGAAATTGTAACGGCAGCTCGCGACCGTGAAAGATGGAGGGTCATTACACGTCAGCCTCTGAGTCAGATATGACACTTCCAGGTGGTTCGAACCTCAGCTTGGTCCAATGTTGTCTGCCTAGGAAAGGCATTTTATACAAAATTCCTGTTTGGCTCTGTCCTTTCGGAGATGGACTTTAAACTCGGAGGTCGCGCTTCTTAAATAACCTAGTAGTGTTGATATGGGCGTTAAACATATATCTTTTCACTTCCATGTATCTAGGTACCGTATCCAGAGAAAAGAAGGCGGTACTCACCCGGTGGTCAGTGATGAGTTTCTGGACGTCTCGTCTGCTGTCTCCCGCCTGGTCCAGGTACGTCCGGTACTTGTTGGGAACCCACCACAGGAACGGGAATAAGGTCAAGGCCAGCTGGACTTTGGTCGTGAAGATTTTGTTGGCGCGGAAGTCAAACCGCTCCATGATCTCCACGTGGTCGGTGGTGTGTGGCCGCTCCCCGAGCAGCTGGAGAGAGGGGCAGACATTGAGGTTTCATCATCATCATCATCATCATCATCATCATCATCATCATCATCATCATCATCATCATCATCATCAGCATCAGCATCAGCATCAGCATCAGCATCAGCATCAGCATCAACATCATCATCATCATCACAATCATCATCATCATCATCATCATCATCATCATCATCATCATCATCATCACCTTCCATTGTTGTATCGATGGAAACTTGAGAACGTTAACATTATGACATTATAAAATAACTATGTCCAACGTGTCTTCTGGAACAGTTTCTCTTTTCCTTTAATTAAATTCTCTATAATCTCCTAAGAAACCACATTTCCCTTGCTTCTATAATTATTAGTTTCTCTGTCTTTAATGATTGTCCAGCATTTATAGCAGAAGAGAACTGTTGACCAAACACTAGTTATTCATTACTGTGAAACGTCAGTTTAAAAATAAATATATTTTTAATATAGATGTTTGACGTCCCCATCGACACAATATAAGTCATTTAAAAGGTGTGCTTTTTAAAATTCTTCGTATCTGGGAATCGAACTCAGGCTTTTCTGCATGCGACTGCGAAGTGCCTAACTGCTAGACCACAGGCAAAGCTAGATGTGAGTATGTTTTGTGATGTCAGGTTCATAGTTATGACAATGCCATGTTTTGGATTGAAATTTGTCTTTAAGAGTATTTTGTGGACAGCTCTAGCTTGTCCAAGATTTACTCCCGAAATGGAGAATCCCACACGGGCAACACTGAAGATGCTAATTGTTAAAAAAGCCCTCTGTATTTTTTAAATTAAAAAAATACAGCGAATAAAATCCAGGTGAGTGCTTTCAATACTTACAGCCCGTTAAAAAAAAGAATCTAAACTCCACTTAGGTTTTCATACAATGAACTGAACCAGTATCCCATTGTCTTACAAATTTATATTTTACAAATTTCTCTTCCAGAAATTTATGTCTCTACAAAGTTTTCTTCTGCAAAATTCTCTACATCAAAGATCTCTTCTACCAATACCTCTCTCGACAAAGTTTTCTTCAACGTTCTCTTCTACAAAGTCCCCTTCTACAAAGTCCCCTTCTACAAAGTCCCCTTCTACAAAGTCCCCTTCTACAAAGTCCTCTCTCGACAAAGTTTTCTTCTACGTTCTCTTCTACAAAGCGTTACCTCAGAATTACTAAGTTCTATCTGACATGTTTGGCCATTTTGAAATAATATTACAACCGAGAGGCCAGAGAGCAAATGCTCTATCTGCTTTATCAAAGTCGTAAGATTATTCTTAGTTGTTTTCAAGATATTCAAAGAATTACATTCGAAAGAGCTTGACATTTTGAGAAACTCAAAAGTTTTACGCCAAATTTCCCCAAAACTAGGTATTCAAGAAATAGAACTTAGTAATTTTGAGGTACCATAAGAACTCTGATTCAAAATCCGACAGATATTCAGTTCCCCCCCCCCCAACCCAAGGGCAGTGCCACTGTCTGAAGTGTCTTTAGGCATCCTCAAAGGGGGGATATTAACTTGTTCTCATGCACAGCAGAACAGTAAATGAGCTGATTTATTAATATCATTCTCATATTGTGTCGAAACAACATAGGTAGAACCGCTGCTTTCTCTTTTCACATCCATACTATCGTCATTTGTCCTCTACTTCTTTTATATTCTTGTCCCCTTCTTGTGAACTGCTATTTCCGGGGTGCCTTGATAGTTGAAGCAGACTTTGAGCTGTTGGAGCTAGATAGAGAGGTGAGCAGAGTAAGTCTGATTCCCCGTTTGTACTTCTCTGTTGACATCCACCCCTCGGCGCTCATATGACCTTATGCAGTCGCGAGCGCCGTAAAACCTCTACTAAAACTAAAAGATAACTATAATCCGTCTAACCCACCAACGAGAAGGGAATGTTCTTGAGCTGTTCCTTTCTCTTTCCTTATCCTTATTATCGTCATTTTCCTTTACTTCTTTTTTTATTTTGTCATACTCTTGTGAACTGCTAAAAGATATCTAATAATAATAATAAGTGCATTTATATAGTGCATATCCATGCTTAAGAACATGCTCTATGCGCTTTACAACTATTATTACCCCAGCAGACCCTTTGAGAACACTTGGAAACATTCCCGGCTTCGCAGAAGTATACAGTGCAAGCTGCGAATTTCAGGCTCTCAAACACTATCAAAGTGACAAAATTGTTCACTGTCTATAGCCGGGTACCCATTTCCACCTGGGCGAAGTGAGGAAAATTTGTGCAAAGTGCCTTTCCCAAGGACACAATGTC
Organism: Aplysia californica; assembly: GCF_000002075.1. NCBI lineage: Eukaryota > Metazoa > Mollusca > Gastropoda > Aplysiida > Aplysiidae > Aplysia > Aplysia californica. The sequence continues at coordinate 917,742 of NW_004797367.1, forward strand.
GGGCCCCTGACGGGATTCGAACCCACGACCTTACGGTTGCGAGTCTGAGAGCTTAACCACTAGGCCACCGACACCACAATAATTCGTATGACCCACCAACATGCAGAGAATGTTCTTTAGCGGCTTCCCCAGGACCTCGTCCATCCTGACGTCACGTCCGGCACACCCCCTCAGCTCGTCCACCATCAGCCCCAGCTCCCCCAGGACCAGGCTCTCAAACCGCTCCGCCCCCTCCCCGTACACGCCCATCACGCTGTGGAAGATGCGCCTCAGTCGGCGCTGCCTCGTGTCGTAGGGGACGAAGATGATGTCTTTGTTGGAGAACAGGAACTCGGTCAGTCTGGGAAGAAAAAGATACTTACATACATAGTTTA
>NW_004797367.1:920238-926978 GCF_000002075.1 Aplysia californica
AAGAGAGAGAGAGAGAGAGAGAGAGAGAGAAAATGACCCTGTCCTCTGGCTTCCTGAGTAGAAATAATGCCAACATGGCAACACACAAAAGACACAAAAGTTTATTCAAACAAATCGGCTCTTCTTCGAGCTGTCTTGACTGTTTCGATAGTTACCACGAACTTGTGAGGCTTTTTGGCGTCATCCCCCTCCCCCCTTTTTTTAAAAATCCAAATATGGACTCCTGTTTTTTAGTAGAATATCACATACCGATATCTCGGTACTTCGGGGTTGGGACAAAAAACTTAAAAACCTAAATGGTCGCTTTTCAGCACAAGGGGGCTATCACGAAAAATGCTGTTTTGAGAAAACCGAAGGTAAAGTTTTTGTCCCTTGTTCAGTTTCTTTAAAATACAAGGAGAGTTATATCTACAAACAAACAAATATACTCACCAATTAAACCAAACTTCTCCTAAAGGTAGGGCAATGCCCTCTGTTGGTGTAGGTCAAGATTTCTCTGTAAACCCTCGAAATTTGGGTCAGCCCGCTTGTCCTAAAAAGCGACCATATCAGAGTCACATGTTCAATAGGTTAACTTGTTCAGCACACAAGGGGATTCCACAATTGTGCGCAGCCAGGCGGCGAAGGGTGTCACCGTAATGCGTCTTTAATTCAGTCAAACGTTGATGGATTTGTTTTTGAGCGCACTCGAAGAGCCTATCCCAACTGACAGACAATACCAACATGGGTGAACATTGGCAGTAATTGTAGCAGAGGATTAGGTGTAGATCTTTGAAGGGGATGATAGATGTCTTAAATCTCTATACTTGTTTTTCTAAACTTACCGTATAACGCAAATAATTGTTTCCGCTCATCCCCTTGCGTTTTTCTTTATCATATGACACTGTCCAATGGTAGCCTAGTGGTTAGGCTACCGGACTCGTAATCGTGAGATTGCGAGTTCGGGGGTTCGAGCCTCAGCTCGGTCCGACGTTGTGTCCTTGGGAAAGGCACTTTACACGAACTTCCCACTTGGTTCGGTCCTATCGGAGACGGGCGTTAAACTCGGAGGTCCCGCCCCTTAAATAACCTAATGGTGATGATAGGGGAGTTAAACTTCTACCATTTCACCATTTTTTCACACCGTCCAATATGTGCACCTGTTTCAGACAAACATTTTTCTCCTCGACAACATATAGCCGTCTTGGACAAGTTTTCACTGTACTATTTCCCAGTCTATTTGCGAATGGGTGTCCGTCTTAGACAATGTCGATCGTACATGTATATCCCAATCTTCTCGACAAATTATTGATAGCCGTCTTGAACAGTGTTGACATAATACTATCTCCCCTAACCTACGTGACAATAAGTGGCCGTCTAGGACAGCTCTGATTCTACTATTTCTCAATCTACATGAGATTGGATGCTGGCATTGGACAGTTTCCACTCTACTATAATTTCTCAAACCTACATGACAATGGGTGCCCGGTTTAGATAGTTTTAATTCTACTATTTCTCAACCTCTTTGACTATGGATGCCCGTATTAGACTTTACTATAATTTCTCAAACCTACTTGACAATGTATGCATGTCTTAGACTGTTTTAATTCTACTATTTCTCAACATAAATGACAATGGATGTCCGTCTTGTACATTTTCGACTATACTGTATTTCCCAATTAACTTTGCAATAAGGGTCCGTCTTAGACAGTTTTAATTCTACTATTTCTCAACCTCTTTGACAATGGATGCCCATATTAGACATTTTAAATTTTGCTACACCTTAACTACTTGACAATGGATGCCCGTCTTAGACAGTTTCAACTCTGCTGTATTTCCCAACTTACTTGACAATGCTGTAGATAGCGCGCCAGCCCCTGGGCCCAGGGGGTAGATTCTTGCCCCGACCGGTCAGTAGAGTGGACACAAGTAGCCAGGCCAGGAGGAGAGTGGTCAGCAAAGCCAGGCCATAGGAAGGGGTCAGCCAGACGGCCAGGGACTGGACACTGGTCATCCTGTACTGTTGGATTACCTGAGGCAACAAGACATGGCGTCTGTAAACTCAAGAAATGCGCTTAGCCCAGAAAGAACATTTAACATGAAATATAAAAGAAACAAATTTTTTATAGTAAAAAGTATAAGTGTAAAGGTTTGTCGCCGCCTATCAACACTATAAGGTTATTTAAGAGATGATGATGATGATGATGATGATGATGATGATGATGATAAAAATAATAGAAACTCGTCCAACATGAACTTGTGATAACCTTTCAACATTCAGGAAGGGCGAGAGGTTATTGACCTCTCTTGAGGTTATTGACCTCTCTTGGTGTTATTGACCTCTCAGGATAGTTGCATGGTACAGAGAGTACAGTACAGAACACAACAGCATACAGCTTCTGTTGTCCACGTACGCCACATATAACAGTGATTTGTCCCTCCAATGCGGGACCTTTGAATGAGAGGCGAACACCTTAACCTCTAAGGCCACGAGAGCCCCCTGTCAGGATTTGACCGTTTTTCTCACAAAACAAACCTTTCTCTCACGTTGATATCCTAGAATGACATAGTCTTTCTGCTCAGTTCCTAGTTTTGAGAACTTTGACGTGGGCTCTCGTGGCCTAGAGGTGATGGTGTTTGTCTCCTTCCACCCCTTTTCCTGCTCTCTAGCAATGTTCTGTTGTCTGCTTTTGCTTCCTCTTTCTGCCCCCACCCCATCACCTCCTTTGCCCCCTCCTCTGGGCTCCTGACTCTTTCTGCAGCCTTTTTACTGCTACTCCTTGGCTTCTTCTTACTGCGGTCTTTCAGTCACACCGTGGTGTAGGAAAGATCTACATCTAGCCTTCTCGGACAATCGGACAATCGGACAAGGGCGAAAATCTCGGAGGGCTCGTGTGCAAGTTTCGTACGTCAAAGATCCCTTGGTGGTCTAAAATCGATAAGAGTAGGCTTAGGTCGCCACCCGGGCAAAAATTCAAAATTTCCTACCAACTGAAAAAGTTTAATGTGTCCTGCGTGCTCATATGACATTAAGCAGTTGCGAGCGCCGAAAAACACTTACAAAAAAAAAAGAAAGAAAAAAGAAAAGGAACTTGATGTAAAAATTTTGAGTCTCACAATAAGTCAAGTTTTTTCGAATGCAAATCTTGAAATATCTTGATAACGACTCCGAAAACTCTTACGATTTTGATAGAGCAGATAGAACATCAACATTTTATTTCTGATCCAATGGTCTTTGTAACTCAAAACGGTTCAAAAAGCCAGATAGGACTTTGTAATTCTGAGGTAGCCACATGTCACGGCTTCACTACGCACGCTAAGGCTCAGGGTAAAAAAAAAAGTAAAGAAAAAAACAAGGGTAAAAAGAGTAATCTAATGTATATTTTTTTTCTTTTCTCTCTATCCCGAGAGCGCAGTGGCCTATTGTTAGTTTTATGACGTGAGGGGTATACTGGGAGATGTAAACCTCGCTTTTCTACTGCTACTCCTTGCCTCCTTCTTACTGCTGTCATTCAAAAATATTCCTGGTTTTATGGTACGTAACGGTAAGATCTAAACCCAGCCTTCTCGGATATGGGCGAAAAATCTCGGAGGTCCCGTGTGCTAGTTGCGCACGTTAAAGATTTTTTTGTAGTCCAAAATCGATAAGAGTATCCTTCGGTCGCCACAAGGGCAACATTCAAAATTTCTTACCAATGGATAATGTTTAATGTGTCCCGCGCGCTCTTATGACCTTATGCAATTGCGAGGGCTGTAATACACTTACCAAACAAAACAAAAACAACGAAAAGGAACACCCCCCCAAACCCCCCCCCCAAAAAAAAACAACCACACACTCCCAAGAAAAAGTTGCTTCTTATTACAGTTTCCTCATGTAAATAGTCCGGCAAACATGCAGGTATTTTCGGGATCGGATTACAAACATGAAAGGAGAATCGATGTACAATGACAATTTGTTTTTTGTTGTATTGCTGCTGTTATGGTTGTTTTTTGCGGGGGGTTTTGGGTTTTTTTTAGGGGGGGGGGGGGGCTGGGTTTTTTGGGTTTTTTTTTGTTTTGTCTCGTTTTTTTTCCCCACACGCAAGAAAGCTGTCTCCATGTGTCGATGTTCGCTGAAATGAAACATTTATTAATCACATAATTATGTCTAACGCGTTTAAAAAAAACAAAAACAATCACAATCCGTCAGTTTTTCAACACACAAGTCACTTACAGGTATAATTTGAATGTCCACTGTTTAAGTCACTTACAGTGGGTGGTTAGCGGGTGCTCTGGTGTGGTTTGCTTCTTCTTTCCTATCAAACATATATCGTCCTTATCTCCCCTTCTTCTTTTTTATGTTTGCTACTGTCTTGTAACCACTGCTCTAATCTTCTGGCGTTCATATGACCTTATGCAGTTGTGAGCGCCGTAAAATATCTACTAAAACTAAAGAAGTCATTTACAGGTACAGTCTGAATGTCCACTACTTTAGTCACCTATCGGTACAGTTGGAATGTCCACTATTTAAGTCATTTACAGGTATAGTCTAAATGTCCACTATTTAAGTCATTTACAGGTATAGTTTAAATGTCCACTATTTAAGTCATTTACAGGTATAGTCTAAATGTCCACTATTTAAGTCATTTACAGGTATTATAGTCTAAATGTCCACTATTTAAGTCATTCACAGGTATAGTCTAAATGTCCACTATTTAAGTCATTTACAGGTATAGTCTAAATGTCCACTATTAAAGTCATTTACAGGTATTATAGTCTAAATGTCCACTATTTAAGTCATTTACAGGTATAGTCTAAATGTCCACTATTTAAGTCATTTACAGGTATAGTCTAAATGTCCACTATTTACGCCACTTACAGGTATAGTTTGAATGTTCACTATTTAAGTCATTTACAGGTATAGTTTGAATGTCTACTATTTAAGTCATTTACAGGTATAGTTTGAATGTTCACTATTTAAGTCACTTACCGGTATAGTTTGAACGTACACTACATAAATCACACACTGGTGCAGTTTGATTCTCCACTATCGTAGGTCAACAGTGTCCACTGCCCTAGGTCTACGATGTAGATATACCCGCCATATCCTTCGCGTACACAGTGTACCTCTGTTTAGCTCCGTGGCTTACTGGGGAGTGGGGGAGAGGGGGAGAGAGGGGAGGGGAGGGGGGGGGGGTCGGGTCTCGCGTTACCTGACCTTTCTGACCTGTCGAGTCACCACAACATTTGTGAGGCATCGTGGTGAAATCAGGTGCTCGTCAAAATTATGAAATTTAAGAAACTAGCATTTTTCAATCTATTTGGTAATTTTTATCGAATTAAATTTTTTTTTACCCAACACATTGTCTGTCCATTTAAACCATATTGCTGTGTGGATTTTATTGAAAAGATTTGATTAAAGCCATGCGAATTGTATATTTACAGTTTCCAAAGGCTCTCAAGCTTTGGAAATCATTAAACTTTGGGGTCTATTTTCTCATTAATTTTGCCTCTGAAATCAGGCGACCCTTACTTCTTTCAATCCAAAATACCTCGATTTCTTTTCAAGATAGACTGGAATTTTTTTCATCAAAAGATAGACAATAAATGAACAAGCTTTATGATGGTACCAATAACTCATTATGGCCACAAATTGACGAGCACCTGATTCCACCACGTCGGGACACATTTATAGTTGACCACACATACAACAGGTGGTGGTCAAAGCTTGTCCGGGGAAGGGGGGATGTGTGTATGTGTGTGTGTGTGTGTGTGTTTATGTGTGTATGTGTGTGTATGTGTGTGTGTCTTTGTGTGTGTGTGAGTGTGTATGCGTGTGTGTGTGCGTATTCGTGTGTGTGTGTGTGTGTGAGAGAGAGAGAGAGAGAGGGTATGCATGCGTGTATGTGTGTGTGTATGTGTGTGTGTGTGTGTGTGTGTGTGTGTGTGTGTGTGTGTGTGTGTGTGGGGGGGAGTGGGTAGATAGCGAGGGTTAATACCATCGCTGAGCCCAAGGTGAACTGTCGAGACATAAACTTGATATGACCCTGAGGGACTAGCTGTGAACCGTACAGGTATGGAGGAACATGTACTGAGGGGAATACAGTGAACTATGCAGGTATCCTAGTTAGTGACCTTGGGATGACTGGGCTGTTCTTGAGCTTAAGCTTCCTGGTTTTCGAAACAATGGGCTCTGTGAGAGATGAGACAGGCGTCTATATTATAATGATTGCATGGAGAGAAAGATGCAGAAACAGAGAGAAGGATCGATGTATAGGCTGTGTATTTATTTATTTATTTATTTATTTATCTATTTATTTATTTTATCTATTTATTTATTTTATAAACCTGCGTATGTAGAAAGAAAGTATGAGAAAATTTTCGGGGGAAGAAAACGTTAAAGGTAATAAACACACAGTTGTTGTTTACTAATATCGAAAGATGGAAAAAGAGAAAGAGAGGAGTAAAGTAGTAAGAAGAGAATAAAGGTAGAAAAGATATAAAATAATAGATCTTTATATTGTCGTTTTATTTTATCAATATCGAAGGGAGCAAAAAAAAAAGAAAAGAAAAAGAAGTAAAGATGGAAAAGTTATACAAATGAAAACAACAGAAAGAAAGATAAGCGTTTTAAAAAAATGCGTGATAACAATTTGGACAAAGAAGTAAGTTGATGTTATCATTGGTTGCATGGGTCTCAGCGGCCGCCTACGCAAATGAATCAGGAAAAACAAATCTTGCATGATGATAAAACAGTTGACAACTAAGGTTCCCTCGGAGAG
>NW_004797367.1:928790-949684 GCF_000002075.1 Aplysia californica
TTAATTCCTCCCAGCCTGACTCAGCCCAGTGACAGAAATATGCAATGTTTGACTCATGATAAGAGATATGTGCACAACCTTTACCTATTCAATATGGAAACATTATTTATCAAATGAATGTTTTGTGCGATGTGATGTGGGCCAATGGTCTTAAATACTGAATAAACTTACTTACTTACTTCTAGTTCGGATTGTAAAAGTATACAGGAAGTAACCTCTGTTATGCAGGCTGAGCAAAAAACAACAACACAAACAACTGACAATACTGTCCGCTGGGAGGGGAACTTTTCCGAAGCGGATGCAGAATCAGATGTCTTCTAGACAGGGGGGTAACTCAAAGAGGATAATGCTAGAGCTCGCTGCAGTGACGTCACCCGTGTCAGACATGGGGGCCTTCTTATCTTCATCTGCATGGCTGGCGTGCCACCATTTAAATTAACAATCTGAGCCACTGCCTTGCTCCCCAAGAGCTCTAGTATATCAAACACCACCCTACCCCCACATTTCAGTGCAAGCTTGTAGATTTCCTTCTAAGACCGCCGAGACACCTCCACGTGAGTCTCGAAAAGTACTTATCCGTCTGTTGAACTGCGTGTGTCTTGCCCTTTAGTTTCAGCTTCCTAGAGTGGGCACAAGCAGCCCACGAACTCTAGAACTAGATTAAAACATTAGCCTCTATGGTGCCGACTACGCCAATAGCTTTTTTGCGACTTCCTGCTTGATGAAGCCTAGACAGGAAGAAAAAGAACGTGTCCCAGAGTACCAAACTGTTGTTGGACAAAGAAACTGTCTCAATGTCTCAGTTGGGCAAACAAAATGTATCAACGTCTCCGTTGGACAAAGAAAATGTCTCACTGTCTCAGTTAGACAAAGAAAATATCTCAATGTTTCAGTAGCACAAATAACTCGTCTCATTGTCTCAGTTTGTTGTTCGAGCCACGTCCCAGAAACTTTGAGGTCACAATAATTATAGCGGAATTTTTGGGGGGTATATATTTTGTTTCAGAAGAGGTTTTATTGCGCTCGCAACTGCATAAGGTCATATGAGCGCCAGAAGATTAGAGGTATTACAACAAGAGAGTAACAAACATAAAAAAGAAGAAGGAGAGGAGATAAGGACGATAGATGTTTGGTAGGAAAGAAGAAGCAAACCACACCAGAGCACCCACCAACCACTCACAGTGTATGACGCACAACACTGATAAACATTTTGACATGAAAAGATAGCCGGCCCTGTGTCACATAATGTACCATATTTTCTTAATTAAGTCCATTATCTTTAATAATTAAAAAGTGTGGAGAACTCCCCCCACCCCGCTGAAAAAAACGATCTTTCAGCAGACAGGTTTTGTAAGAGTGCATGCGAGTGGCGATAACGAGAGTACAGTCTGACACTGGGACGTCGAGAGAACAACTGGGCGGTCAGAACTTGCCTCATGACCTGGGTTATCGCGCGATCTGTTACGTCAGTCTCAACACACCCGAGTTTGTCTGTCTGTTGTTATACCCAATGCACACTGCTACAAGTCTGACCAATGCTTCATTTGATAAAGTTTGATACAGTTGAGAGGGCCTAGATTTTCTTTCATGGAGGGACAAAAAAGCTACTACGATGTTGGCACAATTTGATCAAATCTCCCAACGTCAAAACCGGGCGGTGTTCCTGACTGATGTGTCTTTAGGCCGTTCCCAAAGGCGGGACATTAACATGTTCTTTTGCACAGTGGAATTTTAAATGGGCTGATTCTTCAATGTCATGCTCATAACTGTGCCTGAACTGCAACGGAAAACTGCTGCTTTTTCTTTTGTAATCCCTACTTTCATCATTTTTCTTTACTTCTTTTGTATGTTTGTCACCCTCTTGTAACCTGCTATTTCCGGGGTGCCTTGATAGTCAAAGCAGACTTTGTGCTGTTGGAGCTAGAGATGTGAGCAGAGTAAACCTGATTCCCTCTAAGGACTTCTTTGTTGACATCCACCCCTTGGCGCTCATGTGACCTTATAAAATTGCGAACGCCGTAAAAACTGTACTAAAACTGAACTAAATCTGAATAAATAGATATTGTGAATTATCAAGTTCTAAATAATGAGTCTGTTTTGACGAAAACAGCAAATCAGAATCCTACTACACATAGCAGGGTCAGATCTTTCGTACGCACAAGGAATGCCATAGAACCCCAAAAGGATTTGGCGATAAAATTTGACGAAGAACAACAAGCAATAATTTATTTTAAAAATATATAGCATGACATTACTCAATTCGATCCGACTCGTCCCGATCCGACCCGACCCGACACGATCAGATCATATATTTGACCAATGGGCATTCATAATTAGGCTGACCCTGTCACACTTAGCATAAAGTCCACCTGCCATTCCTCTAAGGAGCTTGTAAAAAGGTCCTTATTCTGAGCCCCCCCCCCCCCCCGGTACAGTTGCACTAACTCTGACAGACTGTGTTCCATGACCCCGATAAACATTACTGGAGAGACTGTTTCTGTTTGGGGGAAACACCTGCCGAGAATTGTTTCACTTTTTTATATTTTTCCTTATCTGAAATAGCTGTCCATTTTGTGCATCAACTCACAATACTGGCGACGGTAGTCTAGTGGTTAGGCTGTTGGGCTCGTAACTGAACGGTCGCGAGTTCAAACACTGTAGGGGGCCTGTCGTTGTGTCCTTGAGAAAGGTAACTGACGTAAATGTTTCTCGTTTCACTTAGATGAGAGTGGATACCTGGCTATAGATAGCGAAATATTGCATCGGTTTATTTCAATAAGAGTAGGATTCGGCCGCCACCAGGGCAAAATTCAAAATTCTCTACAAACTGAAAATGTTTAATGTGTCCCGTGCGTTCATAATATGACCTTATGCAATAGCGAGCGCCGTAACACACTTACAAAAAAATCAGTTTACTAGTGTTTGAGCACGCGTAATCGGCTCCTTGCCCTGTATACATCCCGGAAAGCCGAGAATGTTTCTGAGACTTTTAGGGTCTGTTGGGGTGATAATACATTTAGTCCTATAGCGCATAGAGCTTGCCGTAGAGTGCGGATGTACGCAATAGCAATGCTGTTATTATTAATCATACTATAATAATCAATTGTAGTAGTACAGTAGTAGTACAGTGGAACCCGGATTCAACAAAGTCGTCGGACTTGACCTTTAATTTGGATGGATCCGAGAGTTCGTTTTAGCATATTACATGCGGTTTTTGTGTGGATTATTATAAGCACCGAGCAAGTAATGTATACTCTCCCTGACTTCCTCAATCAAAAGTAGATGGGTTTCAAATGAGAGGCATTTTCGTTTCTTTGATGCGATACCGATGAAAAATGGTGAAATGGTATAGGTTTAACGCCCCTATCAACACTATTAGGTTATTTAAGAGGCGGGACCTCCGAGTTTAACGTCTATCTCCGAAAGGACTGAGCCAAATTGGAAATTCGTGTAAAGTGCCTTTCCCAAGGCCACAACGTCGGACCGAGCTGAGGCTCGAACCCCCGAACCCGCAATTTCATGATTACGAATTACGAGTCCGGTAGCCTAACCAGTAGGCTACCGACGCCACATACCAAAGAAATGCTGGAAAAGTCTAGGAAAATACACTAAACGCTACCAAACAATCTCTATGCAAAAAGTCCAATCAGTTCAAATACACGCCTGTGTCATCTATCATCTATGACATATTGTTTGCCGAACAAGCTGTGTTACAGTGTAGAGCCTTGTATACCACAACAATTGATTCCACAGACCAGTGCTCAATGTATTCATTACGTAATCCATGTCAGGAAAAGCTTATCATTCTAACTTTGATGTGTAGGCTGGGAGAAAAATGACCAGTGCACTGTGACGCGTTTGTAATCAAACCTGTATCTTCCCCTGTATCTACTGAAAACTGATTTTCCACTCCCCTGACTGCTTGTGCCCACCACCACCACCCCTTTCCCTCCACACACACTCACACTTACACACACACACACACACACACACACACACACACGCACTCACTCACACAAGGATACACACGGACAAACAAATACAGACATAAAATAATATTGTGTTATACGCAGACAAACAAAGTCTCGAAGAGGTTGAAATGGAGAGGTTATGATGTAGTGAATAGGTGAACTATGGTCATGTGGTATGAGGATGAGGAAATGAGGTAGGGGATGGAAGTGAGGGATGGGATTGAAGAATGAGGGTTTAAGGATTTGGTGGGGCTGAGGTGGAGAGATTGTGGAGGTAGGTGGGGGTGATAGGTGGAGGGGAGAGGTGGGATTGGAAAATGGGAGGAGGGACGATAGCGAGGGATGGGAATGAGGGATGGGGATGAGGGATGGGGAAGAGGGATGGGGATGAGGGATTGGAAAAGAGAGCACAGAGTAGAGACTGGTCAAGTATGTTTGAGTGGGGAAGTGGGGGGGGGGGAGTGGAGAGGATTCATATCAAACTATTCTACACTTTTAAGATTTTCAAAGTAAACATTTTTCTTCAAAGTTTGGTTTTCTTGTCGTCTGAGACAACTCCGAGAACATAACCCTCTCCTATCTCGGCCATGTTTAATCAAAGCCCTGAAAGGGTGGATGCAGTTTCTCGGTATTTAAACACAGAGCTGGTACTTTTTGTGTTTTCTATTCTGCTTTGTTTCGTTTTTTAAAAATAATTTCGTTTTCAATTTCCTTTTTTCTAAACGGGGTATGGGAAGGTGGGTTGGAAAAGAGGGGGGGGGGGGTTGGGGTGTTGGAATTTTCGGCCAAGGATTCGGGCTGCTATTGTATGGACAGTTTTTTCCTTGTGATAAAGTCCTTGCACGCAACTTAGTTTTTTTTTCGGTCAAATTTTGTCAACCGAGGAAATTCGGAACAGCTTTTTTTGGGAGCAGATTAATGCAGAGATTGTCCAGTGAGAACCCTTAACCGCTTTATCCTGACAGCTGACGTAAGGTCAAGGACATGGAGCGTCACCGACAGTCTCCAATCTGTCTCAGCTTTTGCAAAGTTTGTTTACGTATTGATTTGTTCCGGTATGCGGTACCGTGGAACGTAGGCTGAGATTGGCCTTCAGTGGAGATCAGATAGAAGAAGCCAAGGGAGATAACGACACAATTTTGTCAGAGGCCTAGAGAAGATGGTTTGCAGTTGCTGCGTCGATGAACTACATTGGACCACCAAAAAAAAAATAATTTAAAAAAAGAATAACCAGTGCCATTAATAAGTTGGAAATTTAAATTTCCTTCTCTTTCTTGTCTAGGTGAAATTGTGTTTTGAACTATCCAGGAAAATAGCTATAATATATTTTCGACAAGCTTTTCTTTCCCCATAAAACGATTTTTTTTCTATCGAAAGAAAAAACTGTTTCGTTCTTTTAAGAATTGTACTTACGTTATGTACCTTTGCTGGCTTTTTTGTTATTGGGCATTTAAACTTTGACAAAACGTTTCTTGAGCATATGCAAATGATATCACTGAATAAGACTATTGTCATTTAAAAAAACAAAACAGCAACAACAACAACAACAACAACAACAGCAACAACAACAACAACAACAACAACAACAACAACAACAACAAGAACACAACAACAATAAGAACAACAACAATAAGAACAACAACAATAAGAACAACAACAATAACAGCAACAACAAAAACGACAACATTTTGATTGGCGACAATATTATAATATCACATTTTTTTCGAACTTCCCAATGACGAGGAAAGTTGCATTTCTCTTATCGGGTTTGAATCAATGACAGGATGACCGGCCGGTTCTTCATCCGGGCATATCTCGGTGGCTCGTGCTCCCTGTGAGGGTTTATGGAGCGTCAATGGAAAATTTGATGTCGCGGTGTTAAGACATCCACACCAAGCGTTTTTCCATCTCCAGCAGAGAATTTGTCGTCCTAGTCTTTGGATTTGTCGTGCTTGTGATGGGATTGTTGCCTTAGTGTAGACATTTGTCGTCTTAGACACTTAGTGTTGAGAATTGTCGTCCCGAGAGTTTACACTTCCGCGTCCAACATTCGTCCATCTCTAATAGAGCACATGTCTTCCTAGCGTTGGGATTTGTTGTCCTGGAATTTATACATCAACGTCCGAGATTTTCCCACATCTAACAGAGGATTTGTTACCCTACAATCTGGATTTGTCGTCTTAGAGTTGGAAAATCAACGTCCGAGATTTTCCTTAATCCTACAGAGGATTTGTCGCCATATAGTTCGGGATTTGTCCTCTAAACGTTGGGACATTCACGTCAGAGGTTTTTCCTCCCCCACGTCCGGACGTTCACGTCTTCTGTCTGTGCCAGTTGTCCCTGCTGTCCTTGGCTGCTCTCCAAAGTCAGAACGCGATACTCAGGGCTTTTACAAAAAATGAAAAAACAAAACAGCTTTAAGTAAAAAATACTTTCTGAGGATTGAACATCAACGAAAGATAAGCAAGGCCGGCCATTGCATGTTGGGAGATTTCTTCGTCTGTAGAGAGAACAATGTATCAGTTGATAGAACCCTGTATCTATTAACAGAGCTCTGTATCTGTTGAGAGTACCCTGTATTTGTTGAGCGTTTTCTTTAATGAGAGAACTCTGTATCTATTGAGAGAACTCTGTACTTGTATGTTGAGAGCACCCTGTATCTGTTTACAGAACTCTGCATCTGTTGAGAGAACTCTGCATCTGTTGAGAGGACTCTGTATCTGTTTAGAGGACTCTGTATCTGTTTACATAACTCTGTATCTGTTTAGAGAACTCTGTATCTGTTTAGAGAACTCTGTATCTGTTTACAGAACTCTGTATCTGTTTAGAGAACTCTGTATCTGTTTAGAGAACTATGTATCTGTTGAGAGTACCCTGTATCTGTTAACAGAATTCTGCACCTGTTTAGAGAACTCTGTATCTGAAGTTTGATTGTACATTTACGTTGATCTCATCGAAAGTCTGTCACTTTATGAAAATCTTGTTAGTGTGAGCTTTGTTCTTATATTACAGCAATATTTCTGTGATGAGACTTGCCAAAAGGTGATATCTTTGTGTTTATATTTCTTGCGGTATTTTTATCAAATAGAGTATCCAGAACAGTGAAACAATGGTTACCACTAACTTTTGGCTCTGGGCGCCTGTCAGACAGACGAACGAGTGGTGTTGACGAGAGAGAGAGAGAGAGAGAGAGAGAGAGAGAGAGAGAGAAAGAGAGAGAGAGAGAAGAGAGAGAGAGAGAGAGAGAGAGAGCGAGAGACTTGGATAAATATTAATCAGCGCTGCACACATGTTGCAAGAAAAACAATTGGGGAAACAGTGCAAATCCTTGCCCTAGACACATCAAGGAGACACATTCCTGTCGAAGAGAAGAAGGGCCGAGAAGTAAAGCAAAGCTTACAGTACTAGATACATGAACGTTTACAGACTTGAAGTCAGAGCCTGGGGTCTAATCTGTCTCCCAACTGACATAAAAGAATCATGGTGGTAGTAATTGCATTTATATAGCAAATATCCACGCTTTACAGCATGCTCTATTCGTTTTATAAACTTGAATGACCCCCCGCAGACCATAGAACAATCATAAACATTCTCAGCTTCTAGGGGAGCCTGCCTGCCGTTAAGCATCTGACCAAGCGCTTAAACACTGACAAACTGACATGATCTCTCGCCGTCTATAGCCGGGTTGTCATTCCCGCCTGGGTGACAATAGGAACCATTGTGTAAAGTGACTGTCCGACGGACACAACATAGGGACCCCAACTGTCAGTAGACATGGAGAACGGATCTTTCCTCAATCTGTCACATGGTGGTGCGTGGAGTAATGATGAAGATCCCGTGGAGAACAGATCTTGCGTGAATCAGTCTTGTGGTCCTGTGTGGAAACCCGTCAATCCCATGGCCTACTACATCTCTGGCATTGTCCTCCACACCCTGTCTGTGGTCCTGAACCTCGCCATTGCCGTGGCCTTCTGCTGCAAACGCAAACTGAGAACCAAACCCAACGTGTTTATCTTCTCTCTGGCCGTGAGCGGAGTCCTGCACGGCTTTGTGGGCGTGGTCTATGCCGCCACATCGGTGGAGAACTACTCACATTTCCTGCACTACGGCGGCGCACCCCGCTTGGACTATTTTCTCTACGTCTGGCAGTCTGCAATGACCTGCAACTATCTCAACATAGTCGCAGTTTCTACAGAGCGATGGATTTTCATCGCCAGACCTTTCCTGTATAGAAAGTACGTAGGACGTAAATTAATTGTGAGGACCGCTCTATTCATCTGGCTGATTTCCCTGGCCGCTAATTTAGACCAAGCAATCTTTCCTTTCACTGAAGACTCCTACAGAAAAGTCATCTCGGCTTACCGCATCACGTGTCTGTACATCCTGCCCTTGTTTCACTCTTTCTGGGTCATCATGGTCTGTTTCGCCTACGCCCACCTTGTCTTCATCGCGAACAAACAGCTCAGGTCGATCCATAGCCAGAGAATCGGAACTATTTCTGAAATTGTCATCCGTAACCGAAACAACAACGAAAACGACAGAAAAACCAAAAGTTTTCTCAAGTTCTTCGCTCCTCCCAAAGCTCAGGCCGACAACCCAAGGCGCCGTCTGTTTACGGCCAACTGGAAAAGTGTGAAGATGTTTGTGTGTATGTTCGGCTCCTTCTTCCTCACCCTCAGCCCCGGCGTCTACTACAACACCTATACCATGTCTGTCAGGGACGGCTACCAGGAAGCCTCCGACGGTTTGCAAAACTTCTTCATCCGGCTGAGCGACATCCACTTCTGTCTCATTTTCTTCGTGTACACTCAGCAGAACAAAGACTTCCGGGACACGTACAAGGGCGTGGTCAAGTACGTCCGTTGCTCCCGCAAGGCGGGATCAGTGTCTCCTGTGTAGCTCTCATTCCTATACACGTGAGAGAGAGAATGGGGGCAGGGGGGGTAGAGGGAGCGAGAGAGTGGGGAGGGAGGGATGATAGAGGAGCTGAGAAAGTGAGAGGAGGGGGGGATGACGGAGGATGTGTTAGAGTAAGGAGGAGAGAGAGTAAGGAAGAGAGAATGACGCAGGGCGTGAGAGAGTCAAGAGGAAGGAACGACGGAGGGTGTGAGAGAGTCAGGAGGAAGGAGCGACCCCAGGGTGTGAGGTAGAGGGAGTGCCGGAGGGGAGCAGGAACATCCAAAAGCCCGACGGATCTCCTACCAGATTCGAGCAGGGACAATCGGCGAACGGACTTTGAGGTGGGTCCCGAGGAGAAAGTGGGGGCAACTTTTTAAATCTACCATATGTGATAATCTCAACTTTGTAGGCAAATAGACAAGCGATTGGAAAAGTTTCGCTTCAAAGTCGATACAAGTTAAATCATTAGGGCGACGAGCAGTTTGATCGACTTGGTCTATTCAATGTCAAAACGCCTTTTAGAGAGGAGAAACTACGCCATCGTAGTTCGTGAAGATATTTGAAAATCATAACAGACAGACGAAGATAACTGTTCGAAAAAAATCATGGGGTAACCAAACCCACGTCTTGTGTGCTTGACGCCAAATACCCTTATCGCTGCACCACTGGCAGACGTTTCTTCTGTGAGTGTGAGGTTGAATGAACAGACAGCCGGAGTATCGACCCCTTTTTTCTTGGGAGGGGGGGGGGAGGGGGGAAAGGGAGGCTGTTAGACGTTAGATTAGTCGAATTCATGGTCAAGTCTGGTAGGGTCGGCTGGTGGTGCACTAATTCAAACTGACCACTCAAATTTGATCTATGAGTCCTTCTGGGCCTGTACATTCCGTGTGCCAACAAAAGACCAGACTCCATGGAGCATAGAAGCTTTGTGATTTGTTGTTGGCCTCGTCTTCGTGAAACTGACAACTTTCGGGACCTAGAAAAAGTATTGTGCTTACATCTGGAGGAATTGATCAAAGCGTGTCAAACTGGCAGCGTTTGCCTCACCATGGAGGAGAACGTGGCTGCTCCAAAGATGTTATACACGTATATAATATTAGAGCTTGCAGACGTGACGTCACACGTGTCAAACATGGGGGGCCTTTTTACCCTCATCGGCATGGCCGGCGTGCCCCCATTTTGCATGACCCTAAGCCTGTCTTCTAGATGGTCTAAATTGTGTCGATGGGGACGTAAAGATACGTTTTATACAATCACATTTCAGAAATCTCGCATCATCATGTTTTGTTGGAAGCTGCAGAGACGTCTCGATGATGTCATTTTATTTTTATGATTGTTTGCCGATGTCGTACACAAATATAATATTGCACGACGTAAATGGATGAATAAAGATGCCTCGTATCCTTCATCCTATTTTATGTCCACTATTTCATTCTATTTTGTTTTCCCATTTACTTACTGTGTATACTTACCTTGCACCTAGTATGCAACATCACATGTAAGAACGAAAGAACAAAACAGGTTAATAGTTTTAAATACCTTGGTTGTGCATTTACACCGGAGGCAAAACATGACATAAAGATAAAAAAAGGGGGGTTGCAATATCTAAACAATCTTTCAGCAAGATGAAACGTGTCCTCTCAAAAATAAAAATAAAATTGAACACAAAAATAAGAATCCTGAGAGCACACGTATGGTTAATCTTGTTCAATCTTTGCTAGAGCCGGACTCTTAGCAAAAAACCCAGAGAGAAGACCGGAGGCCGTTGAAATGTAGTATTTACCCCTATCCGTATGTCGTGTTTTACTATCGTAACCACAAGACGTGGGGAACTCTGTGCCACCACTTTCGAAAGAGGAAATTTACTCGTTAATCCGATCCGTACGCTTTACATAGCAGTCTGTCAAAATTATTTTGGGAGAAATTCTGAAAGATTCAAAGAGACCTTCGTACTAGAAGTATTCTAAAAATGTGGAGATTACAACCCAGGGGTGTACGGCAGAATCTCATGGACAGAAATGCAAACAAATAGAGAAGTGCTCCAAGAGGCAATATTATGTTAATTACCCATAATCAGAACCATTAGAAACAAGACAATAGAAATGATTTTGCCATGTAAAGAGATTGAATGGACTAGAGAAGCTGCTGTTACGTGTAAAGATAGAGGGGAACAGAAGCAGAGAAAGACAAAGAACAACATACACAGATGGTCTGAACAATTTTGTAGAGAATAACACAAAGAAAAAAACCGAGCCGATCAAGAAGACAGACAACAGGAAGGAATGTGTTACCGAGATCGTCAATGTCTCCTCCAGACAGAGCTGACACCTGAAGAAGGGGTAGACATACGGCCGCTTTTAAGGACAAGCTGGCTAACACAGGTTTCGGGGGGTTTCTTGAAATATTGACCTGCAGCAAAAAATAGGCATTGCCGAACTTAGAGGAGAAGTTTGGTTTCATTGATGTATTTATTTGTTTGGTTATAGAGAAAACTCTTTGTCTTTAAAAGAATCTGAACAAGGATCCAAAAATTTTACTTCGTTTTTTCTCAAAACAGCATTTTTCGGGCTAGCCCCCTGTGCTTAAAAGCGACCATACATGTACTTGCCTTCAACAGGAATGACAATTTGTTTGTTTGCTGGGTATTTTTTTATTTTAAAGGTCGTGTTGGTGTAGATAAAGGGAAGTAGTCAATATGATTTTGCTGCTACTCAGAGATTCCGTGGTTCTGTCCCTTGCAATCTAACCGCGAGGCACACGTCAGATTTCTTTATTGGCGTTGGTCCCACCAGTGCGGGCACATCGTGTTGCCGTTCCCATCCCACAGTATCTATCCGGAGACGTCTCCGACGGAGACAGACCAATCAAAATGCTTTGTGCTTCTAGATAAGTTGAAAAAATCTTTGGGGCTACAGCTTGAGGGGGGGGGGGGTGCCTCCCTGTTTTTAAGCTATAATTTGATATTTTGCAGTTAGGTTTGAAATTTTCTTGAACATAATTGATTTGCGACAGTTTTAGTGGCTATATCTGTGATCTGCAGCAAACAAATCGCAATTTGATCCCCCCAAGGCAATTTTTTCCATGGTTCAGAGGCACAAAGAATTTTGATTGGTCTATCTCCGTCAGAGACGTCTCCGAATAAATACTGTATTCACATTCAATGTGTGAGTCGCCCTGGGACCTAGGACCTGAGGAGAAAAAACACAAGTGAGGCTGGGCATCTATAGTGAGGTCAAACATTCGTGGCGCATATCTTATTGTCAAACATTTCTAGATCTATAACTATCGAAGAAAAGTCTTTATAAAATACTTAATAAGATCCAAGTGTGTGGTTTCTACAGATTTTATAAGCTTTACAGCTGGGGCAATATCGCGTTTAAAAGCAAGTTTGTCATTTCTTTTTTCTAATCGCAACATCATGCTTATTGAACCCAAAATGAATTCCTTGAGACAAGATAGAGAATGTGACGCAGGCCATATACGTAGTATGCACAGTGTGTGTGAGAAGCAGGAAGTGCTGTGAACAATCCCATTAAAATATTTCGCGTGACGGAGAATCATAGTATTTTATATAAATTTATGAAAAAACTTTTTAAAAATCTAACCTCAATTGTTGTGGAAATATGATTAAGTTAAATCAAATTGATATAAACTGGTGTGTAAAAAATTCACCCGTTAAAGAGATATTTGAGGAAAGTTGTGCCACGAATATTTTTTCCTATGTTATAAAAAACAAAAGCTGACGATTATCCCTATGAGACTGGTGTACAGTTGGATGAGAAGTACATAGAATAACCACTGTTCAGATTTGTTTATTCAAAATACACTTCATGATAAAGAGACAAACAATTTTTCGAGATTTATGAGAGGAGTGGGTGGGTGGTTAGGGGAGGAGGAGGCGTTGAAAAAAAATGTTTTAAAAAAAACTACAAAAAAAGGAAAAAAACAAACTAACAAAACAAAGCAAAAAATAAAACTACAGAAAGTGGACCCCGTCCTACGCTCCAATGTCTGTGACCTTCTGAACTTACAGGAAAGGTGGGCAAGGCGACAATAGCCCTAGTCGTGCCTGTCAAATCTGGCCCACCCGGATGAGAACAGGGACTCCCCGTCACGACCGGCAGCGTGTTGATTTACTGAACACTTGCCTCAAAGACGGCGGGGACAGCCCAGGGGAGATAATGGGATGACTGAGGAGATGATGGCAGGGATAATAACGTACATGCCACACGTACTAATCGCTTTGGTAAACTTGTCCTACTATTTTTTCTTAAATAGATATGGGTGTTTTGTAACACCTTTTTGTGTAAGTGTTTTACAGAGCTCGCAACTGCATAAGGTCATATGAACGCGCGAGGCACATTGAACATTTTCACTGGTAGAAAATTTTGAATTTTTCCCGGGTGGCAACCGAAGCCTACTCTTATCGATTTTAAACCACCAAGGGATCTCTAATGTGCGCAACTTGCACACGAGACCTCCAAGATTTTTAGCCCTTGTCCGAGAAAGCTATGTGTAGATCTTTCTTACCAGAAAATCAGGGGTGTGGCTGAAAGACAGCAGTAAGGAACCAAAAAGTAGCAGTAGAAAGGCTGTAGAAAGAGTCAGGAGCCCAGAGGAGGGGGCAAATGAGGTGAGAGGGTGGGGGCAGAAAGTGGAGACAAAGGCAGACAACAGAATATTGCTAGAGGGCAGGGAAGCAGGTGAAAAGAGACAATTTTGGAGAAGAAGATTCTTCGGTCGCTACCCGGATCCAAACCCGGGACCTTTGAATGAGTGGCGAACACCTTAACCTCTAGGCTACGAGCGCCCCCTTTGTAACACCATGGACACAATTTAGTTCATTTATTAGGAAACGGCTTCTGATCCTGCCTTTCAGGGCCAACACCGGTTGAGAATGATACAACATCCCAGCAGAAAGACAGTGAAACGCAATAGAAATGTCTCCCCATTCGGGAATAGAACTTAGGTGTCCTGCGTGCGACACCGAAGTACCTAACCGCTACATCGTAGTGGTCCGTCTTTCGTTCACAGTCATTGTCAGACAAAAAAAACCCCTCTTAATTTAGAGAAGAAAAAAATGTGTATGAGGGTGTATGGTGGGGGTGGGGGTGGGGGTGGGGGTGGGGGTGGTTAGAGAATAGATAAACATCAGGACATATAAAGAGGTTATGTAAGATAAAATCGCTTCTTTAACTCCCTGATAAAATCGATAGTTTAACGCCCCGTTGACTCCCTGTTCAGTACAGCGCGACTTTCTATGTCAAAATCCATCTTTCACTTTCACTTTCACTGAAGCAAACTGAGTTCTGGGTTACGATGGAATCTCACGAAATGTAGTTATTTTAAATAAATGTCTAGTTGTGTTTTAAGTTAGAGCGTCCCCTGCACCGCAGTTAACTCATTCGCTACGCCGAGCCGTGGGGGGCGGCGCGGCTCAAGTGCCGTCAGTACGTTAAGCCGCCACCGGCGGCTCGAGAACCGACATTCAATTTTAGCTTGGTTTCTATTCCAATCCACTTATCCATGTTAAAATAAAGGTCATAATATAATGTTGACTTCCGGGTCAAGCGTTTCCACCGAAAATCGGAAGTTTTGATTCAGTTTTGAAACATGATTTCGTAGTTTATTCGACTTTGTTTTATCGCGAAGCTCAGACACCAGTCTTAGTACTTTTACACAACAAAATGTATAATTATTTTGCTCACTAAAGAAGTGTAGGACTCTTCTTTATAATATTGATACTATTGGACTCAAATTGCCGGTGCACTGTAATTGAGAAAACAATATTTTTGAGTGCTAGATCTAGGCTTAGATCTAAATAGTCAAAATATTTTTTTCTCCCCAAAATCACTACTTTTGGGTGAAATTCATCAAAAAGTACCACTCAAGACATGTATAGGTTTATTCCAAGTGCAATTCTGAATAATTCCATATAAGTTACGCGTATTTTTTTCTGTTTGTGATCCTTTTTTCAAAATTATTTAAAATTTTTTTTTTTTCAATATCGGATGTTATGATCCAAATGTACAAATATTATGGAATGTATGTAAATAACTGCACATTTTTCAATATTTTCCTGTTCTATATACAGTTATGGTTATTTTGAGGTATCATTTGACTAGGTGCAAACATGTTTTTTTAGTTTCACCTGAGATTATAAATTTTTTATTTTCCAATTTTATCCGCATCCAATCACAATTGTGTTGCATAATCGCCTCTTACAGGAACCAAAGTTGAAAAATACGCAAATAAATAATGCAGGTGTATTCTACAAACCATACTGAAAATGTTGGTATATAATATGTTGATATTTATTTGAATTTATGGCCCCATAGACCTTCGAACTGCGCACTAGTCATCATCTCATTTCGCCCTCCCGAAAAGAATTCGTCCACAAGCCGAAAATAATACGTAGCGAATGAGTTAAAGTTGAGACCGGCTGAAATAACCACCATCTTCCGTGGACTGGTGAACAGTGGCTGTGGGTACTGAAGGGCTCACGGGCTTGCGCACTCCTCCCCCCACTCCATCCCAGAGAAAATGAAAGTTTCTTAAAAAGACGAAATAAGCAGTTGAAACCGTTATGATCGCACGCAATGAACACAGAGTGATCAACTTGGCGGCTTGCTCTCTTATCCAATCACTGTTGTCACCGCTTACAACTATAGTTTCCTAACAGTCAATCAAATGTCTTTAGGGCTCAACGGACCTTCTGTAATGAAACTCTTCTTGAAAAAAGGTAGAGGTCTGGAAAAAGAACACTGTACCGAGGGCTCACGCTCTCATAGCCCTGACAATGGGGTGAAAGTTTACAACACACTTTCCCCCAGTGACACAAATACCCACGCGCTTATTGCATTGGACATTAATTGTTAGGCGTGTTCTACTTTCCGCGACTACACGGCTTAGTCCAGCTCATAGACAGGATGTGTTTGAAGTGCTGTGTGTGTGTAAGTTTGTGTTTGTGCTGCTGAGATTTAACTGTTATAAATCACGTCGATCGACTTTTAAGGGAAACTTTTCCATCCAGAAGAATCTTGCTTAAAACAAAGAGACCGAAGATAAAGGTGACTCTTCTCGTCTGAATGGTTCTCAAAATAACGTGGCTCACTGTGACTATAGAGAAATCAGTACTGTTTTGGTCTTATTGCTTGCTATTTGGTGGTAAAGAAGTGGAAGCAACCTAAACCCCACCCAAATTTTGGTTAACCCAGCGCCACTGCTGGTGAACAGATATAATATCTGTCGTCTATATCTCCCCTCCTTCTTTTATTTGTAAGAACTTTTCAGCTTCTGCACTTATATGTCCTTTTTGTGTTGCAAGTGCCGTAACACTCTTGCTAAACCTGAACTGACATAAGCCTCTACCTCAGAATTATAGCGCTCTATCTGCTCGGTACCTAGTTTTCAGAAATTTGACGTCAAAGATTTAGATTTTCAGATCAGCTCAACATTTTTCGAACGCAATTCCTTGAATATCTTGATAATGACTCAGAATAATCTTAAGAACTTGATGAAGCAGATAGAACATTTGGTTTCTGACCTCATGACCTTACTAAATGAAAACGGTTTTTTAAAATGTCAAATAGAACTTTTTGATTCTGAGGTGGCAAAGTGTCGTGATGGTTGATGATCTGTGTTGTCGCCGTGATATATGGCGGGTCAACCAGTGCTGCCTGATCCGATAGATTAGATAGATAGATAGATAGATAGATAGATAGATAGATAGATAGATAGATAGATAGATAAATAGATAGATAGATAGATAGATAGATAGATTTAAGCATATATTAGCCGAAAGATAATTTATTATTCAAGTATATGAAAATTGAGATTGGCACAGTTATTGTGGCAACTTTATGCTTTTTTATCACGTACAATAAACACGATATGTACATAGCAATAGAACACTCGTCTGTAAAGGATTACCTTTTTATCGGCATGAAAAGTTATTTTTGCCACAAAGATTTCTCTGTGAACTGAGCACCCCTTCGTTTTTTGTACTACAAAATGTATCTACAATGAACAAAAACTTTGATTTCCTAAAAATATGTACTAGAGACGAGATGTCTGTAGATAAAACCTAAATTATCCTCCCTCCTCTATGCAGAAACTGACAGCGACTCACTTCCATTCAATCTCGCTCGGTTGAATGAAGAAAAAAAAGCACATCGGGTACGTTTGTAACTTTCTCCATCAGTTCCCCGCTGCCGTGGTCCCACCTTCCTTTCTCCCCCCCCCCCCCCTCCACACACACGCACTGTATTGTACCAAACACATTTTGTCGTTCGGGGTAATTTCCAGTCCGTGTTTTCCTACAATAGCCAGGCATGATGGGAAAATTACCGCCCTGTGGGGCGTGTGGACGTCCGGCGGTGCAGACTCAATGTGTCGGTGCACAGGTCCCTGGTGGCGGAAACAAACTGACCAGCGGGGAGCTCTATTAGACGCGATGACCACTGCTGGGACGATAGACTGACTTATCGTGGTCCCATGTTTCACTGCTGGGAGGGTAGACTGTCTCGTAGCCCCGTGTTTCAGATAAGATAAGATAAGATATACTTTATTATCCCAGAGGGAAATTTTTCTCTGGCTGTACGGGACCGTAAAAGACATGCAGGTATACATAACAAATATAAATTACATTAAACTATATATACAATTTATATTGCTCTCTTTCAAATTGCTGGTACTGTAGACTGGCTTCTCGCAGCCCCATGTTTTTTGCCAACATTCTAATTCTACCCTGCCTCTTAAAGCTGTCCTGTCCTGCCTTCAAATTAATCGTCTGTTTCCGACATGGCTTTCTGAAATATTGGAGGTGCTAAAGATTGCCCTAAAACTACAACGTTCTATCTGCTTAGTCCCTAGTTTTGAGAAATTGGACGTGAACAATTTGATTTCCACAACATGTCAAGCTTTTCCGAATACAATTCTTTGATTATTATGATAATGACTCTGAATAATCTTACGATTTTGATAGAGCAGATAGAACATTTGGTTTTTGACCTCATGGTCTTAGTAGCTCAAAACAGCCACAAATGTAAGAAATAACTTTGTAATTCAAAGGTAGAGTAGTTATGACAACATAAAATTCTCTCTACATTGTGACGCTCGAGGCCAGGAGTTGGGAAAGAGGGTTGTGTCCTGCCCCAAGGGCATCCTGGGACGACTTACTGTATGCGCCAAATGAAGAACCATTCTGTGCCAGATCTGAAACAGACATCAGCGATCACAGTTCTCCCTCCATTTATTTCCCGTGCTCCGGTGGTCTAGAAAATCCTATATTATCCTAGTGTTTCCTCGTTACTTATCCTACCTCGTTTGCCTTCAGTTTTTCCACAGAGAGCAAGACGCTCAAAACCTCTATGTCGTGTCAAGTGTCCAAGAAACTGAATAATTTGTAGCTTCTTAACTTAATTTGTTTTAAGTTAATAAGCGGCCCACCTGGGCTTCTGTCATTACTTCCTCGTTTGATTTCTTTTCTGCACATGAACTTTTCAAATTCTCCTAAGAAACCATATTTCTGTTTCTTCTATTTTGTTTCCAAAATCTTTGGCATTGCCAAGCATTCACAGTCGTATAAAAGTGTGTGGTCACGTATAAGCACTTTTAAGCGTCTGTGACACGAGAATCAGATGGGTGGTCACTGGGGTGTGTCCTTGAGCAAGACAGGACTACCCTTGCTCAAAATACAGGGCGCTGCACAGTGGTGACCGACGATGGTATAGTTGTAAACTGTTCTGTATTTGTGTAATATTGTGTATTTATGTATGTATTTATACATGTATTTATGTATTTACGTATTTATAATTATGTATTTATGTATGCATGTTTGCCATTGTAAACCAAAGTGCTCTTCTGGGACAAATAAAAAGTGTAATTTATTTATTTATTTTATATTTAAAATGGTGAATGGGTAAGAAGTATTCGGATCCTAAAGGCAGTCATATTGCAACATAAATTCATACATTAAAAGCAACAGAAACGATTTGCAAGGTTGACAGTACTTTGAGAAAGACAGATTTCATTGGAAATATTATTAGACTATACTTAATTCTCGTTCATTTATACGGACAGAAGTTTTGAAAAAAAAGAACTGTTAGTGCGGCAAATGGAAAAGTTAGGTCTCTGAGGAGTTGGTCGGTCTCAGTTGTCCGTCCGTTATTTCACGGTGCGGGGTTCTCCAAACGAGGCTGTGACGAGTTCATAAACCACCAACTGACGGCCGTTTAATCTTCTCCCTGCACATTTGGTCATCAGGCCCGGTCTATGAGGTTCCCGCGGGCCCCGGAGCCAGAAGCCTGGAACAAGACGAGGAGTGCGACTGATTTACTACTCGGATCCCGCCCAGTATCCTGATTTAAGATCTCCGCGCGTCTCTGCCTCTTGTGACCCGGATGGGAAAGGTCTAGGGAAGCCCTTTTCTTCTGGGATGTTCAAGACGATCGTAAACTTTGAGCTGTGAATAGCGGCGGGGTCAGAGGTCGATGAGATGTCCTGTGGTGGCGTGTGTCACTGTGTTCAGTGTGTGTGCGGGCCGGTGTGCGAGTGTTTCTTCATTTCAAAACTGTTTGTCCGAATTTTGTTTATTGGTGGGAGGGAGTGTTTTGTCTTCTGATGTCTTCTGTTGTCCCTCGTCAGCACGGGTTGTCTTTTCTTGACTCCCGCGGTCGTTGGGCGTACTTTATGTTCTGCGTAAATAGGATTAGTTTTCCCCTCTGTTAATTAACACAGTCGTCAGTTTGGCCCGTGAGAAAAACTACTGTCTTTGTCTTACTGTTGGTTTTAAGGAGAAAACTGAAGACCACTAAGCATTACTCACCTGCTTTATTTTGTTTTGTTTTTTGTTGTTGTTGTTGTTTTTGTGGTTGGGGTGTGGGGGGTTGTGTTTTTTTTTTTCGGGGGGCGGGGGGAGGGGTAATATAGATCTAGGTGTTTTTACTGCAACATCGATACAATTTAGACAATGAAGGAGTTGGGCTTACGACCCTGCCAGTCAGTGCCTACCTCGGCTGAGAGGAACGTATCCCAGCGAAAAGACAAGAGTTAAAAGTTTTCCCCTACTTGAGAATCGAGCTCGGATCTCTGCGTGTGATGTCGAAGTGTCTACCGTCACAGTACACAACGTGTGACATGACCACGCCCGTTGTGACAGACCAGATATATACAGCACTGACTCATCGCTACCTCATGATTGAAAAGTTCTGTTTTCTCAATGCAGGTTTTGCAGCCTGTCCAAACTTGTTTTCTTTCATATTAGGAGTGATTTTTATTTCATTATTTCATTTCAAAGAGCAATATTGGGTGGTGTTTATCAAGTTTTGAGAAATATAACGTCAAAAGTTTTGAGTTTCACAGTATTTCTAAGCTTTTTCGTTTACAATTCTTTGAATATCTTGTTAATGACTCCGAATTCTTATGATTTTGATAGAGTAGATACAGCATTTACTATCTGACTTCATGGTCTCAGTAACTCAAAACAGACAGATTCTCAGATAAAACGTTGGCATTCTAAGATCAATTAGGTGGTTTGGACATCTCACACGAATGGCACCTCACCAACTTGCCAGTAAAGCCTACTACAGGAAAGTATCAGGGTACGAGACAAGAAGACGACCAAGAAAGGTGTGAAGGATACCCTGAGACCGTACAAAATCCCACCCAGCCAGGCCATCAAACTTGCTAGAGACAGGGCGGTTGGTGGATGCTCTGGTGTGGTTTGCTTCTTCCTTCCTATCAAACATATATCGTCCTTATTTCCCCTCCTTCTCTTTTATGTTTGTTACTCTCTTGTAACACCTCTAATCTTTTGGCGCTCATATGACCTTATGCAGTGGCAAGCGCCGTAAAAACTCTGCTTAAACAAACAAAACAAGAGACAGGGAGCTCTTTCTCCCTTCGGCGCCGCGCTTTTCCCTTTCGTCAACCCGCAGCCACCTCCCAATCGTCAGCCACCCCCAACCTTTGACACGGGTCAAACTTCCATCTATTTATAGGTAGTTACCGGAACATGTATAG